>NC_134365.1:122308599-122612052 GCF_035582795.1 Mycteria americana
GTGTAAAGAAGTGGCTCTAACTTGTCTCCACGTTTGAAATCTCATTAATTTCTCAGTTGATTCATTCATTCAGTTACCTAGTTAGCACGTAACATACTGCATGCTGGAACTTGACCTCCAAGTGTGTTATAAGCCCAGAGAGAAGTGCTGGTTTGATTAGCATCTGCATAAACAAAAAATTTCCAGTAAGAAGAAAAATTTCTGCAAGATGATTGCAGCAGGAGCTAGTATGACGTCTGTCACACCACGGCCGTACAAACTGGGCTATAAATTACCACCCAGCGAAGGCTCCTTTCCAGGTCAAGGCTTCACATCTGGCCCCAATGGCTGCTTGCTGAAGAAAGCTGTTGATCCTCCAGGAGTTTCTCCAGGAGACAAATATCAAACTTAGGATGACCACCAGCAACTGCTACTGCTTTTGTGGTGAATTAGGACAGGAACCCTCTGCATGCTGCCTGACACAGTGGTGTCCTAACCCAGGCTTACCGGGTGGGAAACTACAGCTGCAGCACAAGCATGGACACCACCCTCATTTCTTTGTACTACAGCTATGACTTCCAGCTAGATGTTTAAAGCCAGTGGAAAAGTAAAAGCAATTGAAAGTAGAAAAAAGACAGCTACCTCTTAAGTAAATTCCTTCACTTTCCTTTGTGTTTTTGCGATTTACTGTGAAACTCTTTGCAGCAAAATACTTGAAGAATCTTTTAACAGAAAAATCAGATTAATAGGAGAAAGCACGGCAGCAGTGTTTTCCTCACAGCTGGCCTTTGGTTTCTGAGCCACTGAATTTCTCCTCTTTTCACAATGAAATAAAAAAGAAGTTACCATAACTCACGGATCCCTACATGCTTTCTTGCAGTATGAGTAAAGCTAACTGAAATTACCTTACTTTTGCCCAGGCTAGGGGAGGGCACATCGGCAGCTAATGCCCGGTGACTAACTTGGGATGGCAATTCATCTGACCCGCTGGAGGCATCAAGTTCATCTGAGCTAACTGTCCCTTCACAGCCAACGGAAAGGAAAAGGAAAATCCAGAGCAATTCACCTTACCCTAAGACAGAAAGCAAAAATAGGCCAGTTGACTCATACCCAAAACACACCTATTTCTCCTGTTGACAGTAAAGGGAGCCCTGGGTAATGTGCCGACGGAGACAGCCATAGCGTAGACATGTAAAGGTAGGTGAGTCAAATCCCACCCCCGCACAGAAGCCCTCAGCCGCGGGTGCCTGGTCCAACTCCTGCCCCCGAGCTGGGTGTGAAAAGGAGACCGATCTCTTCCCTTCTCACATTTCATAAAAAGCAGCCAGAGGGGCTTTGTTTCTCAAAGAGAGCCTTTCCCTCGCCTCCAGGAGTCGTGCGGAGAGGAGAGCCGTTTCCTACCCAGCTCTTGTTACTCATAACCCAGGCCACCATCACCCTTCATCGCTGAAGAAGACCTGTTTCACCGCAGGGTTTGCTGAGGTGCTCTCCAGGGCCTGCCTGCTGCCATGAGGTGCTGGGGCCCTGGGCCACCGGTCTTGCCACCGAGATTTTGGGTGCACATGCTCGTGGCTGCCAGCTCACACCTTCACCTCTCCCAACTGGCCACGGACCATTTGGTGCCCTCGCTTGAGTCCACAGGCTTGGTCTTGTCAGCTTTCAGTGTCAATGTCTCATGGATCAGGGCTATTACACCTGCTTGCTATTGCAACTGCTACCATGCTTACCAGCAACCCTTGTACCCCAGATAAGCCGGCGCAGACGCTGAGCATCCTCTGGCCCACGTGGCTTGGAGGAGGGCAGGGCAGTGGCCTTCCTTCCTCCCCTCTGCCACCCCCACTGCCTGCACCTAATCTTGGCCGTGGGGAGAAGGCCTCCAAGGGACAGAAGGACCAGAGATGTCTGCGACGGCACCTGGTGGCATGGAGCCAGACAGGATCCCCCGCAGCCTGTGCCCAGTAACAGACGCAGCCCTCGGAGGGACGTAGTAACCCAGGGAGGGTGCCCACGCTCGCCTCACCCGTGTCCCAGCTCTGCTGGGAGGCACCTGGGGGACGCTGGGGTGAGGGACAAAGAGCACACGCTTACGCTATTAATTAATATGCACAGTAGGGAAACAAATATTACACGTGCGCACAGAGACGTGCATCCGCTCAAAAACTGCGAAGCTCTTCAGTCGAATAGGTGGGATTTCAGCTAGGGGAAAGGCAGAGGAAAGCGAAGGGATATCACCCAGCAAGCAATTGCACCACAATGAGAATTTAGCACGCAAAAGTAAAAAATAGCTGCTGCGCAGTTCGGAAATATAAAAATAGTTTGGCTGTTCCCTTACCCTTTCCTTTCAGTCATCGCTTCTCTGCAGCCTGGGGTTTGTTTGTGTGAGTTGCTATGGGGAGGCTGTGCTGCCAAGCCCTGCTGGGGAAAAGCCGTTCCACTAACGAACCGACCGAAGGCCAACGGCTCTGTAACAACATTAACTCGGACTTTCTCCCTCTCCCTTTGAACATCTGACTTAGCGTATCTCAACGCAACAGAGCGTCACCGCATCTCCCTCCTCACAAAGTATTTTCTGCCCTTTTCAAAGAGCTGCGGTGGCTGGGGAGAAGGCATGTACGCATCCACGAACCGCTGTTGGTGTACTCCCCGCAACGAGCGAAGTCGTCGTCAGCCCCTCGCGGGAGGAGAACATGCCCACGGCCATGCCCAGCCTGGCTGCCCTGGAAAATACCCTGGGCCAAATTCTGCTGCTTCAGGCTGTGATCGCGCCGTTACCCCGACCCAGCAGAGCCGGCTCTGCCAGGGCAAAGGACAGGGGAACGGCGCCTGTCCCCCTCCGCACCCCTCGGGGCAGGCTGGAGGGGCAGGGCGGCAGCCAGCGCGCCCCGTGGGAGCAGCGACATGCCCGCCCCGTAGGGCTTGGTGTTCGGTGACGAAGCGGTGGCACTTCCAGCGTTCATCACCCTTGCGGGAACACAAACGCTTCTCGCGTATGCCTGATAACAGCATTGACAAGTACCTGCAGGCAAGGGCTTGCAGCACCCACTTTTACCGCTCTGGCTCTATTCATAGGCGACTCGTAGAAAACATCAGCCTCCTTTCCGCGCTCCTGCACCTCTGCCCTCCCAAACCTTTGGTGCCTCAGATCACCGTGCCGGCCAGGCTACGGACGTGGCAGCCTGCGCAGGTTAACCATTCACCTCCCTGGGTCTGCTGCCTGGTGCCACTGGTCAGCAGGGGCATACTTTATGGAGTGCCTGCAGTCCATCACCTCCTAATAAATGCATTTTGGCACCCCTGTATTTGCGAGTTTAAACATTCCTGTCTGCAATAAACCTGTCTTGCTCGCCCCACAGCTGTCTGAGCGCCGTATTTCCCTTTCCTGCAATGTTCAAATATACTGTTTGGCACCTAGAGGCTTCACATTTTTATAACACCTTCTATGTTTGCAGCACTGTGCAGACATTCATTGCCGCCTCCCGACACCCCGGCGAGGTCGGCGAGCAAATATTATTCTCTTTTCTCGAGCGGGAAGACTGAAACAAAGTGACAGCGGCTTGTCTCGGACCACATGGCTAAGCCTCCCCGGACATACCAGGTAGCTCCCAGCCTCCCTTCCCTTTGCGAGAGCGCTGCGTTTGCACGCAGCCCACGGACTTTCTCACACCTGGAGCCCATCCCTACGGCTGGCAGAGGCGTTTGCTCTCCGTGAGCTTGGCTGCCAGGGCAGAGTATCATGTGAACAGAGCGTGAGTAAGAAACGTTTCCTGCTGGGGACTTAGGGCTGCTTTTTCACATCCACGACGCATGATGTGGAAACACCCAGCTCTTGAGAGCAGCCCCGACCTTCTCTGCTGGCCAGGCTGCAAGGGCTGGAGCTCAGCTTTTTAAAAAGGCGAGTGTGAAAAATGCGAGAGCGCTTTCCAGAGCTCGTGGGTGGTTTAGCTGCCATGCAGGCGCGGACAGCGAGGCTGAGCAACGGGGGTCGGAGAGGGGATTTATTACCTCCTCATCTCCAGTCCGGTGCTCCTCCAGCCCTCCTTCAAAGCATTAGGTGGATCTAGTCCAAAAAGCCAGGTCTTTGATTGTTATTACACAGAATAGATGGGGTTTTGCACATTGAGTCGCCTGCCCATTTGACTCTAATTCTCATTGCTGTAAGGATCAGGTACCAGGTGACTCAATGAAACGAGAAGAAAGCCACAGTTGCTGTCCCACCTATTCTTAAGCGCTTGCATTTATATCTGAGCTCTGCGATCTCAGCGCCGGAGCCTCAAACACTAAACACCAAGTATCGCCAGCCGCTTCGCAGAGCTGTGCTGATAAGGAAGGTAGCCATCAAAGGGAAGCACAGCTTGAACAGCTGTAAAAGGGGTGCCTCTGACTTTCCCTAATGGCTCGCAGGTGGGGGAAAAAGCACAACTTTATTCTTTTTCTGTCGGGGTCAGCATTTCTACAAGCTGGCAAAAGACTAAGGCTTCTATTTCTGGCAAACCCCCTCGCCGTTGGTCTGGCAGAGGTGAGCAGAGCCCGGCTGGCGCAAGGTGTGCCATCCGGCGGCACCGTGGCTCCGATGGCAGCACCGCCAATGTTTTCGAGTCCTGTCAGGCTCTGAACTCCAGGCAGTTTACAGGTGGAAAGTTTGAATAGGCCACACTTCAATGACTTTCTAGGGTTTTTTTCTTTTCACGCGAATTTTGACTTAACATGCGAACTTACACTGCGTTCATTTTCAATTCAAAAGCTTGCTCTGGATCTATGTTCGAGGGACCTTTTTTTTTTTTTAAGTGCTTAATGAGCAACAATCACACCCTTCCTCACATCACACCCCTGCAGCACCCACCCTTGGGTCAGACACAAGTTTTGGACGCGTTGCTGCAGCAGTGCCACAGCCCTGTCCATTAAAACAAAACAGAAGAAAGAGGGGGATGGACCCAAGTGCATTAGAAAGTTTTTCACGAGCATTTCAGGCATTTTGGTGGTTCAGCAGAAATTTGGTAGCATATCCACACCAGCGACAAATTGACCTACACTGGAGTTTAGTGTTTCAGATTCCAGGGCACATTATCTAGGCTAAGGCACTGTTTCAAGTTATTAGTTTTATAGCCTGCTTGTAACTACAGAGAGCAATTTAAATAATTACATCCTTGCCACAGAGAGCTTGAAAACCTAGCCGGCTGGGCAAAAGGCGAATGGGAAGGTGTGACAACACGGCTGGAAAAGCGATCAGCCAGGGAAGCGGGCCAGAAGCGGCTGGGAGACACCCTTGGCGGAGAGCTGCTCGGCGATCTTTGCTGAAGGGGCACCTCGCTTCGGCTGCACTCCTAGCAGCCCCCCTCATACCTCCCCACTGGTACCACCAGCAGCCGGGCGGCCTCAGCACTGAATGGGCACATCAAGGGTGCCATCCATGCAGGAACCCTTTTTGCACCTGGTTCCTCTCTAGGAAGTGTGCTCGGGGCTTGAAAAGGGGTGGTGAGTGCTTGGGCAGGGCTCTGCCCATCCTGGGGAGGCTGAAGAGAGGGGCTTCCTCCGCCAAGGATGTGACTCCACAAGCATTAAGCTTGCTATGGAAAACTGGACAAAAAAGCAAAAGCCAAAAATCTGGATGCAACAAAAATGGAAACTACGAGGTGGATGTTGAAAAAGACTGGGATAAATACCAAGGTGGCACAGGGGGGGGGCATCAGCCTCCCCCAGCAGCGTGAGCTGTGCAGCGGCTGCTGCCCACAGGCTGTGCACCGCACGTCGGGGGAGCCCCAGCGAGCCCCCCCACCCCTTCACCTCCCTCTCGCCAGCCTCTCCGGCAGGCAGTCGCTCTTGCTCCGCACCATTTGGTACCGAAAAAATGCATGGGGGCAGAGGGAGGAAGCCAGGCTGTACCCAGCTCACACAAGCACTGGCCACCGGGACAGCCCCTGAGCGGGGAGGGTACCAGTAAATAATCCACGGAGAAGAGTAGTCGGCGTTGTGGCTGCTCTCCTGCCTGCCTGGCCTGCCATGCTGTCCCAGGACAGGAGAGCTTTCCTCGGCTGGCCATTTCTCCTGCAGTGGTAGGGGTGGGTGGGAGCCACCTGCCCGGCCGAGGTCACCTGCATTACGCCTCCCGGTACCACCGGCACCACATCTGCCAAGAGAAAAGCACCAGATCCATTCAGTGGAAATGATGAGGGTTTATACTACAAATCTCTGTTTAGGGCAGTGTTAGTCATCTGCTGTGGGTGTGATTCAAGACCAAAGTTAGCTGACCAAATTCCCTATATAGTCAAGAAAGAGACCAAGAAAGACAGGGGTGTGATCCAAAATGCCTACGTTACACGCCTGAAGTAAAACAGCGTCAATACTTTCATTGTATACAGAGCGGTATTTTAGTTTCTGGCTGTACAGAATTTTCTGTGGAATCTGTAAAACAATCTTTTAATACTTCATCAAAGTGGTTTCCTTTTTTCTGCCACCAGCAGGAGGTATCACACGTGTTTTGCTGGTATGCACTCACCACCAATAAACAGCACCATTTTGGCTACACTTACCAGGTGTTCTTGAAGGTTTCGTGCAGAACCAATCCAAAAAACACCCCAGGAGCGGCATTTCTCTCCACCGCCTCCAAAGTAGGGCTGGCAAAGACTGCTGCAAGACAGATCACAAAGAGGAGTTTTTAAGAGGCCTTAGAAATCCAATGCAAATACACAGAAGTGAAAGAAATGAAGTGAGGACAGAGAAAAAAGCACAAGACCCCTGTAAGGGTTCAGGTCACGGTAAATTATGGGCATGAGGGAAACTCTGGGCGGTTACAGTCACTGCAGAGGTGAAGGGAGCAGGAGCCTGGGAGACAAACGCACCTCGGAGATAATAAGAGTTAGGATTAGTGAAACACAAATGACAGAATAACTGAACCAAAAATATATCTGCAGGGACACGGGTCATTTACTGCCAGCTGTCAAGGAACTGCGTAAGAGTTGCTATCTTTAGTTACCCATCGTCTGAGGAGGCAGAGAAAATGATGCAGTGATGCAGCAGAGCTGGAAAAGAGTAAACATCATAAAAAGTTCATCCATCAGGTTGGAAGGGGCAGGCCAGCTAGCCTAACACTAATATTGGCGAAATAACAAGCTATTTAATTTCTGAGCACTTCTAAGGTTATAAAGAGCACAGCCAAAACTCTGCTGCCAGTTTTCCTATCAGATTTCCGAATTCCCTTGTTTCCTCCCTCATCAATCATTTTGCCTTCACACCATGCTTCAGATGCTGGTTCTTCTTCCCTCCACATCGTCATTAAGCCCACTTCCCCCTAACTGGAGATGCTTGCATGTTTATATCAAACAGCTTATCCAGTGACACCATGATTTTCTATCTTTGGAATAACCAACTTGTCTATTTCCATACACGCTGTCGTGATCCAAAGTGATGCAATCTCCCAGTTAGCATCCATCAATTGTTCTTAAACAGTTCCCTGGGACTATTTGTTATTGGCAATTAAGTTTTGTTGGTCACATAAAGTTGTGTGCCATTGTTTTCGTTTCCTGACTGGAGGACAAGGCAAGTCATTTCAGTGCTAATATTAACACAGCGTGATTTTCCGTTTGCTTTTGCAAATACTTGTACCTGCAGCTTTGAAATAATCGTTCTTTGAACCACCACGATATAGTATGGTTCAGTTGACCTAACAGTCATAACAGGCACATGCAAATGGATGGCAAGAACAGTTAAGCAAATTTCCTTAATTACATGCACAAATATGCGTGGATTTTTGTTCTAATACTGTTTACCCAGTTCTCCATTACAATTGTTGGCCTGTTTTCCTGTATTTGTGTTCTCTTTCTTTCTTCAGCTTCATTTCTTCATGGCCATTTCCTTTTCTTCCCATATTCATAAGACCTCTTTCTCTATTCATTCCGCTACCTGGTGAGCTTTCTCCTTCCTGAAATGACTTATCCTTGGCAACCCTTTAATCAAATCTTCTCTATTATATACTCTGTTATTACTTGAAATCTAATCTCCTCTTTGGCAAAGTTTGTTTAGGATGGGTCTTGCTTTTCCCTTGGGATTCATTTTGCGCACTTTTTAGCAAAACATTTTAACTAGTTGTCAAAGACCTCAGCCGAAAATTCTAAAACAGGACAGCTGCCACATTAATAAAACCAGAGATTGGTAAGGAAGAAAACTGTTATTAAAAGTAACACAGCAAACCTGTGACACTCTCCACTCTGCTTTTGCACGGTTTGGAAGCCGGGCAGACGGGAGGTCTGGTGTGTAACCGAACGATGTGTGCTGCCACCTGGTTAGCCTCTGCACAGGCTGGCTGGCTCTTTTCAGTGGACTCGACACCTGCCCTCAGGGTAGCAGCAGCAGTCATGCTGCCCTTGATGCCTAGTAGCTGCTCATCTGATGCGTTCACACTTAGGATCATTCTGACCTTTTCACAGGGGACAACCGTAAAGCTAAGATGGTCCCATTTTCCTGGGTATTTTCCAGAAGAAATGCAGAGGGGAATATTAAGAGTTAAACATTACAATAGAGGAAATCTCTCTTTTTCTTAAGGGAGGAGGTATGACTTGCAGAATGAGTGCCCTTCAGATAAACACCACTGCGATGAGCTATCAACGTGCACTGCCATTTTTTCCGAGCATGCCCCACCCCAGCAGAATTACATTTTCTGCCCATACAACAAGTGAGAGCTTGTGGCATACCCTTCTTCATTAAAATGAGACACTCTTAAAATAAACTTTATGAGGCAAGCAAACCTCTGGTGCGGTGCTATCAAAGGAGAAAGATCTGCACACACACCAGTAAGAAATTGCATTGTGAAATACTCGCTGTTGACGTGCAGCTAAAGGAACACACATCCACCAAATGGAAGGAAATAAAAATTAAATTACCCAGCAGTATTTTTCTCCCTGTTCATTCAGCCATGCTCCTACCCAATTTTCTACCAATTCATTTTCAGTGAAACTCAATGCATATATACACTGTAACCAGCTCTAGCTATAGCTCCTTTCTGGACTTTAGAACTTGGCAAGGTAGATGTATTAAAATAATAGTCCTGTTTAAGCATAGTTTTCATACCCTTACTGTCACAGTCACATTGAAATAGTGTCTGGGGAATACAACATTATCTCTTTATATCTTTTATTATCTTTTGTTACGGCAAACTCAGCACGGAGAAATATATAAGAGACCTAATAATAGAAATCAGGAACTTGAGAGAGCAATGCAAATCCCTGATCTCAGTAATACGACAGGCACTTAGAAGATGCAAATTTGCCTTTTACTCCTTCAGGCAGGCAGTTGGCCGATGACTGGGGAGCCAGGCCAGGGTTCACAGGCCTGCACCAAAATTTCCAGTTCAACCACAGCTTCCTGCCTGACCTTACTCTAGTCACTTAATTAATTCAGTAGATCTGTTTACAGTTGGTAGAAGGAGAATGCATGCTTTCACTATCAGAGGGTGCTTATGAAGGTAAAATCCCTTTACTGCTGGAAGGAACGAGAAGTTTTGAGGGCTCTGGCAACGTCTCACTGGATTTTAAACGCTGATTTCGCTGCTGCATCTGCAGGCACAGGTTAGACCAACAGGCTTGTGGTCAGGCAGAGCCTCCTGTTTCAGGGCACAGTCGGACACGCTGTTTTGGTTGGAGCTGCTGTGGATTTAGAGGTGACCTTACCCTCCAGCCGCTTGCCACCATTTTCCAACCGGGGTGGTTGTGCCTCTGCAGACACTGAGTTTAAGGAGAGCAGCCTGTAGAGCTTTAAAGCCACAGCTTTAAAATTAACAGTTTAATGATTAGTTAAACTGTTGCGCCATCTATGTTTAGACGTGTCCTGTGTTAATAGCGTGCTCAATCGTCCCTGAAACGGCACAGCGGGACACCTCCCACCGAAGCTCAAGTTCTTGACCACAGGCGTGCCTGGGCTGACCACATCCGTGCAGCAAGGGGGTGACGCCCCCGTGCAGCACCTTCCTTGCCCTTCAGCCGCGCTCACGGTGGGGTCGGCAAGCTTGCAAGTCTCATCGACACTGTGATTTCCATTCAGTTGCCAGGACCAACATCAGGGAAGGTCCGTGAGGCTCCGTGTCTGGCCACCTGCAAGAGATAAACAACACAGCTCAGTCAGTGAAGGGAAAGCTCTTAAGAAAAGACCAAGGGAGCTCTGGCTGTAGCTGGCAGGAGAATGAGTTCGTCATTCCTCAAAAACAAGAGACACCCAACTGCGTTTTTTTTCTCAAACCGCTACCCTTCTCGCCACTTGCTTTTTAAAGTAGTGTGGTTTCATGTTCCCTTTTCTAAAGTGCTAGGCGTTGCATGGTCAGGTGTCCCTATTTTAGAAGTCCAGTTCTTTTCCTTACTGCCCCCTCTGCACTGTCCTCTTCACAGCTGAACTAATATCACTGCGATAAAGCCGCGTCGAAGATAAAGGAATCGCTGCCGCAGCACTGCTGTCGGCAGAGGCACATGCTGTCCTTCCAACCAGATGACTGGGGAGGGGGGAAAGGGTTTCAGTAGAAGCGCTTTGGATACTTCCTTCTTAGGAAAGCTTTCCACTGGGTTTTCACCCTAAAAAAGAGGTGATTCAGGCCACGCTACCTGTCAATGCCTCATTTTAAATGTGGGCAGTCTCTTAGAGGCATATACCGCCCAAATGCCAATGTAACCACTTGCAAACACAGTTGCTGCATTTGCACTCGGCAGAGTAGCTCCTTGTCTCAGGCAGGCAAAGGGTTCTGCAAACACCCAGAAGTGCTTGTAAACACCGTGCACGCAACTAGCTACCATTTTGCCTTCAAATTAGCAGGCTGAGTGTGAACCTGGCTCTGAATTCAGCGATTGTTTTGCTTTGCCTCTGAGGCTGTGCCTTCAGCACTCCACCCTTTGCCTTGCACGCACACACGCACGCCCCTGCCCCGCGCAGCGACAGCACCTCTTGGGAGTGCACGCGGAGCTCTTGCTTATGACCATGGAAGTCCTGTCCCCCGATCACCCCACAGTGACACCAGAGCATTTTCAAGAGTAGTTACAAAAAGCAGAATAAAATGTAAAACAAATCAGCTTCAGCAGGCTTACTGTTACAATGCAGCCTATTCACCAGCTGGTGTCCAACACAGGCACCCCTTAGGAGAGCAGATAAGGGCCAGCTGAACCAGCCACCCTTCGCTCCCCTGCTCCAAGAAGAGCTCTCCACTCCCCTGTCTCACTCTCCTGGCAAATCCTCGTCTTGCTTCCCAGCCACTTTTGGAACCAGCTTGATCCCGCTGCTTCTGCTTCTTTCTCCATTAAGCAATGGTTAGGACAGTCACATAGACAAAGGAAGAACTACTCCCAGATCTCAGCAGTGTCTCTGTTTTACATGCAACAGCCTCTGGACAAAATCCAGAGGAAACACTGGGGTCAGCACAGAGATCCCCGGACCACGTGTGAGCAGAAGCCACAGTGGCTCCCACGCAGGGCACTGCCCCACTCCTCGGGCCCCACGAATGGTGCGCACCAGGTCCCTCCAGGCTGAGGCAGAAGCTGAACAGGCGTTTTCAAGACCACAGCTTCAAACTTAGTCCTTACTTGGACCTGGGCTTGTCCTCCTACTTACCTCTCAGCTTTACAGGCTGCTGCGGAAACAATGCCCCTGCACTTGAGAGCTCGAGTCGTAAACAAGGCAGATTTTCCAAGGGAGTTTCCCAGAGGTCCAAAAAGCCGTGAGATATCCAGCCCTCGTGGCTTTCAGCTCTGCCCATTATTCAAACGTGGTGCATTTCAAAGCATATTTCAAAGAAGGCTATCATCCTGGAAAGGTACTAAGTTGTTAATTATTTGACGTTGGTTGCAGGGTGCAAGGGGAGTTTGCAATCCACTAATGACTGCAGAATCACTCAGCAGCAACACATCCGAGGGAGCCTGGGAGATAAATGAGCTGTTTATGAAAACTATTTTATTGTGAAAAGTGTTAAAGGCATCCTTTAAACTGCTCCTCCTTGGCAGGTTTTATTAGCAATTCATTTGTGTCACACCTCAGGTCAAGCTACTGTAGATCTTGCAATGATTTTTTTTTAAAACATGTTTTTATTTAATCGGTGTCTCTAAGATTGTTTTAATCCTGTGCATGCCCTGTGAGCGGCTGTCTGGGTCCTCTTCCAAGCTGGCCTCCACAGCGAAGCGTGCAACTTAACTGTGTTTCGCTTTGTGTGACTGCCTTTACTAAAGGACCACTGCCACACACTGGCAAACTTTGAAATATATATTTTCCTAAAGTCCCACTGACCTTTTTTTCCATTAATCATCTCTGCTTCCCAAAGGATTTGTGTGGAAACAAAATTTCTCTCTTTTCTTACCCGGATTTATCCCTCTGCCCGATTGTATCAGAGATGCTGCACAATCTGCTCCGCAGGTGACATCAACTTTCATCATCACAAAAGCTGCTGGTAGGAGGAGAGGGCTGGCGATAGCACGACAAACTGAGCATTTACACACAAATACTCCAGTAACAAATCAGTAATGACCAGGAAAGTCATAAGGGGAACGCTGTGACTGTGGTGGGGCTCGGCTCTGACTTCCTGAAGGTCTCTGGGTGAGCAGGTGAGGGTCTTCCACGTCCTCTCAGCTTCTGAGAAAGTCCTGGTGCCGTACTACAAGGATGGTCCCAGTTCAAGGGTAGCTTGCTACAGAAATCTCCCCCAGGCTTTCAGTGCTGTCTCTGCACAACTGTTCCTGGGAACATGATTAAACTTGTCTTAAAGAAGGAGATGCTAACACAGGTTGGCAAGAAAAACATCACTCAGGCTTCAGGTTCAGCTTGTGCTGCCACTTCTCAGGCATTAGAGAAAGCCAAATCCTGCAGAGATTACTGGGCCAGATGGATGGGGCCGTGGTTTCTCTTCGGCGTCCCAGCTCCATCACTTTTTTCTCCCTCCAGCTGGGCATTATCAGTGACACCGTGGTCTAAAACACAGACCTGAAAGGATAATTTGGTTCTCTCTTTTACTAACTTTGGCAAATGGCTTACAGTCACGATTACAGAAGTTTGTTTTAATCGCTTGTGATACCCTGGGGTGTCCTATTTATATGCAACTATTTCGCTTTATCAGTTTTCTAGCTGGACTTTTTTCTTCCCTGAAACCTGAAAGGTTCATGACCACGCTTGTAAGAGTTCCTCAAAGCTGCCTGCTGGGTGCCGTGGTCTGCAGTAAAAGCTTGGCCCATACCTAGTGGAAATTAACAGGACTGAAATGGACTTCAGATCCATTTTGAAATATTGTCACTTTGACATCTACTTTAAAACATTTTCAGGTGTATTCTGTAGTAGCCCTGAAATTATTTTTCTTCTCCTCAGGTGACCTCTCTGAGGCTGGAGCCACTTCTTCGCCCTGCTTGGGAGACACTTAACCTGATTTTTAAAATAATTTACAAGCTACAGTGCTTTTCCCCTTCTCTGCAAACACTGATCGAATAGCATTGCTTAGAGCAGTGCCCCACGTCTGATTAAACTGCCTCTCAGGTAGAAAACATTTCTTCTTCTGTAGCAGTATGTCAACAACCGTTGGAGGCTGTTACTGATGAAGAGGAAAGCTGATGGGAAGAGCAGTTTCAGAAGTTGTTATTACGTCCCAACAGTTCCAGCCCAGCTGAGTCAGATGCGGAGAGACACCCCTCATGCCTGGGTGTCCTCCTGATTCAGTACAAGACATACCGAATTGCGAATGGAATGAGTTCCTAAAAAAACCCTAGGAGGTAAGGTTTCTATTAATCGCTCCTAAAGCCTTGCAACGGTGAAAATTTATTTCATTTGACTACAAAGTTGGTGCTACCAGCATCGTTCCAGCCTTTCTTCTTTTTCATATTTCTCATCTCAAACCCTTGAGATCTGCCGACTTGCAACTCACCTGCCACAACTCTTTCATAAACGCATCCCAAAAACTGATGCTGAGGCTGAGAGACATGGTTTTTTAAGCTAAACGGTCACATAAAACTTTTGCCTAATAATTGTGGTCAGTTATAGCTGCTGTGATTTTGTTGTTGTTGTTGTTACAACATTTTTATGACAGCAAAAGCCTTAATATAGAATCAACCCTTCAAGCATACAGAAGATTTGCTTTTGTGTATCTTGTATTGCTATATATTTGCTCAATATATATTGGCAAAGCATTTTTGCCTGTCTGCACTGCCTGCAACCAGAGGGCTGGCCAGTGTAGTTACTCTGGCAGAACTTTTACATCTAAATGATGCCCAAACCCCTCAGCTCCCATAATCACTTGGTGGCACCAACAGAGCTCACGTGCCTGAACTCTGCGGGTGGGCGCTTTGGAAAACAGGAGCAGATCGGAGGCTTCTTTTCCCCACTGAATTTAGTAATTTCAAGTGGACGCTCAATATTTTTCTGCAGCATGTATAAGAGACAAACAGCACTCCTCTGCTGAAGACTGTAATTTTTCCTGCTTGGTTTTTCCCTTTTTTTTGCAAAGGTGGAGGTGGAAAGTAGCAGGCTCATCTTTTCTGAAGTGGCTAGCCTTCAGGGTGTGTTGTACCAAGTGTCAGACACTCACTATAGCCCTTTCAATAGAGATGCTCCTGTGCACTTTTTTGCTACATCTTGTTTGTGCCATGATTTCTAGGAGTTCACTCTCCTTTTGTACTGAGGGGCTGTATTCCTTATTTGTTTTTAGAAGAATTTTAGCTGAAAGATTTTCTTTCATTTTTCACCAGTTTGTGAGAATAGGTGTTTGTGTAATAGATCGCTTAATAACTAGAGCTGCATAGTAATTTAAGTAGACAATATATGGAAAGTCCATTTATCTTGGAAATCCCTTTAACTTCAAAAGCCAACAGATCGGTGAGCAGTTTGTCATGGAGCATCAGCGTGATGGGACCTGCTTTTCTTCAGTAGCACAGGCTGCATTCAGAGCAGTCAGGATGCCAGTGAGAGATGCGCATAAAGACCCAAAAGGCTGTGGGCCCCGAAACGCTCTTAGGCCGAGCCCAAGCAGCCTGACCTGTCGCACAGGTCCTGGTCACAGAAATGCCTTTTTTCACATGGCATCAGTACAGTTTTCTTGGCAGCATCACTTTTATCCTCGGCTTGATGAACTCCACCTGCCACGGCAATGTATAGCTGAACATCCTTTCCCCAGCTCTTCTTGCACGGTACCCTTGACGCATGGCAGGAGAGCGTGGGCACAGCTCTCTGAACAGACGTGGGTGTCAGCTTCCCTCAATAACCATGCCATGTGTCAGGAATAATCTCCTGTTTGTCTTCACATGTGAAGAGCCGATCTCCTTGGGTCCTTTGCAGTATGCACGTTACTGATACAGCCCAGCTTTCACTGGCTTGGGTTAACTGTGCAACCCTTGGTGCAAGAGCCCTCTGCCCCCGACGTCACCTACCCACCCAGCTGCACAGGGTGAGGTGGGAGACAGTTGCATCCTACCCAGCACGTGCAGTTTTCCCATGTCCTGTGTAGCAACCTGAAGCTGCTTACCCTGTTCCAGCTCTTCCTGAACACCTTCGCCTCTCTCCCCATTTCATTCCACTTTACTATGGGATTTCTTGCTCTGTCCTTGAAAGCATCTGAAATCACCTATCAGAGGAAGGTGCTGGAATAAGTGCTCTGACCTGGCACGTCCTATTGCAACATCATTATTGAACTTAGCGGTCAGTAAATCCTGCCTCAGTTCTGCGCTCTGCCTCTGCTGTCCGTTTGCCTGCTGTGATAATGTCTAGTCCTTTTTGTAGTTTCATCCTTCTTACAGCATCCACTTTTCCTGCAAAGCTCAGAAATCCTCCTGTCTGTCTGTGCAGAAGACACTAAAATGCCACATAACAAATTGTTGTTGTTATGTGCTATGCTAGGACCATCCTCGGCATTTCCTGAGGCATTTTTATGTCTGATTTTTAATTTCTATACTGAAAGCTGCTTGAAGCAGAAAGCATGTTTGCCCTCATTTCTCACCCCGACACCCAATGCAGCACGAGCCCTCGTGTAACCATGAGGCACCATGCGTGGTGGGAGCAGGATTTCTCACCTCCTTGTTTTGCAGCGTGTGGCTCCCTGTACCCCGCTCTCCCCACAGGTACTACCCAGCAGGCAGATCGTGAGCCTCAAACTTCATTCAGAGAGACCCCCTTTCTACCCGAGGGAGATGCTATTTCCATAAAACTCTTCTTTAGAAGGGGCTTATTTCTGTAGTACCTTTTAAATTTTGATGTTTTGCAATGAGATGCAGTTTCCTGGAGGGCAATGTGACCGTGGGCCCACCTTTTATCTCAACATGCCATTGTGCAATGTTTGGAGGAGACTCCTGCTTTTCATAACTCATCTGCAAAAGAGAGCTCTGCACAGCCAAACTCAATAAAAAATATTCTCCTGGGGAAACAGAAGTATTCTCCAGGCTTTGTGTATATGTACAGCAGGATGAAATGCATAAATTAAAAGGATAGGTAGTGGCTCTGAAGAGTTTAAGCCAGCCAGGATACTCATGCACTACATACATTTATTAAGGACAGGTTTTATTTCACAGGGAGCATTACTATTTCACGTCTGACTTTCACAGTTGTGGTAAAATACACAGTGGCATTTGAAGGTGGTGGGACTGCTGTGAAACCCCTTGCTTTGAGCGGTTCCCTGGTAGGAGACCTTTGGCACTGGGAGATGGCAGAGAAGAAATTCTGGAACAGACCGAGAGCTGAAAGAAAGCACAACTAAATGTCACAATATTTAAGTGCTGTGAATAGGGAGTTTGTCTCCAAAAGAGTCACACGGGCCTTTATCCGAAGGAGATAGGGTTGGAGGTGGTGGGGTTGTTTGGGGTTTTCATCCTCGTTTGCCAGCACAAAGCTACTTTCTGCCTGAAGGTGCCCCTGATGAGCACCCTGGGCTGCAGGCTGGTGGCCTATCACTAAATAAGTAATGCCTGTCAATACCGTCGCTTGCCCCTTGCCACAGCAGGCTGGCAAGAACATGCCGAGCAGCCGAGGTCTCAGCGCCAGGAGCCAGCCATGCTTCCACACACGGCCCGCGGGCGAAATGTAAACCAGACGGGAACCTCTCCAGCCCCAGCAGGCTCGCCTTCCACCCGGTCTGCAATTAATTAAGACTGAAGGGGAGGTTTTGAATAACCCCTTTGTGGAACAAAATACACGCAGTCAAAACCCAGCTGACAAACACAACAAAACTGACTTCATGGTTTCTTATGAGAAAACCATTAATAGCTAGAGAAATGAAGAAACACTTTGTTCAAGTCACTGGTGTAAATGCAGCATATTCAGATTACAAAGCAGTCCTGCCCTGCTATAATAAATATCATATAGCTTTATCCATGGGTAACCAGGTATATAAAAGCCAGGAATAACACATTAGGTTTTAAGTTAGCGTACAGTACCCACTATTACATTTTCATGGAGTTCACTCACAAAGAGTCAGCGCTTCCACAGCAGCCGATGCCTCCGACACAGCAAGCACCAAGAGGACGGTCACCCGATACCCACTGCCATGGCTCTGGCTTGCTTTCAGCTCTTTGTCCGTGCCCTCCTCTCAAGTCAGCACCCAAGGGAGACGGAGCTGCGTGCTAAAACATTTCATAAAGATCTCCTTTACCTCTGGGGCATGTTGCCTTCTTTTCTGCAGTGGTGTACATTAGAGCCTGCTGACAAACAGTGGCAGGTTGCTCAAACAGCTAGGCAGGAAGAAGTGGGGAAAAAAGATCATATTTAGGGAAAACATTTACAGTCTCCAGACCTTAGTCGGGGTGAAGTTTAATGGCACATGTTATGTGGCGGGTCAGAGCAAAGGCTGTAACAGGCTCCTCTCCCTGTACAGGCTGTGAAAGCAGTACTCACCCCCTGTTTTACTGCCAGTGCCCAAAAGCATCTCAGCGGTGTCCAAGCCTGGCTGTTCCCTACTGTGGATATCTCTTGCAAAGGCTTTGTGGGAAGGCTGGTTAGCCACTCTCCGTGATGCTTGTGAACCCACCACCCAGGGCCAACCATGCGATGGGGAGTGTCGGTCCATGAAACACAGACCCAGCAGGTCCTGATCCAGTCTCATGTCACGTTCTCCCTTTGGGCGTTAGCACCTGAAGCCCCCAAAGTCTGCAAGCATGTTCCTGTCTGCACCAACCCCCCAGCTCTGTCTGGAGGCTCCTATCCTAACCTGCAGGTGAGAGACCTGGAGATAAGACTGCAAAACTCATTGATCTTTGAGGCCTAATCCAACCTGGGAACCCAAGCCCCTTGCTGGAAAAGGCGGCCACCATGCCAAATCAGCATTTCAGGCACAAATCTGGATAATTTTTGCTAATACCATTGTTAACATCCAGAAACACGGTAATTTTTAAGCTTATGTCATCTAAAATGAAGTAAATTCAGATCGACAAACCGTATTTTCATTAGGTTCTCAGAAAATCAGGACAGCACCTTATTGTCTCCCTAGTTTGACAGCAGTTATAATTGACTGTCCACATTTGTCTCCATCATTCTGAAGGCTTTCACGCATCAAGCATGCCAGGTGGGATAACAAATAATTGTTCTACTTCCAGAACACGAAAAGAACCCACTGCAAGACAAATGAGAAAATCCTGTTTCTACACCTTTGCCAGCCCTCAGAAACCTGAAAGATTCAACTTGCTGAGGTGGTAAGTAAGTGTGCAAATTCAACAACAGTTGCTATGGGCTGTATTCCAAAGTACTTAGCCACTCTGTAACAAGCTGTCTTTACAGACTTATAATCTGGAGTGATGGCTAACCTCTTACAGTTGTTACCCAATAATTTCAAACACGAAGTTGGTCCTGCCTCTTTACCTTGTCCTGTCATGTTACAAGACTAACTGTTCTCTTCAGGCCCATGAACAATGAGATGATTGTACCATCCTCTGGGTAAGCAAGATGTGCTGAAAGCAACCACGACCATATCCCATAAGGCTTCCAGTCACAAGAAAGGGGCTCAACATCTCACGCTTGACCCACTGAGATCAGGAGACCATGTCACAACTATCACTGGTCCTGCAGTTTGGTACTCACCTGCCCACGGGGCTTTGCTGCCTTTTCTAATGCATGCACAGAGCTCTTCCCTCCACACCTGGTAAGAGATGTCTCCTTCCTCTCTCTCCCTCATTTCAAATGTGTGATCCTAAAGGTTATGGTTTATAAGCAGGCTCAGATCAGGTCCTCTATCAGGTGTTGTAGGAACAAGGATCTTTGGGTGGACTCCCTGCTCTCAAACCGGCTGGGACTACTAATATCAGCCTTGCTTGATCAACCACCTTTGGATTTTCAATGCTAATCTCTCCTGGTCTCTCTGACTCTTCTCCTGAAAGACCATGTCAATTTGATCTAAAAAGGTGGCCTGGACAGAACAGATTGGGATCACTGTGAAGAACTGAAAGACCTGACTTTTCCCTCCCCAAAATCACTGCAAAATTATCTGGTACACAGGTGGCCTTAGAAAGATTTCTCACTACAAGCCCTTCATGACTTTAGATATACAGAAATGTTAGAGATGAAGTCAAGCTTTTTCTGAAGATGAGATCTTAACTTGAAAGGGACTGCTGAAAAGCTGGATGGGGCAATTACCCACACAGAAAAGCATAGTTCCTAAAGAACACAGACACCCATGGGTTTCCACTCATCTCTCCCTAATGCAGGCTTGGTCTTTAGGTCATTGAAGATGGATTGTTACAGCTGCCATTGTGGGCTAGGTGGGACTGTGGCAGGGCCATTACTCCTCCTCTACATATACAAAGATACTTTATTTCAGTGACTTGCCTCTTCAAGCACTTGCTCATATGGCAATTAACTTAATGCACAAATTTCCTTCTACTAGGTTTTCTCTCATTTCTTCACAACTCGCCACACCTCCAGTCAGAGCTCTCCTTCCTCCTGGTAGCTTTGGGTCCGAGTTTCATGCTGTGACTTTCTGCTTTCATCCATGGGATGAGCAACCCCTTCTTCTAGTTCAGCTACTTCTTTAGGCTCTTCAGGAAATACTAAGGAACAGGTTGTTTCTTTGCACCCCGCTTTGACCAAACCACAAGCTTTTTCTTAAATATCCGCTCTGGCAACCACAACACCACAGGAGCTGTCTCCTCCCTGGCTCTGACCCCAGGTCCTTTGGGCAGATCATTGCATCATCCTCTATTATAACCCACTGAATGCAAGGACCTACTCAGCATTTTACCTTGTGCTGTAATTTCTTGTGTATAGTGTGAGTCAACAGGACACACGCAGCCCTGAGAAAGAGCAAAGAACTTGCCACATTTACACACTCAAAACTTTTAAGTTTCTGAATAGATCTTCCAGCTGGACCACACGTTTTATGATCTCCACAAGATAAGCTGAGAGTGACATTTCTGCCTAAGGTTTCTAAGTGATACCTGCACATAAAATTTCTCATCAAGCCCTCTTCAACACAACAGAAAGGATAAGCTGTGTCTGCTCTGCTCAAACTTCGCAGAGCAGAATTTCCCTTTTGCCAAGAGAGACCAGCACTAAGCATTTCGCTCAAAAAAATAGATGGGCAGAGCTAGGAACAGATGGGGAAAGGGGGGTACAACTGGAAATTAAACCTCAAGCTTAATTATGTCCTCCAGTAACTATACTCACAGTCATTTGGACTTTCGTCTATCACAGATTTGTTAAGACATCAACCACTTCATTAAGAAGACAATGAAAATGTGTGTTCAAAAGTAAACCTCTGATTTTCCACTGAAGGGAGCATTTCTTTCTACAGCTCACTGTCCCCACAAACCAGGAGAATGAAACCAGGAAGGAAACAGAAGAATCTAATAAAAATGTGACAGGTAGAAAAAGAGGGGAGAAAAATAAAGAGCACTTTAACTGATAAATCTATCATAAGACACAGTAAACTTTGCAAAAAATTAACAGTTTTATTCTGATCAATCATTAGGCATAGGCAGCTGTCGGACACTGACCCGGGATAAAAAACAGGCTGTAACTTAATCACTTCATGGAGAAAAGTGGTGGATAAGGACTAGTTTTTAAAGTCACTGTTTTTGAGGTGATCAGCATAAGATACTTTAACAAAATCACTCTCAGAACGTAAAAAGGTGATTAGAAGTTGCCAAAAATCAGGAGCTCTTCTGGAGTCTCAAACACATGTTCATTTAAAATTCGTATTAGTACATGGGTTTATTGAGGCCGTTGCGACAGGCAAAGTTTTAGTCAACAGCTTGTTCTTTCTCTGTGTCATGTTCTTCGTCCACTGCTACTTTTTTTTAAACACAAGCCCACACATTGATTTTGTCCAAAGTACAACCAATAGCACATAAATATTGTTTACATTTCTATAAATGGAACAGTTTATTACAGCAATTTCTGCGTGATTGTTGCTCTGCACAAGAATGTTTTCAATGTCAAAGCAAGAAGGCTGCTGAAATCCTGCTTGAAAGCATTTTCTATTGTCCATGGAGTATAAAAAGAAAAAGCCCATGTTTCTTAGCATTTTAACGATTTGATAGAGTACTGAAGCTTAGGTCTGAATGCACAGCAAAGTACGATGACTCTGCCCATCTGAAGCCACAGGAAAGTGCTGGGTTGTTAAAGAAAGAGCTCCTGAAACCTCCACATTAAAAGAGATTAACAAGGTCATGAAAGGGCCCAGCTGCCTGTGCCAGGCCAATCCTTGGGCCTGGAGGCTCTGCATCGTACAAAGCACCCATCCAGGGACAGCATTCACTCACCTGACATTTCGTCTTGGATTCATTTTGGATGGCTGTAACAAACTCCTCTGCAACCTCCAGCAGTCTCCAAACTGCAGTGTCAAAACTCAACTGGACAAGCGCTCGAGCAATCTGGCTTTGCAGTTACCCATCCTGGGATGCGGGGACAGGGCTAGAGGCCTCCAGAGGTCCCTTCCAAGCCAAATCTTTCCACGATTCCATGAAAACATTGCATTTTTTCTATTGAATCAATTAACATTTGACCCCTATTCAAAGCGAGCTTCCGTTATGCTCAGATCTTCCCCCTCCCCACCCCCCCAAATCAACTCTAGAAAATTTTACAGGTAGGGCCCTCTCAGCCCTACCTGTAAAAAAGAGGAATACAACATTTGACAATTATTTAGTTTAACTGAACACCTGCTGCCTTATTATAATGGAGAGAGAAGTACTGTGAATGCAACTCTAAAAATAGGAAGGGACTGAAGAACACCCGTAAGAAATCCTCTGTGTGCAATTTCTGAGAAATACACTCATTATCTGGCTAGAAACGTTAGCTGTCAACTAAATGCGACTCGGGTACATACAGGAAAAAACAACTCAGAACATATTCCTCCGAGTATCTAAAGATGAAATTTCCACACCTTTGAGAGCTGAATCATATTGTGCTTCCATTTACAAAGCTCCTATTCACTTCAGTAGTCAAGTATGCATGGGAAGTGCATATTTAAAAAGAAAGGAGCTTTTGCTTAGACCGGCAAACAGCAGGATAAAACGCTATCATTTTGCAACTTGCCAGCAGAGCAGAGTGAGGTGGACTAGAGACCATAATGAACATAGAATCAGAGAACTTGAATATTCTGCCACCATCTTCTGCTTTGGTGTTTTGGTTTTGTTTTGTTTTTTTTTTTAAGAGCCCCTGCAACAGAAATACATTCAGAGATATGTTATTTTGACCATCCCTGGTAAATTAGCACACTATACTCCTATTTCCACTTGGACATTACAGTAGACTATGGGCTGGTTTCCACCTGTCCATAATCTGCTCAATATTAAATCAAATTAATGTCATACATACAAAAGTAAAGAATTAAATCTCTCCCACAAAGTGTTAAATGTGGGTAAGTTGGTTTTGTTTTTAGCACAACTAATCTCACTGCTTCTTCACTGTTAGCATTCAGATTCCCTCTGAAGTGCTGCTAAAAGCTCCTCCTTCCAGCAGACACTGCCTCCCGCTTTGCCCTGGCCTGGGTGGGTGGCAGAACAGGAATCCTATTTCTGGGGTTTGTTTCATAACTACAGATATTGTAGCAACAGGCTGCAAAAGGCTTCAGGCATAAATGCCATGGGACAGGTTAGGCACATGGTAGAATATAAGCAACGGGAAAGGATGTCATGCCTGGAAAGCCTCTGGGCTTTTCTCCTATTATCCCTCTTCCTAATGAAAGGTATTACTTCTCCTTATCAGTGTCCCTGTGCCATGCCTATGGCACTGTTAGGATGACAAGTTTATTTGTCACGTTGCTATTAAAGCAGGGGGTGCTGGTGCCAAGCGACTCGCAGAGCAGGGCTCAGCACTGTGCCTGCTCTGAGGCTGTGCCCTGAGGACACCCGGCCGTACCCCCACTTCCTTGCTGGAAAGAGGGAGCAGGGCATGGGTTTCGTCTGCAAAATGCTTGCAGGTCTCCAGACAGAGAATGCTTTCAGTCGCCCTGAGCAGCAGCTGCTTAGCAGTCAAGTTTGAAATACAGTATTTTCAAGATTCAAGCAAACCTGGTTTTATAACATGCTCAGGGAGCAGGAATGACATATACTGTGTCACCTGCTGCAAAGACCTTCCTCAGCAGATTAAACCAACAGACCAGATAAATGTATATATTATTCAATGCAGTTATTCATCTACAACACCAGATGAGAAAATTAATTAATTTACTAAACAGCAGTTTACGTCCTTTACAATTTTTAAAAGGGGGGGGGGAGGGGGAGAAAATCTGCCTCTACTTATGAGATTCTCTTGTCACTGTGTTACTGCCATCTAGCATTAAAACAGAAAGAAAAATCCCTTTTTACTGAATGGCAGTATAGCAAACAGGAATCCCACAGCTTGCCATGGGTTCAAATGCAGTCAGCAAACTCTGCCAGCTCAAGGCTAGGAACCAAGTCGGATGATGGCCTGCATTTGCCTCCATCCGATCACCCACACCAGGAGCGGGCTCAGCAGAGAAGCAGCAGAGCAGCACACGGTGCTGTGCCGCTGCGGGACAGCCGACCTTGTGTGACTGCCCTCCGCTGCTACCGTCACCCTGTGAGCAACGGGAGGACTGATGTCCCCAGGGCTGTCACCGTGGCCAGACCGAAAGAGGATGGCCAAGGCTCCCCGATTTCCAGGCCAAGCCTGCTGCTCCATTACCCCTTAAATACCTGTCACATCTCAACTTTCGCTCACCCCACCATGAAGCAGCCAACCCTCTGACAGGATCCACACTGCGTTTCTGAAAGCAGATGCAAAGACATCAGGGTTCTGCCATCTTTTACAGACAAATACTGTCTGGGTGCTGCGTGTTGCACTTACATGTGCTCTGTGCAAACTGAAACACTGAATTAAAGCAGGCTGTTTAAATCAGCCGGCCCGTACGTAGAAAAGAGGAAGATCAGAGGGCACTGCAAGAAGACGACCTGGCTTACACAGTCCAGCTCTTCCCACTTTCTCTGAAAGAAATGCTGGGATCCCAGAGAACTGTGACATCTCAGGTATTTAAACTCTCAAACAACACTTATCAAGCACTTGGATCAATTTTCTTCCATGTAACAAAAGGAAGGAAAAGTGGAGATGCTGCCTTTTTTTCTCTCAAATCACAAAGTAACCTTTTAAAAACAGGGAGAATTACTTTCATATTTCGCTTAATTTTTCGGCACTCTTTACCTCCCTAAAAAAAAAGATCTACGTTAATTCTGCTAATCTGCAGAAAAAAGGAACCCATCCTTCCCAGGTTCTTGTAATGGACTCGTTGCCCATTTTAAACCCAAATGCACCCTTCTGGAGGTACCCAATGTCTCTGTTTTTAGGAATAATGATGAACAAAGCCAGTTATTAACATTTTGTTACTTATTCCACAAACATGGGACCAGATTCCCTCGAGGAGACGATAATCTTTCCATTGTATGTCCCACTGAGCAAATTACAATCTTGACATAAAACAGGAAGACCTAAAACCACCTCATAGAGGGAATGAGATCTTTCTGGTCCCACGTTTGTGGGATAAAGCAACCAACCTATCTCATCTCATCTCATGGAAGCTGGAGATCTTGACAGCAGAGTCTTCAATGGAGGGAGATAAAAAAATCGTAGCGGATGAACCACCCCATCCTGAAGTCAGTGTCTAAAATAGCTGGGATTAATCACTCTCTGGAAGTTCCTGGCTCTCTCCACTGACTAGAGAGGGGGTTTCATGTGAGGCATCATAGTAAACAACAGCTGTTTGTTGCAACAGCACAGTCCCATTCAAGACACTACGAAAACACCCGTTTACTGCAGCAACTAGAGGGTTTCACCCAGTGTTGCCAGGGAAACCGCGGTTTTTTGTCACAGTCAGTCCTGAAGGAGGGCTGGATGGCCGCACTTATGCAGGAACTCCTGCAGGGCTCCAGCTGAGTCAAAGAGTTGCTCATCAAGCGGTTCCCCCGCAACCCGATGGCCAAAGAGGCACCTTCCTCATTCTTTTATGGGTATAATCTGTACTTCCCATCCCACTCTCCCCAGGTCTTCCTTTCTAGGCAGGCTGCGTGGTGCTTGCACCACCCACAAGCTCAGCGGTAGTGCTGGCTTTCAGTATGCAGGGCAGAGAGAGAAATGCCAACCAGAAGAGTTCCTCCACTGTTGGGTAGAGATGCTGATGGAAGAAAAGCAAGAGGACTACAAGAATAGCTTACTCCATTCACACAGCCTGCACTTGCTGCCTTTTTCAGGCACACAGGGATAGGGTTGCAGTTAATCAGAAGATCTGTGCAGGAATCCCTATTTCTTCTGGAGAGCAGACACCTCTCTCCAGTAAGGCAGTAGGAAAATTCCAGCAGTAGGGTCACAGATGGGATATTCCAGGTGCCTGAGCTCAGATGGCTCTGTCAGCTGCTTTGCAGAAGCTTATGCTTTGTATTCAGGGAAAAAATGCAAAAAGAAAAAAAAGGCATATTCAAACAGAAACACCTGTTTCCCACAGGACCACAAAATCCCCAGGGCCGTTCTCCTCACAGAAGCTGTAGCTCATTAGCAGGGACACCCAGCCTTGCAAAGAGCATTTGAAAACACATTAGCAGATGTAATAGCAGGCTGTTAAGATATTTAAAAAACACATCCAGAAAGGTGCTGGTTATTTGAGATTGTTCATAGAGAAAAAAAGCCCATGAGCTGCACCGAACATGCCAAACACCATCTTCTGCCTCCTCCAGGTGCACCACACCACACTCCGCAGGGAAACCAAAACATGCAGCACTCCGCAGCATGCAGGGAAGCCCAAACCAGTGCCTTCAGTGGCAGAGTATGTATGCAGAGACAGGTAAAGAGGAGAGACAGAAAAAACATCTCCCAGTTCAACCAGAAAGCAACTGATAGCAGCACCTGTCCTGAACCTTCTCTTTTTTTTTTTGTTTGTTTGCTTTGTTTTTTAATGGGAGGTGTCATGGGCATGTCAGCAGAGCTTGAACTGCACCACAACCAAAGCAGTGGCATCTTGGAGGGATTTCACCATGGCAGTCGTCAAACCTGGTGGGGAAGAGCCCCTCCCCAGCGCCAGCATTGGGGGACCCATTTCCCCAGCTTGCCTCTAGCAGTTTAGTCCCTCATGCCCTGCAATGTACATGGGGCTTCTGCCAGGCTGGTGGGGAAGGTGACCCACCTCTGTCTCCTCTGGAAATCCTGCCCACACTGACCTCTCCCCAGCCCACGGCACACACCCCCAGTGCAGGGTCCCCATAGGCAGCCCTTATCCCTCCTCAGCCTAAACTCCAAAGCTCCTCAACCCACATCACGGTGGGGTTTCCCACTGCCTTGCCCCCAAGATAACGGGGTTTCCCCCGGCACACCTCCAGCTGGCTCTGCTGCCCTCTCTCCACCACCCAGGTCTCCTCCCTGGTGACCCCGTACAGCCCATCCAGCCCCCTCGCTGTAACCCCTGGGGCTTCTGCAAAGCCTCGTTAAGGAAATCACAAAGTAGCACAGACCCCTTCCTGGGGTGCCTCAGCATCAGTCCCCCCTTGCTGGGACACAGTGCCTGCCTTGGACGCTGAAAACTCTTGTGGTTCAGTGGTCTGTGGAGGTACTGATCTGCAAACAAGCAGTGCCAGTTGCTCACCTTGCAGAGGAAAACCCTGAAAATGCCACCTCTTAGAGGGTAAACCTAGGCAGTGAATGAAATATTCAGGGAAATTTTTTTTAAAATACTATGATTTTTGAGGAATGACACTACTGTATAATCCTGATCCCACTTCCCTGTCAGGTATATTTTCATCTTGAAATCTTGGGGCATCACTCACTCCCAGGGAGATTGTCCCTAAAGGAGAGAAACATGCAGTGAGAGAGACTAGACCCAGACCCACCCTTAGAGGAACAGCATACGCAGCACTTTATCAGCCTTTAAAAGCAACACATGTCTGAGAGAAACAAAAAATAAGAAACTTTTTTTTTTGTTTTTTTACGAGCTAGAAGAATTGAGCAACAATTAAATCAGCCTGGCTAATGCTCATGCAGAAAGTATCTGAAAACCAGAAACAGAAATAGACTCCTCTACCTCTAAACCTGCAAACACTTGCACATCAGTAACTTGATTTGGTACAAGTCTCACTCAAAGTTTCCAGCAAATGCAAAATATTATGTGTGTAAATTACCCAGTGTAAAACACGTATACTATTAGATATCAGACACTGAAACACAACACTTGTAATGCGAAACATTACATCAGAGAGCATCCCAGCACTGCACCCACTGACAGATGAGCTTTCATGATGGCTGTATTCTGAGACACAGGGGAATTGTTTTCTGCTGCTCATTATGATGACAAATACCTTCTCCGTAGGGGAAAATTTATTACAGAAAGTTGCTAAGGCAAAGACAGGACATGGCAAACCAAATGGAGAAGCAGAAGAACGGAAGAAATCCTCAGCTACACAATGAGCAACAGACACCAAAAGCAACGCTGGCTGCAGGACATCCACGCAAACCCCGCTCCCATCACACCAGTAATCGATAGTGCCTGGGACAGACCCTCAAAGTGCTGGGCCATCAGATGAGCCACACACAGGGAGGTCTGCAGCCAGCGCAGGACACGCTTGCACTCCCTTCAGCATGTATACGGTACGGCACACGCAGGGCATCTCAGTCCCAGGCCATATGGTGAGCCCAGACCCAAGGAGAGCATGGGATTTGCCTAGTAAGAAGTTGAAAGAAGAAGAAAAAAAAGACAACGAAAAATCAAACAGGCATACAAGATAATGTGGGCTTTAAATAAAAAGGGATATAATTGAATAATTCTATTCTATTCTAATTCCCATTCAAATTATGGGAATGACATTAAATTTTTCTATTTGTGTAAACAGAGTGCCAGAAGAAATAGCTTCTCAAGAAAGGGAAGCATGGACTGATTTTGCAGAAGAAGATAAGAGTTTATCTTTCAGCTGCAGCTTGATGATAAAGAAAGTAGATGTAGTGGAAAGAATAAGAGCCGAGTATCACACTGATCTGCGCCTCTCTCTTCGTACCTACTCGCTGGCAAATAAGGAAAATATTACAATTTAGCTCAACACAGGCACTTCAATTTAGACATACAGTGGTAATCTATTAAAAAAAGGGCAAGTGACGTGTGTGCTCATGAACTCCAGAAGAAGGAGCCGTTCAGCAAGGCACGGGAGAAGCAGCCATGTTACACACCGGCATTGGATGCCGATTTGGTTACCAGACTGGGGAGTGCGGAGCAAGAAATCGCACCTGAGCCCTTATACTTCCACCAACAGCCAGAGGCTGTGCTCCTCCAGTTAGTCTTGTGTCCTGCACAATGCTCCATGCAAAAAAAAAAAAAAAAAGTTTTTTTTTTTCCTCAAGTTTGTCCAGCTGTGTACAGCATAAAACTTTCCAGGAAGACATTTGGTACAGAGGAATACTGTAGCCTCATTCACTTCATTTAAGGCCTCTGTTGCTTTCCTGTCCAAATAATACGTGTACAACTTTTAAATTGGTTAAAAGGAGTTAAATGGAAAAAAATAAAGGAAGAAAAAAACCCACCCCCAAAACCCTGGGTGAAACTTTAGCAACCCAGCTAAGATGAAGACGTGCACGTCTTTGTTTCAAGTCATTTAAACCCGGGCCCATTGGGTTCTATGGATTACTGTAGCACCCAAATTTTTCCAAAAATGTCAGACAAGTTTACCACAGCAATTAAGCTGTCTGCCATCTGTAAAAGATTTGCCCAAGAGTTTTCCTAATGTTTTTTTCCCCCTGAAATACATTTAACTTAATTCTTTCAACATTTTGCCTATCATTCAAGTCCATATACATTAAGTATTGCAGAGTTGGCTAGATTTTTGAGGGCAACTTTTCCTTCTAAGGATTAGTTGTGCACTGGCGCACTGAAATTTTATATACAGAGTAACACTCTGAATATGAATTATTTCTTGAGGAACACTGCACCTATTCTTGGAAATGAAGAAGTAAAAACTTTACTAGGAATTTCAGCCAAGGAGCTGAGATTAACACCCTTTATTCTCCTCCCAAATGGTGAGTTATTTTCAGAATACTAGACCAGGCTCAAGCTTAATGTCTCCATCACACTGCATTAAAAGTGCCCTACAAGTAAATATGTGCACTCAGCCAGTGACAATGAAAGACGTGGATCTGAATTCTTGAGCACGTTGGAGAAAGTTTTAAGTTTTCTCAGCAACATTTAGCGTACCTTGCGGTCCAAGTAAAACAGCGGTTAGGAAAGCTGAAGGATATTCTTTATGTTTCTCCTCCTTCTAGCTTGCATATAAACTGGTTGATCCCAACTGCCTAACACTGGTGAGTGTTCTCACTTTTTGCTATGGAAACTGTATTTTTATGTAACTCCCTAAATACAGATTGCTTATGTGACAAATAATCAACCAGTCTACAACATGTTATTTTCACTCCCTGAGCATTTATGCTTTTATTGAGACTTCTGTTCTTCCATCATATACCCAAATACTGAGTCTCCTAAAATAATCTCTGAAAAAGTAATCCATTAATGATTAAAAGGCAGGAGGGTTGGGGGCACAACCTTGTTCTTGTCACATAGATGTGGTGTCCCCTTTGGAGCCTGATTTTGATAGAGTTGGGAACAATTTTATGCTGCTTCTGTGACTCTGCAGAAGCGTAAGATAAGGTCAGGCCTTAGAAAAATAGAGAATAAGGATTGGAGTTTTAACAACGCCCAATAAATGACTACATAAGTGAGAAGAGTGGCAATTACGAAAAGAAATAGCTCAATCCCTCACCTGGGTTCAGCCTAGGGCCTTTGAAATCCTTGAGTGACACGATCTATCTGTAAAATATAAAATGCTCCTTTGCTGTCGAAAGCACGTACTGAATTTTGGGACGGTGATTGTGTGCAATTAAAAACCATCCATCAGCCTCAGTGATTTTATAGCTGATGCTTCATATTCATAAAACAATGTAACAACATAACACCCCTGGTTTCTTCTTTCAGTTTCTTATCACATGTTTTTTCTGTTTCTGTTTCTGAATTTCATCTGAACACCGAAGCCCTTTGGACATGTCATCCATTTCCTAGGAAAGTACCTAAGAGCACAGAAAGGGCTGATCACAGTTGAGTAGTGGTCCGCATGACCGGTCCCACCACCCTCGCTGGGAACACCAAGGCAGCAAAACACCATGCACAGTCCTCGAGCCAGGGCTAAAACCCCAAGCGCCATGCAGCAGCACTCGCAAACCTCCCAGCTGCAGGGCTTCTCACCGCTCCTTCCCTGCATCCCCCCTGCCGGCCGCATGGCATCAGTCCACACCTCCCGTCCTGCTCCTGCGCCGGGGCTGCCACCTCCGCCGTTCTCTGTAGCTGCAAAGTGGAGACCCCCCACCATCCTCCTGTGCCAGCCTGAGGGACTTGGCTCCAGGCTGGCCGTGCTTGGCTGCCGCGGGCTGGCTCGGCCATGGCCCTGCTAGTCAAGCCCACTGGCTGCCAGGGTTGGGACAGCCAGATTGCTCTCCCTTTGGAGCCATCACTCATCAAGTCTCTGGCAGATTTACTGTCACTGACCCCTGTACCATGAGGTAGCGTCTCTGACTCACAGGTCGTGTGCCACAGCTGTACAGGATGGCAAGCATCAGGGCTGGGTTTTGGTTTTTTTTTTTTACAGGATGCTTTTAAACGCAGTGAAGAGAGAAGCACAACCGGTGTTTATTTTTGGTTGGGGTGTTGAAAGCCACCCAAACAATACATCGAGCGCTATTTGGCTAAGCTTCAGTATTTGCTGTGTCAAATACACATGCTTCATGCTACGCCTGTCCCCTGCTGCTGTATTTACTCCTAGTGTTGCAGTACAAATTCTGGTGGAAGAAGAGTTGACACAGATGCCAAAAAGCTGCACTGATTTAAACTGGTGAAGCGGTTTGCTGTTTGTTCTTCTCTCTATACAGAAATGCAAATTTACAGCACTAAAATGAGATGTCTCTCCGCCCCACTTTACACACACTTTCAAAAATATTACTCCTATGCAAAATAGCATATGTTAGGCACTAAAAAATAATAATAAACAACAGTGTGGAACACATTCTTTCCATTAACATTTTTTTACAGCCCATGGGCCCAGTGCTGCTCACATCAACTAGGACACACACAAAAATATAGCAAAACCATCAGAGAGGCCATAAGCCCCCAGCAGCCCTGCAGGGGAGCCCAGGCTCAGGAGATGAGACAGGATAAGCACCCCCATTCCCCAGGCTGAGCAGCAGGGCTGAAAAAGACAAGACAGAAACGGCAGCTGTAAGGATCACGAATAGCATGGGGAACCAGGGAAGGGGATGGGGAAAAAGGTAGCCAGGACTGTCACCGAGAGGAGGCCTGTACCCCAGGGGAGGGGTACGCACCCTCCCGCCCCCAGAGCCACCTCATTCCCACTGCCAGGTGTCTCTCTATCCTAGAAAGGTGCAAGGGGCACAAGTCGACTCCCGCACTGCTGGCCTCCCCCTTTCTGGGGTGAGGGTAGAGGGCTGACGATGCTGGCATAACCTTTTCTGGGGCTGGGAGTCCATACCCTCACTTGGATGCCTACCCCTCACCCTGGCAGCATCCTCAAAGCTAGCGGCTGCTCACAAAGCTGCGGGGACAAAAGCACCCCTCTGCTGCGTGCGCCCTCTTGGCTCTGCCCTCTCCTCTCTAAACCACATGGGTGCAGACTACAAAAGCCCAAGCAATTCCTTAGCAAGCCTCTCTAACACCCAAAAACTTCAGGGACAGTATTTCTGAGATAGTTTGGCCATAGCCTTCCACCAGGTCACTGCTGAAGTATTTAGTCCAGGCAGCAGGAACTGGATCAATTTTCACAGATCAGGTTCAGACTCCTGTGGCTGCAGCCCCTATGCACCTTCTTCTTTCATTCACTCATTTATTTGTTCATTCATTCGTTCATTCAGTGAACATGGGGCTTCCTTTTCTTAGTCACTTTTCACAAGTTACTTCTTAAAATTATCCCACAGCTCCCCAGGGGCCCATCGACATCAGACGGCAACCACCAGCACACCACTGGCAGCCTCCCCAGCAAGCCCGGCCGCACACCACCAGAGGTGGCCAGCTCTGCCAGTCACCAGAGCCGCATCCAACAAGCCCCCAGCTGCCTTGTTCAGGGCCCCACGGACACCCACTGCTCCCAGCATGCGTCCTACCGCAGCCCTGCAGGGGCTTGGGAAAGCGGCCAGTCATCCCCCAGTCGTTTTCAGTGGCGCCAGGGACACCCAGCCTCTGCTGCTCGCTTGGCAGTGGCGTAAATGGCTGCATGGGAGACAGCACATAACGATATCTGGTGTGATATGAGTCTACTAGGACTCGTTGGTGCTGTTTGTCTGTCTATCCTAACAGCTGAAAATCCTTCAGAAAAAAAAAAAGATCCTTAACAGCACTTTTATTAAAGCAGCTCTGGCTCATACATCACTTTAACTTGTGTAAGGAGGTGCTGTGACCAGAAGCTACAGAAACACAACCAAGAACAAAACAAAAGTTGGAAAAAATAGGTTCAGAACCATTTTCTCCTTATGATTTCTCCTGTCCCTGTCTCACAGAGGCAAGGACAAGGAAGGTGCTGAACACCAAGCCCCGCCGAGTGAGTTCAGCTCTTCTTCCCCATCACTCCTGGTTTCTGAAAACAGTTTGTGTTCTTAAGGATCCCCTTCAAATGCTTCCACCAAGGAGGCACGATGAGTACACTTCTCCCAGGGGTGCCAATCCCCTTAGACGCTTTCTGCAGATGCCCAAAAGACAAGAGCGAGCCCTCCCCAGTTTTCCAAAACTTTTCACTCACTTGCAAATGTCAGAAGGAACAATACAACTGTGCGACTGACTCACCCATTTCTTACAGTTTGGGTTCACTAACAGTAAGTGCAACTGCTACATCCTTATATCCAAGGACAGATGACCCCTGAGTCACTTTCCTTCCCTTGCCCTTGATCATGCTCATGTTATTTGTTGTTGGCTAGGCCCTCACAGGAAGGAGACACACGACTTGTGCTTTACTCCAGTCTGCAGAATAAGGAAGGGCTACACAAATGCAGAGTGCCACCTGCCATACCTCAGATCAGACCCTTCCTTGCAAGAGTAACTCCTTCAGTTCTGTAGAGCCACCCCTCATCTCCACCACGGCAAGGTCCCAGCTCAGCAAAGCATTCGGACTGCGCTTGTATCAAACAGCAGCCAGGGGAGACAGGGGGAGATGGAGAGACCCCAGGGGAGCAAGGAACCATGGGGTTACCATGAAGACTGTGCTCTTAAAAACAGAGGGACCCAATCAGGGGAAAATTAAGATAAGCCATCTTGTCTGAGGGTCTGTAAGGGAAAGGCGGTGCGTACAGCACAAGTGCCCGGTCAAAAAAGGCTGAAGCTCAGCTGCTGATCCTGCCCGTCCCATTAGACCTTCATCTGGCTTGAAATGTCCCAGGCAGAAAATCCAATTGCTATGGCTGGCTCTCCTGCTCTCCTCCGCTCTGTCTGCACCCCGTCATTTTAATGGACTTCTGATCTTTCTCTCTATATTCTGTGTATAAATTTCCCGATTCCCCAGACAGCCGCATTCTGCCACAGCCTTCAGTGGTCTCTGCTGACAGCCCCTGGCTGCCAGGCTAGTCACACCTGGAAAAGCAACAACCAGAAGTCCTGAACTCAGGCAACCTCTGGAGGTGCCAACACCCCCACCAAGCCCAGAAGGACAGCACCCGCGGGGGAAAAGCTGGTGCTGAAAATTACTTTTTGCCACTTCAACTCAGAGGTCATTCTTCATGCTCACCACAAAATTCACTCACCAGGTACAGGACTGGTGTGCCTGTGTGGTGTGAGGGCAGCAGTTACATCCTCAAGCATCAAGATGCATCCTATCACAGGGCTGGACCCCAAGAAGGTTTGCTTGTTAGTTTTCTGTTTCTACTCAGTGTGCACCTTACAGACTTGGAGGCACTAAATAAGCTGTAAGCCTTTCCCAGGTTTTACTGTTATCCCATTTGCATGTGTATTTAGCTCTGCATCTAAATTTGTGGGACATTCGGGTTAAATATCAAATATACCACGGACCCATTTGAAAAAGGAAAATATAGCTAGAGTCAATGCGACCCTGAGTGCCTAACCCGAGCTCATTTGGTCAAACACAAAGTTCTTACTGATTTCACTGATACTGAAGGGAACTCAAGCAGGAAGACAGCAACAATAATTTCAAATATTGGTTTTCTGTTTCTCTAGGATGTCAGTCATTGTAAAATTGACACTTTGCAGCAAGCAAAAAACAACAAAATAATTCTATAAATCAGCCTAATATGCCTTATCATAATAGGTATGCACAAGCGTGCTTAGGTATATGCTTGCGCACAGGCTGGAGGCCGGCTATTTGAATTCATTTATCATTTTTAGCGTGAGTTAAAATGCTGTCACTGAACAGCATTTTATTTTTTCTCCCCAAATGAAACCTCTGGCAAACGCATATAAATGAAGTCGGTCCTATTTCATTTTTTTTTGTTTTAAATGTATTTTCCGCAGGAACTCACCAAATTCATTTTGGGCACAATTAGAAATAGTGCACTTACACTAACAGCAGTTGCTCAAAAACATTGTCTGTAAAACCAAAAATCCAATGTGAACAAAATTGTTGGTAAAAACATAATTCTGTACTATAAACAAAACCAAAATATGGCTCCATTTTCAAATGCTGCCAGAAAGAAAAACTTTGACTTGTGGATGTGCGTCATAAACCACGATTTCATTTCACAAAGAAAATGTCCCAGCAGGGACCCAAAGCTGAACTTACAGCAGAGGAACAGGGAGCAAATGCCAGGGCTTTGCTCAGCAGCCTGGTTTCCCTGACACGGGGCTCCATCGCATTAAATATCGCCACTTAGAGAGATGTAGGCGTTTAAAGTAAAGCAGCAAGTACCAGAGCACTTAAACTCGTACGATGTAGCAACACTGCCCTCCTGCTTCCTAGTGATTCCTGCCCTTTTCTCATATTCAACATACCTTGGGCCAAGAGATGTCCTGGGCAGTTGCTCCCACCACAAAAGTGTTGAGGGACTTCTGCTTTTCCTTCAGTCTATTCAAATCTCCTTGTGCAGGCAGCAAAGACACATCTCGCTAGGGAAAAGAGGATAATAAAAGCCCAAAACTTTAATTTCTTGGTTTTCTCAGGGGAAATACACGCAGCTATAAAAATCATCTCAAAATCCGCTGTTTGATTTCTGGGTTCAGCTTCAGGCTTTATAACTCGGCTTAATGCTTTATAACTGAATTAACAACAAATGATAAAATTATAATTAATTAATCTCAGAATTGAAAATGGTTTATATCTGTTCTTTTCACCAGGTTAAACACAATGGAAAAGGTTAAAAAAATGGGGTAAATAGATTGTTGGATCGTATTAGGCTAATCCTGCTCTTTCTGCATTCAGTGTTTGGGTGATGGCAGGGAGGGAAAGACGCAATCCTCTAAACCTGGTCAGATTAAAAAAAAAAAAAAAATTAAAATGCAATTAAAAATATTAATCCCTATGACCTGTTCCTATCTGGTCCTATTGAAACAGCCATCCTCTATAGGCCAACAGAGCAAACATCCTACTGAGGAAAGCAAGAAAAAGAAGAGAGGACATGTCCTGCTCCCTGCACGGCTCAAGGACAGGCCCTGCAGCCAGATGCAGCCACTAACGCTGCTCCAGGAAATGGGTGAAGCCTGAGCACACCTACGGGATGACTTGGAGGGTTAATTTAAGCGTATGGTGAAGAAGCTAACTACTGTAAAGGAAAACAATGATGGAAACCATACCTTTTATTTTGTGTAATACTTCATGTAAGCCTCTGCATTTTTTCCTTCCAGAAACAAAAACAAGCTGGGATGTGCAAATAAACCAAGAAAACTGGAGGGAAGGAAGGAACAGCTTGCAAGGCAATTGTGAAAAACAAATAACAGCGGTAATGAGGAAGGAAAAGAAAATGCTTCACAAAGAGAGGACGTGGGTCAGGATTTAGAAAAGACTGGAAAGACTCAAAAGGTACAGGAAAAAAAAGCTTGAAAAGGCTTATTGAACTCAGGAGGTGAACAAGACTGTGTAACAAAATGAGAAAAAGGAGATTTGCAAAAAAAAAAAAAAACCTGTTTTATTTCCGAGTTCTTATAGAACTGCATATTGCTGCTGACAAATCTGAGCCCCTGGTGTTCATGTGTCCCAAACTCTCCTGGACTTCTATCCTCCTTAGAGAGTGCAAAGCCAGCTCTGCACTCCCCTCAGTTGTCACACAAACATTCACACTTAAAATGTAAAGGTTTACCTGGTAAAAATTGTCTCTGTGTGTATGCCTTAGGAAGGAGGTTTCTGCTTCCAAAGGAAAAAGAAATTAGAAAAAGCAGATGTAGGCACTAGTCATGCCTACTTTGTAACCCCAAAGCCCTTATGGTTTTCTGATTTGAACCCAAAACGTTACCAATTTGTAGATACCCAAACCATCCGCTCGAGCACTCTTTCCCATATCTCCTTTACCCTCCCTCGTCATTGACCTGAACAAAGCTTTTTTTGGTTGTGAGCACACTCAGGAATCAACACGGCCATGCTCTCCACTGGCACAGCCCGCAGCCCCCGCCAAGCGCACGCCCTCCAGGAGCACCATACAGGCACCACCGACACCTCTCACCCCCACGTCTATCTCCCTTCTCTTGACGGGAGAGCTGCATGCGCAGCACCGTGTTTTCCTTCCAGAGAGCCTGGGGAAGAGGAGGGGGTCCGGGACTTTCGCTTATGCGTTGCTTCCCCAACGCTCACTGGCATTTTGCATCATCAAACACCACAGCTGAACGGACCGACAGCTATTTCACTCGAACATTACTACTCACTTAATTAGCATTGATCTGCACATTTGCCTCATGCTGGCTATCACCTTCTAGGCTTTCCATCCATGTCGGGTTTTCCTGACATGTGGCATTACTTTGATGCCTGGGAGCTTGACTTTGTTCTGCACTCAAAGGTCACGCAGAGTGCTTTTTCAAAGCATCCTTCAAGCCAGCTCCCTGACAATGACAAATCTTGGTTTATTGCCTTTCCTAAGGCCTCACAGTGTTTCCTAACAGACATCCTAGTGGTATTCTCAAATCCATCACTCTTGAAGCCAGATGTAAAGTAACCACGGAAAGCTGTATACAGCCATCAAACCATATGAACGGTTTTATAACTACTGGCAACCCACTGAACATTAAATATTGGATTAACATTCAACAGCTCTGCTGGTGCTTCCTGCACTTCGGCAGCAAGCTCTCCCCACTCTGTTGTATGCTCACAGAACGGGCTACAACTTTTTCAGGAAAAATCTCAAAATGGAGGGCTTCACTTGCACTATGACAGACTCGCAACACGCAGCCAGAGGGAAACAGAGCAACGCAACGGGACCATAGGCTGGGCGATGAGACTGCTGCTGCTTTTCAGCCTCCGTGGAATCAGTCTGCAACTCTTTACTTACATGGCTGGCCCAGGGAAAAACACGTGCTTGAGTTGCTACCAACTTGAACCTACCCTCTTGCTCTCCTCCTCACATGCCCCTAAGTGAGAACTGTGATCCCTTTGGGACTGGGACTGGTTTTCCTGTGTGCAAGGTGAGTCTTCCTCATGTTTGCTTGACTTCTTCCCCCTACGCACTGTAACAGGAGCACTTCTCCGAGCAGGAACAATTTGTTCTGAGAGCTGGCTCCTGGTGTCTGCGCTCCAGAGGTGCAAGCCCAAGTCCCAACACTGCCTCGTACCTCCTGCCTGCTTTTAAGCAAGATCCTTCCTCAGCTCCACGTCCCTCTTTGCTGCCAGCCACTGCGTCTGGCACCTTACATAGGTCCAAACCTGCCTCTGATGTGGGATGCTGCAAGACTGCAGGCACTAACCTGACTCTGTAACATCCAGCTTCCACCTCAATAAAGCACAGGCAGGTCAGCTGCCGCAAACGTGGGCGATCCTGCCAACGCAGGTCAGGCACTGCAGTTGTCACCTGCCAACTATTTTAGTACACATCAGGGCAAAATAAACAGACACAGCTCAAACTCGCGGTGAGAAGCCCGATCCCGGAGGGATGCCAGGCAACTACTGTTGCCTGTGCACACACATTCCTCCCGACATGCTATTCTACATCCAGATGCAGGCTGCACCGTTTTCAGAGGCAGAAGGAGACTGACTGATGGACTCCAGCACACAACCCAATAGAACATGCCAACAGACCCCTGACAGGAGTAATCACTGCATTTAAAACACCATTTAAAGAAAGGTAACCCGTCAAGTTTGCTTATGTTGTAAGGCTCAGCCCCAGAGGACTCCGGCATATTTCCAACACATCGAACTAATTGTAGTTTACATTCGTTTCACTCTCTATTAGAGGTGCTCCACTTTCCAGGAAAACTAATTTGATCTGCAGTACTTGGCCAGCCACAGCTTTCTGCACGAAACCTGAGCGCCTCTCTTCACTGAATGGGGCTTTAGGTAACAGTCAGCGGAAAACGTGCAGCGCGATCTGTGGCATGTCACCCTAAACATTGCTACACGCCGAAAATAGTTTCAGCTTCCTCCGCCTCGCGTAGTCTGGAAATAAAACATATGGAGTTAGCACGGCCGCTGATTGGATTTTGATTGTTCTGAAACGCTGCCAAGTTTAAAGTGGAGAGTGCGGCCTGAAAGGAAATACAGTAGACACTAGACAATTTATTTGTTTCTGAGCGGGGACCTGGCTGACGGGCTGCTTCGAAGGTGGCTAACAAGAGCAGCATGTTCCCATATGGAAACCATATGGGGAAATCGGCCAGGATCTAAAAACATGGCACAATATATGTTATCACGGCAACAGAAAAAGCAGAGCGCTGTAAAATCGGTGCCAATCACAACAGCAAATTGCTGATGGATGGCGTTGATAAATAACTAAAATAGTTAACATACCAGCAGGTTTTAGATAAAATACTGCAGGAGCTGGAGAGGGAAAACGCGCACATGAGGTGCACTTGGGAAGGCGGCAGGGTGATGGCCGGCGTCACTAGTCAGATGTATGTGCAGAGCTCTCCTGGTTCAGCATTGCATTGGTCCCACAAAACCGAGGGCCCCTAAAACCCTGAAAAAGGGAAAAAAAAACCCCACGCGGCTGTCACCTTACTAAAAAAACCTGCGATCGTTTCGTCTCCTGAGGGCAGCCACATAAAACCAGCCGAAAGCACCAATATTTACATGTGGGGAAAACAATTTCGAGCGCCGGAGCGCCCAGGCCTTACCCGGGGCTGAACCGCCGCCCCAGCGGCAGGGCCCGCTGAGGCGCAGCCACTGAGGCGCCGCGGCCGAGCACACCGTCCCGCGGGGAAACGGGGCGACCCGTTGCTGCGGGAGCACGCCCCGCGCTCGGCCGGGGCTTCAGGTGGTGCCGGCGGAACCTCGCCGCCACCTCCCGCGGCGGTTTCCGCGCTCAGGCCGGGGGCCTGGGCCGGGTTCGGGGCCGCAGCCGCCACGGGGCCGCTGCCCTCCCCCGGCTGCCCGGCAACAGCCTGCCGCTGGCACACAGCGCCCCCGCGCGGCCGCACCGCGCCCCGCACCGCTCGCCGGCCCCGCCCCCCCGGAGCTCCGCCCCCCCCGGCGCAGCGGCAGGAGCTGCCCCCCCCCCCCCGCCACCGGGCCTGGGGTCCCGCCCGGGAGCGAAACAGCGCGGGGGGACACCAAATAATACCGGAATGAAATCAAAAGGATTCCCTGAATTTGGCATGAATTTAATCGTCATTTTGACAGAAGAACGAGGAGAAATTAACCCTCTCCCCCACATTTGGGACGTTTTAACCCGGACTGCTTTCATACCTTTACTTTTTCCTTTTTTGAAAAGAAAAAATAAGGCCAAATTCACCTGGATTTAAAGAACAAAACTAAAAAACCACTGAAAATAAATACTTAGTCTGTAAACAAATTAAACTTTTCAATCAAAAAAACCCCCAACTTCAAATTCCTTTTCTCTTTTCATTTTTTTTGAGAAAGCAGAATTTTTTCATGCTTTTTACAGACCCCAAAACATCGCTTTTCCAAGGTTATTTTGCTTGAGTCAGTAAAGCAGAAAAGAAGAAATATTCACAGTTTCAACTCTGAGGGCAAAAGGAGGAGGAAATCATTGAACACGCCAAAGCACGGCCCATCCGGCAACCTGACAGCCACCAAGGCCACATTTCGTACTCCTAATGAGCTGCTGAAACGTTTCCAGGACAGAAGCATTTTGTGCAAAAGCAGGATCCAGAGAGCTAAAGCACAGGACTGTACATAGGTTACACTACCATGGTCTTTTAGGAATAACATCCCTTGTTTTCTCATCTCACAAGCTACTAACTGATTTTTCATGTCTTAAATGTTATGATTTTAAAGATATAGGGAACAGATTTTTTTAAACCTTTGTCAGTGGAAGAGGCATTAGCTTTTCCACATTAACTATTCAAGATTTATAGCTTTCCTTTTTGCCACTGACAGGTCAGGAACTGTTTCGCTGCTTCTGCGTATTTCTACATATTCAGTTCATGTCTTCAGTAATATTAAGACCAAAGCAGTGATTTTGTGTTTATTAAATTCATATACAATTTACACACAAGGAAGACTGTTCCAAAGCCCACAGAAATCAACGGTATTTACGCTGACTCTGAGAAAAACCCTCTTGGGAAAATAATATATTTCATTACAGCTTTGACTAGCCCCAAACACTCCGTTCACTCTTCCTGGAAGACCCTTGTAGGAAGACTCCTGCGTGCTCCTACCCTGCGTCCCTTCCTACTGCTAATAGTGGGGCTGGCACTACTTGAAAGACGAAGACCCTAACAACACCGTCTTAACCCACAGACGTGCTGTTGGTGAACTTTGGGCCCTGACCTTTTGGGTCCGTGATTGTCTGGATACAGGTGCCGTTGCGTGTCCTGCTCGGAAGGTTTGAGCATGAGCACCAAATCCAAAAACGTTCGAGAAACATCAAAGGTAGAGAGGATAAGAGAGATGTCCAGAGAAACCCGGACACACCACGCATCCATCAGAGATCCAAGACTACGTTAGGGTAACTCCTGAATCCTGACTGAACCGGGCAGAAGCCAGGCAGTTCTTGGTCAGGACAGGAATTGACGCTTGAATCACCCAGCTTCCCTTTTTTGTCCTTTCATTTTAAATTAGTAATAGTCCCATGCATTTACTGGCCTTGTCTGTGTGCTATTTCCTTGGACCTTTGCTTTTTTTCCTCTATAATTGCTATTTGGGTTGGTTAGCTGGTGCTCTGGAGCTGAGGGAAGTGGGTTATGCACAGTAGTGACCTGAAGCTCATCAGTTGCCATTACAGCTCCCATTTATCAAGCCCTAACAGGCATCTTTAATGCTAAACTATATAGCCAAAAAATCAAAACAGAGATCTTGGTCATCAGTTGCTTGTGATGTTCTACCTGGTTAAACAACCCAGACTTCAAAAGAAAAATAACACTTATTTAAGTCAAAAGATCAGAAGCTATAAGTGTCCAAAGGCATCTCAATACAATCTCAGCAACTGTAAATTAACATTTATATGTCAAAAGTCCATAAGTGAATGTGTAAGTCCATATATACATATGTATGTTCACATTCACTATACTTTAGAACCAAAAAAAGCCTTTGGGATGAGTTTTAGCTTATATCAAGATAAAGCAGACGTTAGCACATATTTCAACATCACCTCAGGCACCACAAAGCTACAGCACGATGCATTTTTATTCTAATCATGAAAAAAGTTTTGCACTGGTTTATGATAAAAGAGGAGAAGTTTGCCCTGTCCCTGTCTCCAGCTGCAAACATTTTTTGTGTGTGTAACACCCATGCTCCCATCTCCTCCAGAAACAGAAAAGTCACATCCAGGTTGACACAACACCCACTGCAGGAAAAGCCAACCAGACATATCTTTACGAGCCCCAGCAGCAGTGGCACTCATACTTTTCACTCCCTAAGCCAGATTTTCAGTGGCAACCCCTAAAGCACACCAGTCAGCATAGTTCACTGACTGATGCTCCCATTTTCTTTGTGAACTCGGAAAATGTAACAAAACTTGTAGTTTTAATTAGTCAACAGCCTCTAGAGTATTCCACTCTGCTCTTTAAGCAAAACACATCAACTCTGGCCCAAGACTGAGCACCTGCTTTTTCGTTCCTCACCCTGGATTAATTCCTTGAGGTTGAAGCAGGTAAGACAACCCAGTTAGACCTGTGCACGCTCTGCTCTTCCAAAAGGTATGGCCAAATTGTCTTTGGACAAATATACGCAAAACTGAAGCCCCTACAACCAGTGGTCTCTCTCTAAAATTTGGTTCTTTTTCCTAACCCTGTTAGGATCTCGAGCTGACAGCCACAACATCATTTCTGTGACTGTACCGTGCTTTCCTACTGTGGGAAATACCAGTTACAGGCTGCAATAGGGCAGGGGCGGCACTGCTCGGCTCCCACCTCAGAGGTGGTGCCCACCACTTGCTCCTCCGGCTCCGCATCATTGGGAACATCAAACGAGCTGAAGCTGGTCAAAGCGATGTCCCAGTCAGCACCTCATCTCACAGCAGCTGGTGGCAGATGATGAGGGAAAGAAAGAGCAGATGCTCAGAGAAAGCCTGCAGCAACACCTCCTCGGTCTGCCCTACCAGTTGCTGGCGATCTAGCACTTAATATTTGCATTTAACAGCCCTCCATCAACTTTTTCTTTCCAGAATTTGCCCTTATTGCCATTGCTGCCAGCACAAACAAACTCGGCAGCACCGGGGGGAAGGCTGGGAGTCTTCCCACAGAATAACATAGTCTAGAGGTTGCCCCTCCACCTCAAGCTGGAAAACGTCTGAAATGCAAGGGTGGGAGGGGAGGGAGGAGGATGCCAGCAAAGAGTGGGCAGGCTGGGAGGTGGACAAGAGAGATAATTGGAGAAGGGAAAGTGGAAGAGTGGGGCAAGTGTATAAAGTGATATTTATCCCAAACTGAAGAAGCCAGAGGTGGTGGTTCCTACAGAGGAGGCAGGAGTTGAGGGAGTGGGTAGGGGCTGGCCATCCTTTTATTGCTGGGTTAGACAGGTTTACTGATTTTCCAAAAGTCGTATCTCCTGGAAACATGCGATTTTGTGATGAAAGTTAAGGTTCTGGCAAAGAAAGAAAGGAAAAGAAAAAGTCAAGCCCTCATAGTTACAGGGTAAACTCAAAACCTCAGGAGGCAAATAAAAACAACCCAAAACGTACTCGGATTTTAAAAGCGGCGTGGCTTCTGAAGCCGATTCAGAGTTTGCACACTTGGAGCTAGCTACGCCAACGGAGACTCTATATATGCTTTCGCTTGTCAACAACGTCTTTATCTTTAAAAGCAGCACTTCATTTTGCTACTAAAGAGACTTGTTACCCAGTCATGTCAGACTATAATGTTTGTGTCATGGTTTAACCCCAGCTAACAACTAAGCCCCACACAGCCACCCACTCACTCCCCCCCGGTGGGACGGGGGAGAGAATCGGAAGAGTAAAAGTGAGAAAACTCCTGGGTTGAGATAAAGACAGTTTAATAGGGAAAGCAAAAGCCCCACGTGCAAGCAAAGCAAAACAAGGGATTCAGTCACTCCTTCCCATGGGCAGGCAGGTGTTCAGCCATCTCCAGGAAAGCAGGGCTCCATCACGTGTAATGGTTACTTGGGAAGACAAACACCATCACTCTGAATATCCCCCCCCCTTCCTTCTTCTTCCCCAGGTTTATATGCTGAGCATGACGCCATATGGTATGGAATAGCCCTTTGGCCAGCTTGGGTCAGCTGTCCTGGCTGTGTGTGTCCCCCCCCAACTTCTTGTGCACCCCCAGCCTCCTCGCTGGTGGGGTGGGGTGAGAAGCAGAAAAGGCCTTGACTCTGTGTAAGCACTGCTCAGCAGTAACTAAAAAAATCCCTGTGGTATCAGCACTGTTTTCAGCACAAATCCAAAACACAGCCCCATGCTAGCTACTGTGAAGAAAATTAACTCTATCCCAGCCAAAACCAGCACAGTTTGCCTCTTGCCAGCAAGGTTTTCATTTCTGGCTCTCAAGTTCTAACCAAAAGGATAATTTTTCAATCATCAGAGAATGGGTTTGACACACAGGATTTAGTGCCCCATAATTATGTCTTTAAGGTCAGAGAGTTGAAGTGTACTAAAAAAAAAAAATAAAAAAGAAATCTGGGCTAGAAAAATAACAGCTGAGGAAGTTGCTGGAACAAAATATAAAAGGCTTTTTATCTTTTAAACACTCAAATAATTTTGTCCAACTGCAGTAACGACTGAAACTTTTTTTCATCTCATTTTGAGCACACCTTTAAAACAAACCACAACAATGGACGAAGCTTCCTGCATCCACTTCCTGGTATGAACCATTCTAATTCTTTGAAATGAATATGTTTTGGGTTATTTTTGTAAGGGTAATGTTTAATATCTGTTCTCCAGCGTGTAAATGTGTAGAATACATCGAAGATTTAACATCTGCTACAAATAATTTTACAGAGGATCTCAAGTTCTCTATTTTAAGATTATTAGGTTATTGTACAGGTGGCCAAATTATTAAAATATGGTTTAAATTCAACACATGCATTTTCATAACATGTATTGGATTTCAAAGTCTGGAAGCCACATGTCAACACTAGAAAACACAAGGCTGGCTTGCTGGAAGTTCAAACATTAAAGGCCACTTTCAAAACATTACAGACTTGCTATGCAGCATCCCAGCTGTGGCAGCAGGCTGCTCTGCAGAAACACTTAGCAGCATCCCCTAGGTAGAGGCGATGTAAAAAGTTAAGGCAAGCTACTTTCCTTTCAGACAAGTGACAGTTTCTATGAGCATTACAGCATTACTTTCTCTACCCCATACTGATTTAAGTCCAGACCTTTACCAACTGATCTTAATTTGAACGTCTAACTTGAAGCGCACGCTGCAAGTGTAATGCAGAGTGAAAACGGAGACGTACAAAGTCAAACAACTGCTTTTGATCCTGTGTCTTTGTTCGTAAAGTACTGTCAAAGCTAAATGAGGAAAAGCTAAATAAATGTGATATTAAAGAGCCCTACTTACTCTTACTGAGTAAGACTCAGTATTTATTCCTATTTTGAGTGAGTTGCTTCTTAATAAATGAACAGGAACGTCTTGCCTGATGCACTGACGTGGTGCAGAGCTCTGGAGACGTAGCTGGGGAATTTCAGTCCTGGCTGGAAGGAAGTACATGGTTCACACCAGCATGTGCAACATGGAAACCCACTTCTGCAGCCTGTGGTTTTACTGGGCTGCTCTGAAGACCACAGAAAGTGGTTTTTAGCACAGGAACTTTTGCACCTTCTTTGGGGGAAGCACTAGCTATACCGCTGCAACAGAAAAGAGTTGCCTTACTCAAGTACCGCTGTCCCATGGTGTAGAAGTGGATGCCGTTACCTCGAGAAGCACCCTACAGCACCACCTGAGCTCCTTGGGTGTGAGATCTCAGCTAGCGTATCTGCTGTTTTACTTCCTAGGAGCCGCGTGTGTCTTCGTGCTTTCAGGCGATCTCTGCGAAGGCACGATCCGCAATCAGGAAAGGGAATAGCACATGTGCGAAGGGGAGCTGGGATGATACTTGGTGAAGGGGGAGCCTCATGCTGCGGGCCCACCTGCTGTGAGCCATCCCGTTCATAAATGTTTTATTTTCCAGCACACATAATTCTGAGCACATTCAGAGTAACCACATCAAGTACAGGACTCTTACTGCTTTAAGTAGAATAATGTCAGACAAAGCTGAGCCTGAATCAGAACAGAGTCAAAAACCATCTCAGAACTGAGCCAATATGAAATTTGATCTCCAGCATTGAATTGTAGAAATATTTCCGTCCAGATTTTTTTTAAAGACAATTATTAAATTAATTGAAAAAGTTAGTTAAAACCTAAAATTTATACAAGCCTTAGAAAGCAGGATCGCCACGACTGAGCACCACAGAACAAACCAGCCCTGCAGTTTTGATTATCTGACCTCTCAGTTACCTCCATATTGGGATGCTCAGAAAAGCAAATAATAGGATCATTGTCCAGTAGGACACAAAACAGAGCATTCGCAGTTAGAGCCAACAAAATCTTCAATGAAAATTATGCTAGACAAACCTGCACCATCCAGAATTTCTTTACTTGCCAGACAGGGTGTCAGCTGGGAACTGTGGGGATTCATACTTGGTTTTTACTCATAAGCTCTCTGCAACAAGCCTTGTAGGAGATGAAGTAAGGATAGAAAACATGCTTACCACAACACTTGGGTGTAAGTCTATTTCTAAAAACCCCACAGATTGAATTATTTGTTGAAAAACCCTACTAAATTTCAATAGTTGTTAAAAGTAAATATTCCTCACATACACTCTCTTACAGCTCATAGAGAAGTTGGAAGAACATAAAAAGTAAAAACTATAAGGGCAGGGGCTGAACTGCCTTTTCTGCTGAATCCACTATTGCAGAGCATCTCCTCACACATGGCACTACAAGGTTATCTCAAGTGTGCTTGCTTCTTGCCACTTGGAAAAAAACCCCAACAACCTGATGGAGCTACGTTGGGGACTCTTAATTCTGGTTTCAGGTTGAAGAGTTTTGCATCAGCACTTTCTAAGTAATGAACAAAAGAACTGCTTGTTTCTGACAGCATCCGCAGGGTTTCTTGCAAGTGTCCTCCAGGGTTTAAGGGTGGAAATAGCCAGGCACAGTATTTTGTACTTGCTCGCTGTGCTTATTCTGCACAAAAAATATCTTTTTCAATCCAATTTGGAAGCAAGTTAAGCAGAGCAGCACAAAGGCATTCTTTGTGACCTGCGAGAATGTTACTCAGGCCAGCAGGGAATAGCTAACCCACCTTACGACCTACTTTTATTTCACAACAACCATCTCAAAACCTAATTTTATAGGATGGTCAGTGCTAAGGTTTTCTCTACTGTGCTCTCACCTTTCCATACTGGCTGCCTCTGTTCTCATACAACCTTCCACCTACAACCTTTCTACCCACAGGTTTGTTTGGGTTTTTTTTTTAAGCAAGGCTGTACATTCACCATTCATCTGTTCAGTAATCAAATTGCTGCCTTTAGTGATTGTGACTCTATTTTGTTCATTCCCCCTTTTGTTAATTCCCTATGAAGCAGCAGATTGGCTTTAAAGTCTATAGAGCTGACGGAAAAAAGACGGCTTTCATTTCAGTAGACCATGAAAAGGGATCCAAGTCCAAATCAGACCTAACAGAAGAATTCAAATATCAATCCGGAACATAAGAAATACAGTGGTTTTACAAAATCACAGAATTGTATAGGTAAGATCATCGAGTCCAACCGTAAACCTAACACTGCCAAGACCACCACTACACCATGTCCCTAAGCAGCTCATCCAAACGTCTTTTAAATACCTCCAGGGATGGTGACTCAACCACTTCCCTGGGCAGCCTCTTCCAGTGCTTGATAACCCTTTCAGTGAAGAAAAATTTCCTAATATCCAGTCTAAACCTCCCCTGGCGCAACTTGAGGCCATTTCCTCTCGTCCTATCGAGAGGATAGCCTATGCCTATGAAAGCCTATACTTTAGCCTATGACAGCACACTGTAATCCTCTTATTAAAACACAGGGGAAGGACCTATGGTCTTTCCAGTAAATGCTTATGTTAAAAAACTGCCCTTTGAAGGTACATCACCATTCTTACAAAACATTTTCTACTTTAAAGCAATTACCCAGGCAAGTACATAACTTCCAATACAAAGAGCATTTAAACATTTGGTTACACAGTTATTTGAAAGTAAAAAAACTTGAGACTATAGCCTGCCATTCAACCTTTAACTTTCTTCCACATACATACTGTTCGGGGTCTATGGTGTTCCCCCCTCATTAAAGACATCTCAGGATACCTTGCTATCAAAGAGAAACAAGTGCTTTGCATTTTTATCCCCGAAAGTTAATGGTTTCCCACAGTATTTATTGTATGGAATTCTCAAGTACTTTCACTCATCAGCTATTGGAGGATATCTATGAACAGCATCTCAGTGTGTTTCCTATAAAGTAAGAAAGTCTTACCTCAAAGGTCTGATCTCACTCGGCTAGACAGAGGTGCACATTACTGTTGGTTGCTGTTACGTGCAGCAGCTGTCAAAACTTTTAGTCTAAAATATTTAAAGGGAAAAAAATGGAGATCTGACTGCACTGAAAAAAATCATTAATCTCTCCTACTTTCATTTCATTCTTAGCTCATTTAGATTTTTCAATGTTTTAGACACAAACCAGAACATTTAAAAAAAATCAGAAAGAACATCTGAGGTTGAAGAAAATGCTTGCCTTTTTTAAGAATCTTTTTCATTACCTGCAACATTTCAAACATTTTCAAGTTTCACTATAATAATTCTATTTCTACTTTCAGCATCCTGATTCACCTTTGTTCTTTCAACTCATCTTGCAAGCGCTCAGCAAGTAATGTTCCAGGTACCTCAGCTTGTTCACCCACAAAATATACAGATACCAGCTGCATGTCAAATTGTCATTTACAGGGCTTGCCTAGCATTACTAAGGAAACTCTTGCCTGAAGTTGAGGCAGAAACAAATTCCTCCTTTATGGGCCATTAGAGTACTCACATGCCTCAGTTATCACACTCTCCAACATGGAGGAGAAACGAAACCAGCAATCTCATCCTGAGCTTCCTCCCCTCCACGTTGTCATAATTGCGCACTGCCCTTTAGCAGGGTAACTTTATCTGGGAAAAAGCACCTAACATTGTAATTAAAGATGCAAATGTCTACAGGCATTGGGTGCGGACTGAATTAAAGTTTGCAGGGCAAACTTCCAGGATTTTCCTAAGTTTTGCCTACTTGACTGCCCAAATGTTTTAATACATTTTTTGGCCTAGAAATTGTAAAATTACATGTCATAAGTGAGGCTCTTCCCCTGAGGCTTTGGCAACAAAGCAGTTTGCAGGGTGGAGCCTAAGATATTTGCTGCCTGTATAAGAAAGCTGAAGTCCAGGAAGACTTAAATTATTTGCTAGAGCCATGCAGTAAGATGAGGAGGCCTTCAGACAGGGGGAAGAGACATGCATCATGGGCTGGCCTCAATGATGGACTGACGAAAGAATAAAGCTCTTTTCTACCTCATCTCTGTTGTGCAGTGGGAACACAGAGGTACATGAAAAAGGTTCAGGGAGCACGTTACTGGCTAGGAGGCAGGCAGTCACTGAAAGCAACCTTTGGGACATGAGCTCCAACATCCCCTGCTTTAGTGCCACAAAAGGCTTGGGCTGCAACAGGTACACTGGGGCTCATGCTTTTGTGCACAGTACCAGTGTTTCTGCTGATGGCACACAGAAGGAGAAATTGTGCAGGAATAACTGGTACATCATGTCAAATCCACAAGCAACATAATGGGACAGAGAAGTGCTCAGGAAGCAGAGCAGGGAATAATGTCGTCATGCTGGATTTTCCAAAGACTGCAAGAATTTTATTACTAGAGAGTCATTGTTCTGTATGTGACCACAGCAACCATAGGGAAAATGAAAGCAGAATAGCAGCAATATTGCTGTTTTGGGCAAACGTGGAGGTTTTGTAACAAATTAAAATAAACCCCAGATTTCCTGGCTTGGACATTACCTTCTAATCATGTCTGCACAGTCCTGTACTCATACACCTGTGACCTGAACTGCACAGACACCAACATGTTACAAGCCAAAAGCTAAGGAGCCTCATTAAAGAGCACTGTGATTCCAGGACTTAAGAATTAGGTCAGGCACATCACCTTTGAGTCAGAGCCTTCGAGGACAGAAAGAACACATCTGCCTACCAAATATATTCTGCAGCATGATAAAGCAGATTAGACTTGAGAAGAGGCTGTGTCCTTGGTTTGGAAGACAACATTCTTTAGTGGAAGACAGCTTGGTGTTATCCAAGAAAAAAAAAAAGGGTGATTTGAAAACTGGAAGAACACTCTTCCAGTCTAATAGTTTACTCTGTCAGGTTTCATTATTTGCATTTAGCCCAATACCATAAGGAAACAAGTCTTATACAATCACATTTCAGACATGCAGGCAAGAATGCACTTCTTCCCCCAAAGCTTTTGAAGCCATCTGCCACATTTGACAAAAGTGTTTTAAGTTTACATGGTCCTACAAGTATTACAAAAACTAGCAGCTGTTAGAAACAAAGAAAACCTTATTGCAGGCTCTTACTAGATACTGGAGAGTTTAGGAAAAAAAAACACAAACAACTTAGCAATGTTCAAATATGAAAAAATCTTCAGCCAATGCTCACATCCTATGAGATACTCGGGCATCATTAGTTCTGATGCTTCCAGAACTATTTGTTTTAAGGGGGGAATATGAGCTACTTCGTACATCAAATTATGGAAAAAGATAGAAGGAATTTTAAATTAAAATATCTTCTTTCACTGCCCTATAGTACTTACTGCGTACTGGAAAAGGTTGACATTTCAAATTTATACAGCATCATCCAACTGACACTGATGAGGGAGAGCCTTATATATATGGTGTGCACATGCGCTGGCCTATATAGTTTCACACCAGGGAGAACTACTACTGCACAAGGCTTGACCTCATCTGTAATGTGGATCACAGAAATATGCCTGGATACACAGGGTGAAACCACTAGCTCAATAGTATCCAACAGAAAAAGCACCGTATCCTACATAAACATTTCCAGCTATGGAGAGCTATCACACTCTTTGAGGCAAGAATAATTAGCCCTTGGAGCATTCTGCCAATACACCAGTTTTCAGTTTTTCTAATTTCATCTTCCAAGTTGCTAGTGTGTTTTGTTTGCCACTTTCATTCAAGGTGTTTAAGAGTATTCTCACACCTCAGGTAGTAAAAACTGAATTATACTTCAATGGAGAACTGTTTTGAAACACTGCAAACTGCATGGGTGATAAAACCAATACTAGAAGTATATTTGCAGTTCCTATAAGAGCCTGCATATTTGTTATTAAAGATATTTCTTGTCATGTACTTTATTTATTATGAATCAAACATGTTCAGTACGCAAGTAAGTAAATGGTGCAGCCAACGTGCAACTCTTTCAGAGCAACAGAATGAATTCTCAGGTCAGATCTCGCATACAAACAGGTTTTAATTAAAATGCTGCACAGAAATGGAAAAAAAACCCAGAAGGAACCACGTCCTGCACTTCATGCTTCAGAGTTTGTTCCAAAATACAGCACCACTTAAAGCAACAGTTGCTTGCTTATCTGTAATTATATTAACAGAAATTTAAATCAATGTCTTAACTAATATGCAACTTGATATCCACATCAAGAATATTCTACTGCTGTTAAAACTGTGATACAGCATGCAGTTAAAAATTTCCAAAACCAGAAGTTGTAGTGGGCCTGCTGAAGCCAGGGGTTACTTGCTTCAGTGGTTGTTGACTAAGCTGACCACTTTCAATCCTGAATGGATGATAGTTCTGTTAAAGGAATGCATTGTTCAAAAACGCCCACTGGGCGTCCAGTGCAAGACGAAGTTAAACTTAAACTTTACGTTTAAAGTAACTTTTTGTAAAGTTACTTTACAAAAGTAAAACTTTTGTTCCAAAAGGATAAGCTACATGCAATTTAAACATCTCTGTGCAGTGACAAACCAGCGAATTACTTGGTTGCAACAGAAATACTATCTTTAACACCATTTTCTTAAACAAAATGTTAAATTAAACAGAGGATATATACAAGTCAGAACTGCATGCCAAATGCAATATTTTAAATACACTGCTGAAGTTGTTACCAACTTTCAGAGAATTTTTTGAGACACACTTTAAAACCTAAACTTTTACTTTCCTCTAAAAATCACATACTCTGCATAAGAGATCTTGTACTATTCCTACTGTTGCCAGCAATTTAGAGTTTAAAAGTGGATAGATTAAATCAGTTTGCCCTGGCAAATCCAGCTGAAGTAACTTGCGAGCCTACCACCCTCTTTCACTGGGAGAGGATCCCACCGTTGTGAGGGATCTGACAGCAGGGAATGCTCCTGTGCCTCCATGGCTCCTGGTCAAGGTCTGAAGCTGAAACTGCCAACAAGGGCGAGCTCTCAGCAAGGCACTGCAAATGGGAGCTGCAGTATCTGAATGTAGGCACATCTCTCTTCCTGCCAGATCTGCAGGCAGCAGCATCCTGAACACCTGTGACGATCTACTCAGTGATTCCAAGTCACAGCCCTTCCATGTAGTTCAAAACAGTCCACATTCCTGCCTTCTACTAATTTTTAAAGCAATCTTAAGATTATTTTCCACTAGTAAGTCTTTTAAAGGTATTTACCATACTTTTCTTACTACATTTTGTATCAACACATATAAAAAAAAAAAAAGTATGTGCACACATACATATATATGTATCATTCATACATACACACACACAAAATAATATATATTCATGTAAATAAAAAGATGCAGAGCATACTTCCTCCATCACGGACAAATCTTTAAAGAGTACTGAATATTAGGAAAACTTTTGTGTCTCAAAATAAAGTAAAAAATAGGTGCTCTCATTACATATAGACAGAATTCCTTAACTGCATTTCCTCTTTTACATATAAAAGGTATACATTTAGATAAGACAATCCCTTCAGGAGGAGAAAAAGAAGTTGCTTTTCATACTCAAGGCATCTTTCCTAAAATCGCTCCAGAAGAAAGTCTCCCAAGCCATGCAGAAGAAATGTATGTGTTTGTAGTGATGAATTTGAAAGTAACAAAAATGAGTGCAGAAGTAAAAATCTACTGGAATTTATTCCACTTTTAAGGAAACAACTACAATTCCAAAATGTCCTCTACGGAAGAAACTGGAGTTTACGAAAGTGCAGTCTGTGTCATAAATGTCCTCTTTAGATATAGATATTATTGTGAGTTTCATTGGTTGTCAGTAACTTCTTCAAAATCTTTGTGCTTTCAGATACATCCTAGGAAAAGGAAGAGATGATCAGCATTAACTACATTGCTGGTAACAAAACAACAAAAAAGCCTCACTGTCCTCTATTCCAATTTTTATTACTCTGAATATCAGTTTGATTAAAATGTTAACTGTGAGCAAAACTCAGGTCTTCCAAATGAAGGTATCCAGAGACCTGGTAAAAGCTCCAAATGAATTTGCAGTTCAACCATAGAACGGGATTTGTTAATTTGCATTCCTCCTCGCTTGTATATGAGAGCAATATGCATATTTGCTGTTGTTTTCCTTCAGAGTTTAAACATTTACGTACTAGTCTGTTAGGCTTATTTAGCAGACCAGTATAAGCTGTAATGAAAACTAACTTGCAATTCCCACATTTAAAGCTGAAATAAATACTTCGGTACACACAACCCTCTTCTGTCATTTAAATGTAAGTTCAATTGGCAAAACTGAGGGAAGTGTTTTGAACCAACTATACTTCAAGTAAAACCATTTCAGAAAGAAGCAAAACATTCACTTTAGTAGCTATAATGCCATGATTTCAGAGCTGCTTGATCAGTGCAAAACTGTTAAGAATCATCTTTAGAAATTGTCTTTTAATGCCAGAAAGAAGTTATAGGTCAAAATAAATTTCCTAAGAAGCTTTCACATATTGCACAAGACAGGTAGATTCAGAGCTAGAACAGAGCCATCTTGCATATGAATGTAGAATGGTACAAAAAATAAATATATTTAAAGGTTTTAACATGAGACACCTCCACAGAAAAGTGCAGCTTAAACAATCACAAGAAATTACTCCCTGATATACTAATACCACTACAAAAGTTCGAAAAGTCAAAATGAAGTTTTGAGGGCAGCTATAGATTCATTATTTCTAAGCAACTTATAAACAGATGTAAATGGTTCCAGCAGGTACTATACCAGAAATCATTGTCCTCTGTCAATAAATTCTGTACATGTCTATACATGACATACATCAGCCTTTTCAGGTGGAATCCTCACAGGGGCACATCAACAGCAGAATGCAAGAGATGAAAGACAGACCAAAATAGACCAAACCTCCCATTAATTTTTAAATATGAAATCTTACCTTGACTAAACTCTTTAGGATTTTAGAAGAAAGCAGAGGCTTGAACGCTTCAATTGTAACTGTGTCCAGTTTGATGACATCAGTGTAGCACTGATACAACACTGCAGGAATCTGCCATACTTGACAATAACTCAAAACTAAATACAAGTCAAAAGAAAATGTGTGTTACATTCAGCAGAGAAGGAATCTCAGTTCTGTGTATAAAACCACATTTGTACTGGCCAAAACTTCAAAAGCATGAAAGTTTACAAATTAACTACTCAGGATCCTGACTGCTAGACCAGCCATCCCTCACTCCTCAGGTACACAAGAAAATAAACCACCAAAAATTAGTAAAATGCAGTTGGTATTTCTTCCTGGCAAATACTTTAACTGGAAACTGTATATTATTGGTAAACAAAAATACTATGAGCTTCTGTAAAACAAAACAAAACAAAAGCCCAAAAACCAACCAAACATAAAAACTCAAAACAAAGTGCAAAGAAGATAAACTTACTCTAGAAAAATCATCCACTTTTAGCTCCTGCCAGACAAGTTTTTCCTCATGATGCTACCACTAATTTGGTACTCTATAGTGAAAAGCCTTGGGTGTTTATTACATTACATAATAAAACTGAATCTAACTTTTACATGAGGTCGATCAGTAGCACTGTGAAACCTACTTTACCTGTAATATGCAGAAAGGACTTTATGAGCCTCAGTTTGGATGCTCAGATGAAAATAACTCTTAATAAAACACATTTAGTTCATAAGTAAAATGCCCAGAAACCCCAATATACAATACACTTTATGAGGCTATACTGAAGAATTTGCTAGTACTTATGTTCCGCACATAAGGGGTAAAAGGATTTGTGGGTGGTTTTGAAATTTGTCCCTGTTTTACAAGGCAACATGCAAGATGTCAAACTGTTAGGAATTAATTTTCAAAAAACTAACTTGTTCGCCAGTTCACACACTTAAGTAAAAATTCTAATTGCAATGGGATGCTCTTCAAAGTGAATTTTGTGTTGCCACCAGCAGCCTTGCAAATAATTGGAATTGCAAAATACCAGCAGCAGGAAGATCTCGCACAATGTTAGGTTGTTCCAGCAGTGGGCAGCAGACCTGCTCTTTGAATTCTTTTGTCTTCAGGGCTTTCAGAAATGGAGATGGAAGTGTTAAAGTGGATTCCTGAGTTTTATAATCAGCTACAGGACACGTTGAAAGAATGGTTACTTGCAAGCTCTCCTTTCGCATACAGCCAAAAACCTGAAATAAAAATGTTACTACATAAGCAAAATTTATCTTCTCACAATAATAGCGTAAAAACACAAAGATTCATTTCAATTTCAGTGCAGATGGCAAACGGCAGTTTAATTCAGGTTTGCAGGACTAACTAAAATTTGAATCACAACCTTCAGGTAGAAATTTCACGTGCATTGTTCTTGGGATGGAGATAAAAAGACCAAAAGAACAGCTAATGTATTTACCAAGTCTATTGATTTTCTTGAGAGGCTTTAGGTTTTCAGCACTTTCTATTCACCTGCAAATATATTAAGACTTACTATTTTTACTAATAGTGACTGTAGAAAGAAAAAGGACTCCAAATAAAACCACGCTGCTTATGACAGGAAGGCAGCTTGCTAAGCTGCAAGACATTCGAAATTGAAATCGTGCTCCCCAGATGTTCTGCAGTATTTTAAAAGAGTCTTCATTTTGAATACTCAGATTTTATTTAATTATATTCAAGTTGACTTGAGAATTGAGAAAGAGAACCTTAACTTTTCCACAGTTTCCCTCAAATTCAAAGAAACAAATTTCAAAAACATTGTACCAAACAAACTTTTGGATCCATTGCACGCTGTCACAAAACACCAACATGCTGCACAGCCTTCCATTGTTTTTAAAGAACGTATGTCAAAATGAGGAGAAGCACAATAAACCTTGTGCCCTCCCTTTACACTGTCCTGTTCAGATTTATGATCAATAAGGAAATAGGGAATTTGGTAAACACTACAGAAACTTCCCTGTTTCTGTGTACGGTACCAATCACAGAAGGGAAGCTGACTGTTCCCTTGCATCAATGTGTTACCGCTGTAATATAAAACTGACATAACTTCTCAGAAGCACACATATTTTCAATTTACAGTATATTTACTTTGTTGGAAACACTGGCTGGTGTGCATTACTGTGAAACTTTAGTCTGTATGTTCTCATTTTGTCAGAGATCACTTACTGAGAAAACATACAGAAGTAAAAATCTGACTCGTAGTGACTGTGAAGATGCCCAGTGAATCAGAATTTATGAAGCATACGGAATAGGTTCTGTAACTCACACTAAAAGCAGAAGATTACCAGCACAACGTTTCTGCTGTACATTTAAAAATACCAATAAACATGAGGTCTAAAAATATTCTAGAACATTGACTTGATATAACTGCACACTCCTACTGTTCATGAAAACCCACATTTGAATTAACACATATGCGCAAACAGCTGGAAAAACACAAATGGGGAAGACGACAAAACCACAGTCATCTTTCTTTTGTAATCCCAGTTTAAATGAAGTGCAAGAATGCGTGGAATACAGCAAAACCATCATGTTTTCGGTCTTGGGGTTTCTAAACTTCGAAGTGAACCATTACCCCCCAGCAAAGCAAATTAAACTCTTCAACAAGCCAAGCAACCACAAAAGGCTAGTTTTCCACAAACTTGGGTCTGAAAACCCTGTAACATTCAGGGAAGTTACCCTGGTTTTCCATCCTCTTTGCCTTCTCATAATCTCTCTGGCTCCCTCACACCGAGATGCTCGTATGGTTCTCCCTCGCAACCAAGTAATCCTTCTCACTCGCTGGCTAGGCCACCTGGCAGGCTAGACTGAGCAGGTATCACTCAGCTCAGGCTGAGGACTTGCCCTCAGTGGACACACCGCTTTTTATCTCACTCTTTGTATCTCTAGCCACAGCCTTACACAGCTTCAGCGTAACGTAATAGCTTTAGAATCTCTGCTTGTTCATCAGATCAGCAGAGATTTAAAGGAAGGTAGGTTAGAAGACAGACAGCAAGACAAAATAAGCCATACTTCCTTGGGGCTAAGCAGTGACCCAAATCCATGAAGAAAATCAACAGCCAGAACATTCCCCCCTGGCTTTATCTTACTAAAATCAACACGGTATTTGGAGGGACCTGAATGACCCAGCAGCATTCGTGTACCTGAATGATGCCGGGGTAAGGCACTTCGCATACTAAGTCTATGAACAAATACATAGTTCACATAGGGACACATACTGCTCTGGAAGCACCTTCCTTCAGCGTTCCTCCTTGTGAAAGGAACACAACACACCCATTAGTAAAGATACGATCCATCATGAGTTTCACAACAGGTTTGTCTAGTGATCATTTGACAGCTGTACAAATGCAGTAATGTTATTATTTTTTAAGGAAGGATCCTCCCAGAGCTGAAATAAGCCATAGAAAATTTAAGCCAAACAGGAAAAAGGCTTGGAAAGTAAAGGGCAACAAAATTGAAACTGTCCAAAAGGAATTGCCCAAAGTTGGTAAGTTACAGCAGATAAAACTGGAAGCATCCAGAAAGAAATTTCACAGACTCTGCAGACAGTAAATTTGTTCATTTGCTGAATATTTAAGAAAAGAAAGCCACAGGGAAAACAGTTATTTACAATGCTGTCATGTTTAGAATATCAGAGAGAAAGAGGCATTTATACTAAGTTGAAGATCCCTACCCCTAAGATTTCATTGCTCAATTTGTTGTCTTGCCAGTTTTACCTTTTCAAGCCACTGGAACTGTTGATCCTCAGCAACGTAGCAACTACACTGGCACAACAAAACCTTAAAAAAAAAAAAAAAAAGTTGCGTAAGCAAGTGCTTTAAAGAGCACAACAACAGCTCATAATCACATGTAAAGATGATGTGACTGCAACCAACAACTTGTTCAGTTTTCTTGGACTTCTTCAACCCTATTTCAACAAGAATTTTTCATTCACAACTGATGTGAATCAATCAGGCTGTCATACATCTTATTTATACTGAACTTCGCATGCCAGAACTTCAAAGAGTTTTAGTGAGCATAACGACCCTTCAGATTTTGGATGAGATTAATCCAGAATACTGCAGCCTTAATGCTCTGTTTGCCCTGGGCAGGGTAGGGGGTGGATGAAGGTTGCTCTCTTTTTCAGAAAGCTAAAATATAGAGAAATTCATGCATAAGTCACTTACTGTCGGATCTGATATTAATCGGTAGAACAAACAGAAAGAATCTGTCGGGAGGACCTTTGTTGTGTTGGATGTTCGACACCACTCATTCCACAGCTTCACAACTCCAACTACTTCCCAACATACAGAATCCAGAATAAAAGACGACAGAAAAGCTGCAAAAAACAATAAATACTGTTAATTTATAAAGAATAAAGTCTCTGTTCCACAAATAAATACTGAACTGAATCACATTATTTCTTTACAATCTCAATTTAAAAAAAAAAGTAGTTAACTTATTTTTATTGACATACATTTATTGACCAAATCCAGCAAAGATCAAGAATGTGAATAACCTCATCGAATCCAGCAAAGATCAAGAATGTGAGTAACCTCACCGTATCAAGACTTAAAAGATAAAGAGCAGTTCTACATATAGAAATCCCTAACATCAAAAACATGTATTCTTAGGAATTGTATCACTACGGTCAACTTTGATTTCTTTCGTATACACTAAGGATGTAAATATTAAGTCTCTGATACTTCTTGACATACCAGATATAACAGATTTCTCAAAAAAAAAAAAAAAAAAAAAAATCACTGAACCAGCAAGGCAGAACTATTACACTGGCTCTAGGAAGCCGACACATGCATGACTCTGCAAGAGTATGCATGACTTAGTGGCAAAAAGAGATGCTAAATCAAATGTTCATAAATCAAATTCCTGTCAAAAGTTATGTTCAACAGAAGACAGATCTAAAATATCTATAACTACTTTTCAAGGAAAAACCTGAACAAAGAAAAAACAAGTTAGTAAAGTTAATTTAGATATCTAAATGTGACCTAAATGTAAAGAAGACTTAAAACTTCTTTATATCCACAGGGAAGCAGCTATTAAAAAACTCAAGACCTTAATAAGTGTGTGCAGGAAGGGGAGAGGGTGTTTCAAGACTCTAGGCCTAATGAGTAAATAACCACCCTAAAAGAGGGCATTTTGAACAAGTGAGGAATTAGAATGTGAAAAAGGGACTGACTACTCAAGAAAAAAAGTAAAAAAACCACCACCTCATTGTTCATTAGAAATTTTAAAAATTACATCTTATTGACCCATAATTTTACATCTTTGACAGATCCCTATTTCAAAACACTATAGACTGCACTGAGCAACTTGCTACCATCAGAAGGAAACTTTTGCCAATTAACAAACAGTCCAGGAGAGTCTACCAAAGTCAGATAAAGGAAAAGGGGGGTTGTCCCAACTAAAATCCAAAACCAAAACATACTTCGCTTCTGCCCTTTAACTGAAAATGTATCATTTTACCATGATGTGACAGGAAGAATAAGCAGCTGTTACAAAAGCTGTGTTTTACACGTACAGACTAACCTTGGCGTTCTCTGGACAGCTCAGCTGCCTCAGCGTTAAAACTCCGCTCCCTAAATGAAGAGCTGGACACCCTTAAGGACCATTCTTACAGCAGAGACCAACGTTAAAATAGAATATGGCAAAGGGATTGTCCTGGCACACTTTCTTCCAACCTCCTGCCTTCTCAAATTTAGCCAACAGCAAAGGAACAGCAGCATTTTAGTCTCAGAGGGTTTGTTGTTGCAGCTTGCACCACCTACCTGCAGCGTTGTGTCCTATCGCCACTATAAATTTAGAGCACACAAACGGCTCGGCGGCAGAGCTTTCCGTAGACGCGCCCGACTTCAAGGTCCAGAGGACGTCGATCTCCCTGGCAAAAGAGGCCGAGGGAAGTGGTGCTGCGCTCCCCCTACCCTACCCTACCCGGCCCAGGCCCCGGCCCCGGCCGCCCCTGGCGGTCCGTCGCGGGGGAGGCCGCACCACAGCGGCGAGGAGAGCGGCCGGGGTGCCCCGTGGGGCTGTGCCCGCCGCCCTCCCCCCCCCCCCCCCCCCCTCCCGCTACCTTTTCTTCTCCAGCTCCCTGCGGATCTCCCGGTCCTCGGGCGTCTCCTCGCGGGCCTCCTCCGCCCACTCCTCATCGTCCACGCCAGCGCGGGACGGCGCCACCACCACCTCCCCGAAGAAGGTCGCCATCGCTGCCGCCCCGCCACGCAGCGCGCCTGCGCGCCGAGTCACTCTGGTTCGCCGGCACCACCCAGTTCCGCTCCGCCTGGTGACGCTCTGGCCCCGCACACCACAGAGCGGGCCCCGGAGGCTTCACCGGCGGCTGCAACCGCGGCCCGGCCGCCCGAAACGGCCGCTTCTACCGCCGGGCCCCCAGAGAAGGCCCGCCCGGCGGCGGGGGGGCCTGCTGCGGCCTCCCTCCCTGCTGCAGCCCCCCTCCCGCTGCACGGCCTCTCCCGGCCTTGCACCGCCCTCAGCGCAGGCCTCGTCCCTCCGGCGCAGCCTGCGATGCCGCCGTGCCAGCCACCGGCGGCTCCGCTTTACGGGGCAGCGGCGGCGGCGAAGTCTCGGAAGAAGAGCGGGGCGAAGGCGAGGGAGCCGCAGCAGGGAGGGCGCAGGCCCCGCCGGTTCGGCACAGCCTACCTCGGCTTGTCTACCTTACTCAGAACGGAGCAGCCCAGAGCGGAACCCGGCCCGGCCCCTGCCTGCGCTGCGGGGCGGAGGGCTGGCGGGGCGGCCGGGGCATTCCACACGGCCGGTACGGCATACCTGGGCAGAAACCCAAATACAGCGAGGCCGAACATACCAGGCGTGTGCAAATAAAAGTACAGTGACGTTACAGTTTTACGTATAGATTTACTGTGGTCCACTTCTACATGTACATCATAGGAGTTTTTAATACTAAAGAATTTGATTCTTCTACGCATTTGTCTTGCACTTTTAGTATTTTCCTGTGTTCACAGTGCCTGTTCGCCATCCCAGACTCGCGTCCTGCTTTTAAAAAAACAAACACACCTTCCCTCCCCCCAATCCCACATCTTACAAATGCATCGCATTAAGCAGGTTTAAATAAAGATACTACTGTCATAGGTCTACTAGATCACTTCACTTCCCTGAGTACAGCTAGACCAAATAAAGAATGTTGAAGGATTAAAGTTACCAGGAAGATGAAAAAACTGCTCTCTGCAAGCCTTAGAAGAGCCAGTTCTGTTAAGAGTAAGCATGCTCATTTAAATAAATTAAAAAAAAAAAATCGAACTGTTAGAGGGTGAAAGTCCCTTTCCGGTTTAATCCTTACTCCTCATACTGGCTCTTTGGAACCCATCTGTATGTATAAAATTAGTAAATACAAAACAGCATTTGCTTTGCTCATAAAGTGTTATGGTCCCTAAGCCAGTAATTCCCTCTCGGATATATAAATACAGGGGCCAGAACCTTCTCCCAGCTTTCAGGGATCAGCATGAACATGCAGTGCGTGAGTGCGGTATGACAGAGAATACAGCATCTGAAAAAGGGCGAGAAAGAAAAGCATCTTTTTAAATCTAAGCCCGAATTAGAAATACAAACCTACCAGCCCAATTTTAGCTGTTTAAACTTAAGATTAATAAAAACTCTGACGTTCACTTAAGAGCTATTATACCAGTATTTATTCCTATACTGGAGGTTATACTCCATAGAACATTGATCATCAGCAGCTGCTGAACAACGCATTCAGTTTATGGGTAATATAAAAATACCAGTTGACTTACTCTCTTTTAACAAAGCTGCCCCTAAAAGATAAACAAAGCCACCTCGAAGTTTCATCACTAAACACAACTGTGTTCATATTTTAGAAACCAACTTAAAGAATTCAGATAAACATGTATCTTGAATTTACAAAATTCTACCGTATCATATTAAGGACTATGCTCTAAATAAAGAAAATTCCTGGGGCAAGAATGATAGAAAATAGGTTATTTTTGGACTTCATATAGAAGTTTTAAGGAAAAAAAAAAGTATTTCTCTATACCGAGATAGCATTCTAGGTACAAAAACGATGTCATGGTAAATATACCTTTTGGCACATAAGGTCAGCGACATTGTTGGAGAAATGGTTCTGACTGACTGCTGGTAGGCAGCGTGTCAGACTCCCTTCTCCATTACTTCACTTCCATTTGTACAAGCAGTTCTGGCATTAATGACTGTGATTATGCAGATGCACTAACTTCCTTTTTCCCCCCCCAAAACCCCTTCCATATGCTACTACCAGCCCAATCTGCTGGAAAACTAATTCACAAACTTGCTATTTCAGTTAAAATGAGCCAGGTTAGGATAAATCTAATATTCTAATGTTATCTGCTATTGAACAACAAGATCAGGAATCACTAAGTCTTACTAAGTGTGAGAAAGGGAACCAGCAGAGCAGAGGGAGGAAACTGGAGTGGAGAGTGGGGAAGGGGCGGAGATCACCAAGCGCCTGGTGTTGGACTGAAGGCAGCGACGGTGGGGCTGCTGCCAGCACAGCTCTAGGGAAAAGCAAGGTAAGAGCTCAGAAGTGGTATGCGTTCTCGTAGTTGATACACAGCCAACCAAGAATTTACACATTTTCCCTGGAGACATTTTCTCCTATCTTCTATGCAAGAATTATTTCTTGTCAACAACAGCCAAACATTTCAAAAACAGGAGATGTACTGCAATAATCAGAAACCGATAAGGTTTAATCAATGAGAAGTCTAACATTAAAGCACTTAAAAGTTTAAATATGGAAGAACAACAGAAATGTAGCAAAAAGGTCTGGAATGTAAGAATCCTGCACCTCAAGCTTTTTACGCATAAAGAAAACAGAACAAGTGTTTTGTTTGTTTTTCTATTTTATAAAGAAAACACACAAAAACCCTTAGGCCCAAGAGTTCACCTGCATTTCATATTCTTAAGTTTACAGTATAGAAGTCACATTAATGATGATAGTACTACCTGTCAGCATAAAACCCTCTCTTCACCAGCACCAACATGCCTTTTTAATTGGCAAATATGCTTTTTCACTGGTAACTGGTTCCAGTTGCATGTTATCAATAATGGAAGTACAGAACATTTAACATCTGTACCAATACAAGTTGTAAAGTTATTAGCCTAGTGACCGTTCATTACTTTTTTGATGCAATGCTAGCATCTGCCAGATTTTTATAGTGTACAGTATTATTTATAAGCCTGTTACTATTGTATATGATTTCATACAGCATTAGAGATGTTTGAAATCTGTTCTTGAATGTTGTATGACCTAGGTAGTATTCCATTGCAGCACCCATAACAATAATACTCAACATACTGCTATTAACCTGTTGCGCAGTGTTTTAACATTTTTTTACTCTTGTTATATGTAATAAAATACCAGTAAAGACAAAAAATTGCCCCTATAATGAGGCACATTTTGGCATCTGTGCTAAATGCTGCTACATGGGCAGGCAAGTGCAAGTCAAAATATGAAAAGGAGAAAGTCATCATCTAATCACATTCATAACTTTTTCATAGAAAAATATAAATATATTCCCTGAAATGTAGGACAAAGAAGAGCCAGCATCCATCATGAGTTCTAGTGCTATTACCATAAAAAAAAAAAGTGGGCTGGCTTTTCCTTTTAAGGTTACGTTTCGCAATCTACATCATCTAAACCTCTGTCATCGTCATCATCGTCACAATCGTCATATCTCACAGTCCGCCTACCGCCATTCCGAGTTCTTATCTTAGAACGCCGATTAGCTCTTCTGTATTTGGTGTAATCCAAATCTTCAGAGTCATTTTCTTGGTTAGGTTTCCAACGTTTCCTTCGCTGGGGTCTTCTGGAAGGCTTAGGTGAGCAGGAATTGGTAATTTCTTTTCTAACAGTTTCTGATTTCCTTTTCCTCTTTCTTGTTTCTGTGGCATCACTATAGATACTGTTATCAGTTCCAGAGTCTGAGTCTGAAGAACAATTGAAACTGGCTTTTGAACTTCCTGCAGTCCCAAGTGCTTCCACATTCTCTGATACTGAGCTTTTTTCATCTTTCTTCCCCCCTGTTTCAGATTCTGCTGTTTCTTTGAGGTCATCCAATTTTGATCTTTTGAAAGAAGCTCTTCTCTCTTTATTTGATACTTCTCTGATATTTTTAGTTTTGTGTTTAGCTAAGTCAGAATCTACCTCCTCTTCAGAGTTGCTCGTATGATGGTTGTGGGCTGAAGTTGACTGACTACAACTTCCCCAGTTTCTCCCATTTTCCATCTTGTGGTTTGTGGAATTCTCCTCTGAAGAGTCGTACTTGAGATTTTTAAGAGCTGCAGCACAGACCGTTTTGTGTGTCTGCTTGTGGTTATCATTCTGCTTTTGAGTCACTTTTATCTCTGCTTCAGATTGTGTTTTTTCATTCTCAGACTCACTAACGTATTTTCTTTTAGGAGCAGATGATTCGGGGCAGGAAAGTTTTTTTCTGCTAGAAAGCTGTTCTTTCTCATTCTCAGACTTTAAGCAAGCATCTGTCTCCGAGTTGCCGATCAGTTTCTTCCTGGATGCTGCAGACACATTGCCATGAAGCTGCCTTCTGTTCTTTTTTACTGTGTAAACACTTTCTGAGCTTGATAATTCTTCCTTTGTATCGCTCATTATCTTAATCTTATTAGCTGCCAAAGTGGCACATCTGCGTGGATTTTTCTTCTCAGTCACATTAGACAGCTTTATGTGTTTCTTGTAGTTAATGATACATGTCCTACTCCTGAGCACTTTTGCACTTTGTCCAGTCTCCTCAGATGCTGATGCTACAAAATAAAGATTTAAAAGTTTTTTAATAAAACTTAACATTCCCAAAATAATTAGTTTATTAAGCACAAACACTACCACCTTTAATAAAATACACAAAAGTATTTTTTTGTTTAATTTCAACTGTTACGTGGAATTTACCTTAAGCTTTTACTAAAAATACAGTCAGCCAGTCCCAGGCATACTTTTAACTCTCGGGATTACTCTTTTGCTTTGAGATAATGAAAGGGTTTGAAAGTAACATTCTTTAGCATCACTCTAGTAATTATCTTAGAAATTACAAATTACCTAACTTAGCAAACAAATGCTTTCATATTACTAATGCTTCTATCATTAGAAGCTATCATTTTCCTTACTAGAATGACCTTTCAAAATTAATTATTACACATTTTAGATATTTTTTTCTAAAAAAGGGATGATAATATTTTGTGTAGACACAAGCCCCGGATGGATTTCACAATTTTAGAATTGTTTCACATACACAGGAAACATTTAAACAGTTCAGTTCCTTAGCAACTTAAACAGTAAGATTGCTTCTAACAGTGAATCTTCATTCAGTATTTTTATTTTTAATATAGCACTTGCTTCTTACATTGGGTTTTAAAAAATCTTCAGTCAGTAAATAATGTGAATGATGCTACGAAGCTCAATGGTTTAAACTTTTACCTTCTAAATAAAACAGAATTACTCACAGGTATCAATAAAAATTAAGAGCAGAAGTTCTTGAAGTAAATTAATTTGCACAGACTTGATTAAAAAAATCCCTAATTTTGCTATTTTAGCAGAAATGTGTTTTGCAAAGTTAGTTTTCCCAAGATTGTTATCCATCTCCATATTTCTTTGTAGCTGTTTCTGATTTTATGAGCGAAATGGATAAAAATGTGCTCCATTAAAGCCCCTACATTATATTAGCCTATTATTCCCTGATAACAGTCAATTTTATTCTAGCTTAAACTCATTGTTTGCTTACAGAATCATCAAAAGTAGAGGGAAAAATCATGGCAGCTGCTGTATATTTGCAGAACGCTAGGCAACTAAATATTTTTTCAAGTAGAAGTTTAGGGAAATGAGTTTATAGAGGGCATGCTCTCTCATCTTCCTTTACAGAGGGATGAAACAAGCTTGTCTTGCTAACTTTGTTTTAACTGTCTGAATGCTAATGGCCAAATACCTTCTGGGAATGACAGTCACACGAATGACAGCCACATAGACATGGGAACACTAGCCTGAGACTTAAAACCGAGTAAGGTTTTCAGTTCCTTGCTCCTTCTGGCTGGCTTAACCAGAAGTGTTAACACTGCAAGGTATTTGTAGTCTCTTGTTCCCCAATTCCTCACCTGTGAAGTAAGGACAGGGCAACATTTTCCCTAAATTCTGACAAGAATAAATGCAATGAAGATGCATTATAGAACGTTAAAAAAAAAAAAAAAAAAAAGAAGTTATGGGACACAAATTCAAATGTCCAGCTTGAGTACCAGTATTAGAAATCTCTTCAGATACCAAATCTGAAGATTCCCCTACGCCTGCTTTGAGCTACACTCGCATTCTCAAAGAGCAGTTTGGAAATGTGGAAAAGACTGCCCAGCCTTAATGCTGAGTGCTAACTTAATCCCCTTTGGTCATCTGAAGAAATAAATGGTTAAAACTTAAAGACAGTTTTAAAGTTTCCAACTTTCCTGCAACTATTCCAAGAAAGGCAGCTAAAAAGAAGAAAAATGAATGCCCGCAGTGATTTTAGCCAGTTTTTCACAGAGGTAGGTGCTTAGGTGTTTATAGATGCATGTTTTGAGAAAAATAGCCTTTATCATAATAAACAGATTCTATTTTCAAAGTTTCAGCAGCTAATTCATAGGATGGAATGCAAGACTAAAGGATAAAGGAGTCCAGCCTTTCTGCAACACACTGCCAGAATATTAAATCTATACTTTGCATACAAAATCTTAAATTGGGAGCAAATTTGTAAAAAGATAATCTTGGTTTTTTTTAATTAAAGCTTTAATTAAAGCTTCATGAAAATACACAATGAACACCCTGAATTAAATGCTGCAAAGGGACAAACAGATTGCACAGGCGGGAAGAGGGAGGATTAAACAAACTCCACTACCCACAAAAACTGGGAGAGCATTTAAAAGAAAGGCACCAAGATATGAAGGCCTTGTCCACCAAGTTTACCATTGTGACGACCTGTCCTGGAGTTCATGCCATCAAACTCTAAACCTGGAAGTCCAGGCTGCAAGACTGGGTAGGAATATCCAGCCGTACCTCCAGTCAGCTAATCTGCAGGGTGTACTACTGTCCACAAAGTATTTCCCAACCCCACCAGCTACACAATTTATGTAAAACCTTTGCTTTAGGGTTTGGGTTTTTTTTAATATAGACAAAAACATTCTATATACCTATAATACATATTATATAAAATAATATACATTACACTACTATATAGACTATGTTTTATATATTAAAATATACTATATTTTACATGTAGTATGTATATATATTATAAATATATTTTAAAAAATAACCAAAGCAACGTTTCCACATAAATTGCTTAGCTGGTTAATTGCATAGTATATATGTAGCTTTTTATATATATATATTTATTTATTTGAAAATAGATATTATATGAATACATATGTGCCTATATGTATGTATTTATATAAAAGCATGCATATACTCCAGCAGTACCTAACGATAACTTTTAGAAGTACAAACAAGTTTAGCTTCCTATTTACAGTTAACTATCAGCCTCTTCAGAAAAGAGCAATACATGCATCACTTTGGCAAACCACAGTGAACTAGGCTGTACTAATAGCACATCTGTTGTTGCATCTATTGACTGTTGAGGAGAAAAAGTGAGCTAGAAAGGGTATCTACTAATTTAAAAATAATTCTGTGACTACCTGCAGTAATATCCCAAATTAGATTAAAGATTACATAAACTGAAATGGAAAATAAATATTGTGTTTTACAGTAACCATTGTCCAAAGCTAGCTATCAGTTCATATATAGGACAACTAATGTTTCAACAAAACAGGGGGAATAACTCACAACGTAAAGAAAACTAAATGCCTGAAAGTTACCTGCCTACAAGGAACACCGTATAGGACAATGATATATTCCCCTTTCCCATGAAAGAAGTCTCAGACTTGGCCCTATGTCTTTAACCATCCTGGTTCTGGACACACTGGAAACATAACATCAAGGTTTTTACCAAGTTAACAGTATACTGAGCCCTCTTGGCAGATGACTGTGCAATGAGACCCAAACAATGCAAGTATTCATTACTGTATTTTATCCTTACTGACTTTTAAAGAGTGTATTTCATGGCCTTGTAGAAATTTAGTGATACTCGCTCTTGCCCCTTACTTACCTTAAGAATTTCCTTTAGACGAGGTCTCTTAATTTAATTTAAGAATTTTAAAAGAGCATCAGCTTAAAAGTTTTGGTAACACAAAAAATTGACATTCTGCTGTGTGTGCACCTCAACATTTGGGTAGTTATATGGGGCAGGGGATGTTAAACATTTGGTACAAAAGTAAGACTGTTCCATAATAAATCAGCCCTCTTAAAGCAAAAAGGTGGATATCAAAGTAAAAAATACACTGGTTTTTTTTCTTACCGATTCTCATTAAAACTTTTGGTAATGTTGTTATGATCATTAAGCAAATGCAGCCCTCGGCAACTAACTGATAATAGATATTGATACTTGCCAATGTCTAGCACCAACTGCACATGGAAAACAATGCTGAGTTTGCTTTTATGATCGGCAGTTTTACCTAGTGGATGAACACTGATTACTAAAGCAGCTATGGCCAAAGTAAAAGGATGAGAATTAACAAAAAAAAAAGAAATAATCCAAGAAGTTTAAGAGACAAAATGTGACTAAGAGGAATTTTGTGCCAAGTTAGAGCTGGAAGACAAATTAACATTTCACACCCATGGGCATAAAAGGTACAATACAGCAGAAGCTACAGTTTAACCAGTGTTAAAGAATTGGCAAGGAGAGAAACCAGATTTTCATCAAGCTTTAAATCACTACAATATAAACAGTTAAAACATCCACGTTATATTCAAGGGACAAACTAAAGAGACCAAAAGCTCAATGTTGGCTACCCAGTGTGACAGCTTCTACATATTTCACAGGAAATGTTTACACGAGAACTGTAAGGAAAGTTTTAAGAATTAACCAGTCTTGTCTTCCTCCTTAAAAATGAGATGTTAGACAAGCTTGATAAGGGAAAGGTTACCAATTGCCTACTCCAAAAGCTACAAATTCCCACTAGATGAAGTATTTGTACAAATACCTTCCCTTTTTGCTATATTAAAAGTTTCTTCAAATCTTCTCAAAGTAATGGTACAAGTCTCCAAAAAAACCCCCAGAAAGTTTTATATTTGACTCAGGAGTTTTGACATATGAAGCACATTCAAGTAAGATTTTCAATTCTATAAAGCTATTAAAAGATTCCCCCCCCCCCCCCCCCCAATTTTCTTAAGTTTTAGAAAGCAACTATGGCAACATAGTTCTGACAAGTCTAGAGTTCAAGAGCCGATTACAGAACTCAGCAGCTCTTTACTGCTGCTCCTCAGGTCCATCTGGCATCCTTTCACATTGCTAATGTTAAAACATTAAGAAACGTTTTCAGTATGTTTAGCAGCTATAAATACTAAGACCTTTTTAGTACAAAAGAAGTAAGTATTCCTTGTGGAAAACCATTTTAAGAGAATCATTTTCTTATCAATATTCTTAAACCGCTGCATTACAAAGTGTGTATCAAAGCCACTACCTGAGAGCACAAAAATGTGAATCAAACTCACAAGGCTATTAAAAATTTACTCAGTCTGGAAGAAAAAGATATATGCTGTCAAAAATAATCCTTTCCCCCACCTTATTTTTTGGCAAGGCAGCACTGAATGCTGGAAAGGAAGCAGCCCGGACACAGAAAGATTTTACTCTTTTATAATGCAGTACTGAAGATGGCTTTTTCTTTTCTCAATTGCCAAATTAAGTGATGTAGGAAGTAACTGAAAACACTGATAGGAATTTTTGCTCCAAAACATGACAGTCTTCAACTCTGACCGAATATTATGTGAACCAGAAAAGTTTAATTCTGTTTAGTATGCTTGCTATGGAAAACAACCAGCCAGCCCCCTTGACCTTGAGTACCTTTGTTTCTTTAATTCCCCTAAAGCCTTTTGGTAACTATTTGCAGGGCACTAAATTCCTGTAAACTCGGGTGTTGAGGCTAAACAATGCAGACTGCTTTGTTTGAGGGAGATGGGTGAAGAAGTGTGACGGATGCACTCGACCCCTTAACCAAACTAGCGGTAGTTGGTACAGGCTCCAAAGGAGGTAAAGGCCTGAGCTGTAGCCAGGCCAAGAACTCCTCTAGTTTCAACCTGTTCTCTGAAAACCCACAAAGGAACAGAGTGACACAGTAAACATCAATACATATGAGTTTGGAACACCGATCATGCGATTAATGCATAAATAACAGGTGGCTTTTCCAAAACTCATTTATCAAAAACCAAAGAAAGTTGTGGGTACGAGGAGCCTTATGCCTACCTTTCCATCACGTGTGATTTGACTATGAGCCAACCGCTTCATCCCATAGCTATGACAGCCTATGTGAGCCTTCTTTGAGCTCTCCCTGCTAGGCAGTGTGGCTGCATGGTGGTGATCTCCCCTTGAGCTGGGACACCTCTCAAGGTTGATCCTCAAGGCAGAGAGACCTTTTACCAACAGCAGATCGTTGGACGAGCCCGATTTGAGCTCCCCCTGAATTGCAGCTGGACTGCACACCAGGTGACTCTCCCCTTGAGCAGGGATGCCTCTCAAGGTTTGAGATTCCTCCCTCACCTGAGACTCAGAGATCCTTCCTTGCCCGAGGCAGAGAGATCCCTTACTCCTCAACACTGAGGAATTCCTTGCCGCAACAGATCCTTGGTAAGTGACTAATAGCTTGTTAAACTTCATAAGTTTTGCTAACTCAATTTTCCTTTGTATGTTTCTTCCATGCAGTAATTAATGAAGTGAACCTTGCCATCAAACTTATTGAACCTTAGTAAACCACTGTCAAACTTTGTTAAATTCCATCGAATCTATTGAACTCTTGTCAAATTTTTACCTCAGTAAAACATACTGCCCCTTCTCTCTTTTGAGTGAGGTACATTCCACTCATCCATGACAAACTGGTGTAGTTGGCAGGATTCTACATCAGGATCCGTGACAGAAAGACAGCTGGGAAACATTAGTCTTTGCACCATAATAATAAAACAAAAGCTATACAATGAAGTCTTGAAAAGAAAAAGAAATGCTATGTAAAAGTGTGTGCAACAGTTCACACAATACAATCCTGTACATTGCAGATACTCATTTTCCTTTTTAGGAAAACTGCAAGTCACGAGAGCTCTCAAAGCCTGAAAAAATTGTTTTAGTCACTGTAAAGCATACTGACAACTTGCACTTGAAGACAGACATAGAAAAAGCTAATGATCCAACTGCATCTATTGCCACTTACAGGTATTCTCTCAAGTCAAGACTTTTAAGAGCGCTTAAGATCTTTCACAATTTTTCTTTTTTTTTTTTTTTGGGGGGGGGTGGGAGGGTGGGGTGTGATAAAAAACAAACCCACCCAAACCCCCCAACCACAGTTAAAATTCCTAAGGAGTTTTTAGAGGTTCATAATCTGGTGTCTGTGATTCAGTGACAGGTTTGGAAGGATTAAACCAAACACCAACCTCTGAACAGTCTTTCAAATTCTAGAGTGAGGACCGATCCCCTAGCAATTTGAAGACACATAATGTACAGATCCTGTTTTAATAAATCTTAGCATCATTCTGATAAGCTTAAAAAAACTCCAAATGTGTCAGCCAGCACACAAAAGCATTTGAGTGACAGACAAAATTACAGAAAAAACAAAAAGCAAAGAACTAAACTTTTCGAAACAAGTGGAATGGTAAATCTTGCTTCTGCAACTATCTGGAATTTCTGCCCTTCATGGCTGTTGTTAACTGCTTTACAAAGATCTTCTCATGTAATGTCTTATCAGTATGATAATGTAGTTAGATCAGTGACATGACGCTCAATTAGATACAACACTGCTATAGTGTTGTATCTAATTGGCTATGGGATATATAGACATCCCATATCCAATTGGCTATAGGATATATAGACATCCATGAACCTATGAAACTAAAGCAAGCAAGGAATAGAAGGGTCACCACTGTATCAGTAACAGCACCCCCCCCACACACAACCTACCACCCAAAACCACCCAAACCCCTGTATGTTAAATCTGGGAAAAGCCAGACATGCATCGGAACACTACTAATGCAGCATCAAAGTGCCTGTCTGTCTTAAGGACATTACACATCACTGACAGAATAAAATCCAAAAGTCAAATCAAGTTACAGGTTCCAGTGTACACCATGGAAATAAGAATAATTATAACACCTTTCAATCAAATTCATTTTGAAAGACTATGAATAAAAATAAAGGTACTTCAACTGAAAATAATGGTTGTAAGTCTGCTTTAGCACAGAAAATTTCAGCAGAAAATTAAGATAATCTGAAGTAAGAACTGTTACTTTACCCTCAAACTCAAGGTAACAGGACTACAAACCAGAGGGTTTTCATTACTGAAATTCTCAAAACAAGGAGAAGGCCAAAGAAAGAGAATGTACTGCTCCTTTTGAGATTTTCTGCTACCTTGAGCTGCATACCATCAAACTTGTTCACAGCACCCTTTAGAACATCACTTAGTGTTGTGCAAACAACCTGAGAGCCAGTGTTTCTCAAATTTCACTGTCACAACATGCACACACAGCAATATTACTTCAGAATAAGTATTTTAGTATTAGTTACAGTGTACTGCTACATAAAGAAGCAAGTGCAAGTTAAATATGGAAAGAACAATCATGATTTAATGACAAGTTTTTCATAGAGAAAAGTATCGCCTGAATTGCATAAGAACGGCCAGCGTTCAGTCTGAATTCTAAATACCACAGAACTACACCAAACTAATAGTTTTCTCTCAGTGCTGTGTTTGGTAACCTCCCAGTTCCAAAACTGTCTAGACTTCTAGACGCTGTTGTCATAATCATCATATCTTACAGTTCTCCTTCCCCCATTTATAGTTATTTTAGAACAACAAGGAACACTATTACACTTTGTATAGTCCAGATCCGCCCCGTCATTATCCAGTCATTAATCTTGTCTCCTTCATCTAGTCAGTATCAAGAGTTAATGCATTAACTTTAAAAATTTTACCTTTTCTAATGGTTTTTGTTTTTCCTTTTCTCTTCCTCTTTTTTGTTTTTGAAGAAGTTTCACAATAATTACTGTTATTGGAATCTGTCTCAGATTCTGTATCAGAAGACTGATTGAAGCTGGCACCAGGTCCAGATTTTGAACTCCCTGCAATTCTAGTTGGCACCAAGCTCTCCAAGACAAAACTTCTCCTATCCTCTCTGTCTTCTGTTTCAGATTCTGCTGTGTCCTCTAAATCACTCAAGACTTTTGCTTTTTTTACAGGAGCAGCAAGCTGCAGACCAGTTGCTTTTCTGCCATTCCATCTATCCGATTCAGAATCCACCTCATCCTCAGAGTTGCTCACTACAGGCTTATTATGTGCAGATGTTGACTGGTCAGAAACTTTTTGACTGCTCCCATCCTCTGAGTTATGGCTTTTGGAGTCCTCCTCTGAAAAGCCTAGGGTGGGACTTTTCCTTTTGGGAGATACAGAATGGACTGTCCCACGTAACTGTTTATGACCATTGCTTTGCCAGTTTTTCTGCTTCATCTCTGTATCTGTCTCAGAATCCGAAGTTCCATTTTCAGACTCACTAACAAATTTTCTTCGTGCAGCAGATGAACCAGGTTGAGAAAGAATTTTCCTCTTGGTAAGCTGCTCTTCTATTTCTTTTTCACTTTCAGACTTTAAGCCTACATCATCCTCAGACCCCTCCAGTAACATTCGCCTGGCTGCAGCCGAGGCATTTCGGTGAGGCAGTTTTCTATTCTTGCATCCAATGCCAATACTTTCCGAGCTTGAAACCTCTTCCTCCACATCACTCATTAGCCTTAACTTATTAGCAGCTACAGCAGCACTTCTGCGTGGAGTTTTTCTATGTCTACCAGTACTATTACTGAGCGACTCGGATGTCACCACCGAAGTATTTTCAGAGTCACTTCCATATAACTTTTTCCTGACAGTTTTTCTTGTATTCCCATTCTCCTGAAGAAGTGTTCCTGTAAAGGAAAGGAGAGATTAGTATCTTAAATATAAAAATAGCAGCTTCTTAAGTCCTGTCAAATCTGGAACAGGTTCAACCCACAGACATGACAAATGAAATATACTCCTAGTAACAGTTATGTGCTTTTGTGGTCTGTCAAGAGAAATTATTTAGTTATGTCATAATTTCACATTCATTCTAGTTTTGTGAAAATTAGAACTTCTTTACGAATTATTGCTTTTACTTTCATTAAGATATAAAATGTTGCAAGACATTCCCTCTCATTAGGCTCTTGGTTTCTGCCCTCCTCCCCTACGTACTGAAAAAAAATTATTTTTAAAAGTTGAGTGTAGTATTTTGAGAGCTTCAGAACTACCACTAATCAAGAAGAATATGTTATCTTACATATACAACAGTTTAAAAAAATACCAATTACATTTAGTTATACACATACACACACTTGGGTTATTTGCCGTTCACAAGAAAACTACTCAAATCTTACCTATTTGTTTTCTCTGAGCAGCTCGATTTCTAGTTATCCTACGATTGCTGTTCTTTCTTCTACATACACCATTGTGTAGTGGAGGTGACACAAGAGCCACAGAGCTTTCTTTGCTGTCTTCTGAGCTACTTGTAGAGGATGAAGATGAAGAGGAAGTAGATGAAGAAACCAAAGAACCTTCTATTTCACTTTCTGTTAAAAAAAAAAAAGTCAATTAGAATTCTAAACATACGGTTAGCTTCCAGTTAAGAGCTACATTTTGCTGATCCAAAAAATCTTCAAAATTTCCTCATGATACTATCTTACAATGCACTATCATGCCTCAATGTCTTGCAAGTATGAAACTGATAGCTCTACAAAAGATACCACTCCTTTTTTATACAGTGTTCAGTGATAGGAAGCTTCTTTAACCTGTATTTAAGTTTCAGGTAAAACAACACAGCTGTTTCCAAATAACAGAATTGGGAGAAAAGCATGTTAAAAACCAACACAAAACATATTCTGACAGATCTCCTTTACCAGGACTTGCATTCTTATTCTTTGAAAGAAGCTGAATTTTTGTCAAGGTGAGGTGTAGGGGAAGAAGGAAAAGACAGGAAGGTTTTTATGTCTTGGGGAACTTCTGACATTTGCTAATTTTGGATGACAATTTTTATGTAACGTATATGGGTGCATAACCGGTATTTTATTTAGTACCACTTCTCAAATACACTACATTTTCCTCTTAAATAAGAGACATCCATTCACTACAACCACTTTCCTACAATAGCTGCTTCAAATGAAGAAATTCTATTTTTCTATTTGGTAAGACTTAAGAGCATCAAGTAACCATGTAGTTAGCAGGTCAACTTTTTCTTATCATCGATCTTACTCAATTCAGCTTTCTTGTGAATCCCCATATAAAAGCTGAAAAAAAAAAAAAATACCACCCACTTGACTGCAAAACAAATATACAACCAAGACAACTCTGCCTCTAATAAGCAAACTATCCTATTGATAGATTTTCGCTTGGGTGCAAGCTTTTTCATTAATAAAAGTTAAGTAAACTTACTGCATTCTGTGGGATTTTAAAGCAGAAATTTCTATGTTTAGTACACAGATCTTTTTATAACATTCAATAATGTATTAAGTGTCCAAAATTCATTAAAAACCACAAAATTCTGTATTACACAAAACCCAAACTGCATAGAAATCTTGTCTAAAAAAATTCCACATGAAAAATGCAAACCTTGTTTAACAGTGTAGAATGCAATTGCAAATTACAGCAATTATAAAGGAAAGGAAACATTAGTGGACAATTCAGTTAAGACCAAGATGAAAATCCTAATCTGAAACAGATTCAATTTCTGACCTGATGATAATGCAGAACAATTTGTTAGTGTTGTGGATCTAGCTTTTCCATTCCTTTCAAAGGATGCCAGGCATGCAGAATCAGAGGATTCACCAGAGGAACTATGGTTGTAATTGCTAGCATTCGTTTTATGGCTTGCAACACAGGCGGCTCTGCTTGAGGTAGGTTGAGTAAAAGAATCTTCCTGCTCAGATTCAATTTTTGCCTGAGACTTTAATGGTTTCTGCTTCAAATTTCTAGTGAAAGGGGAAAGAAGTAAAAGCAACACAGGTTGTAAAACTATGAGAAATAATGGCAATTATGTATTTTAACAATACTTCTCTCTGAAAGCTTAACTAACTGTGTGCCATATGACTTTAGATTTATGAAAGAGTATTTAGATTTGTGAGCTAACATGGTGTGGGACAATTTTAAACTTTCACAAAGATAAGCACTAAATACTTCCATTAAAATTATAGTCTACACTCCTAGTGAAGTTATACAAGAGGAGACATTCTTTCTCTGCTCTGAGAAACAAAGAATACTGAATGCCTTCTAGTCAGCAATGTCCTCTTACTGTTTACCAGGAAATTGCAACAGCAGCCTCAATTTCTGTTGAATTCCCAGTCTCTCATTAATGGCGTATAAGCCTCAAACTAAGTGCTATGCATACTAACATTATTCCACAATAAACCGAGTTCCAAAGACACAAATAAAGTGTATCTTTAGAGAACGTTTACTGTCTAAAATAAAATGCTTGTTTGTAGAGAAACTCACCGATTCAATTCTTTCTTACTATACATGCTAGAGTGATACACATGGTCCTGGTAAGTCACTTATTTTCACATTTAGAACTACTATTTTGTCAGTTGCTTCCTTACAGTCACAGGTTTTCAGATATTCATCTAGGCACACAAGATGTATATGCTCTTTCTGCTATCCAAACACCCTCTCAAATAGTCCCAAACCTCAGTCCTGCTGAGCACCACTGACTTGTAAACAAGTCACATACAATTTTTCATATACGAGCAGAAGCGTTGCTTCATAGGAAAATTTCTACCTATCCTGATGTGTGTTTCTTTATTTCTCTGGGAAGAAATGAGAACCCAAGTAATACTCCCAGTAAAGCTTAAAGCTCATTGCCAGGTATGCCTTTAGCATAATCCAACACGTATGCATAATAGAATTTAAAAACGTAAAAGCAATCCACTGAAATTTTAAGAGAAGAAAGCCAACCATGGCAAAGAAATGTAGTCTTAGGGTTTTTTTTTTTCCTTCTTAAAACTCTTATTCCTATCCTTTCACTGCCAGAGAAGAAAGGCTGGACAGTAGCAGGAAGATAAAAGCTCAGTTTCAACCATTTACCATGTTTAGTCTCCATTTTGTCTCACTTCATCCCATATGCAAATTAAGAATACATGAGAGTTAATCATGTCAACCAGCAGTTGTGTCAAAAGTTTGCTTTCCTTCTAAAGAGAAAAGCCGTATCTGGCTACCAACAGAATGCTACAGTACGTGAAAATTTCTATACATTCCATAGGACTGACTTTCTTCTGTATGTGATAAAACACATAATATATGCAGCTTTGTAATCTTTGTAGTATATACAGCAAGTAAATATTTGTTTCATTTCTCATTATTTCAGTCAGGTTAAATATTGATTTCCTGACTGAAATATTGAAAAAAACTAACCAGCTAACCAAACACACACACACAGGCAAAAACCCCAACCTTTTCTATTCTTCAGTCCCTTTGCTGTTTCACAGCCAGCTTTGTACTACCAAAAACCCGCTTTTTTTTTTGCGTGTCTTTCCTACCGCAAGAGAAGTAATTATAAAAAGTCTCACTGGAGTTAGCCAACCATTTAACAAACCAATTGTTCTCTTCTTCATAGACTAAACATGACACTCAGTATGAATATTAGTCAGCTGTGATATATCGCTACATATTCATAATTTGGTTACCTGAGCATTTTGGTAGGATGCTGCACTGAGCTTTGATTATGAAATCTTCTAGTATACCTCTGGTTTCTTCGTAGTTTTTCATTCTGTTTCTGACCATTTTTGAAATCTGAAACAATTCTTCTTATTTTCTCTTCAAACAGTGCTGACAATCTCAAGGTCATACTATAAATCTAGGTAAGGAAGTGGCTTATATTAAAAACAGAACCTTTCATCCAAGAACAACATTCCTAAAATTAAAAACCGCACAGAAAAAAAATAGAAAAAGCACAGCACACAATCCTATATAGCACTAGATAAACAAGAAATGAACATAGCAAGTATTTTTGTCATACTTCTTTCCACTGTCTATCCAACCAGCAGCTTTATCAAAAGTACTGATAAACAAACTAATTCCAAAATAATACCTCATTTAATTAGGACAAGCATAAACCCCCCAATATTAACAGCTACCTTTGACTTTTTGTTTGGAGTGTAAGATTTTGCATTACTAAATATTAGTCTTATATCTTTGCACAGTTCCATAGGAGTGTCATAATTTCCAGCTTCCAGAGTTTCTTTCACTGTACCAAAGTCCATTGGAGTGTCTATAATGTGTCTGTAATCCTAGATAAAACATACGAAAAAAAAGAGTCAAGAAGGTATAAAGGAAAAACAACACTTTTAAATTTTATTTCTATGATTTAAGGGTAGCTAAGATGGACACAGATTATCTTAACCATCAGTTGAAAGCAGAAGCACCTACCACAGCAGACAGCAACACTTTTGCTGAGACTAGTTGATTTAAAATCTCCGCTACATTACCCCATTCAAACTCTTGCTCATTTTCAAGGTTGTCTTCAGAATTTCTGAAGGATCATGAGTTGATACAATGTCACATGCTTGCACATGCAGATTGCCAGTTTTCAATTCTGAGTTTCCTCAATAAAAACTACCCAGTAACAATAACATGCAAGTCAACATTTTTATTGTTAATCAAAATGAGACTGCTATAAATCATCATGTAATCCTTTCCCTGATGCATTTTACTATGAGAAACAAACCTATCTGGTTTAAAAAAAAAACAACCAAAAAAACCCCAAACAACCCACAAAAAAAAAAAAAAACAAAAAAACAAAAAACCACCAACAAAACACACAACAACAAAAATCCCAAAAAATCCCAAATCAAAACACCTCTATCTTTCTCTCCTGTTAATGAGTTTTAGAGAACCTCAAGATATTTTTAAAACCTGAAGTGAAACCCAAACTCAAGATGGGAAGTCCACAGGAAAATAGTTGCATGCTTGTTAAAACGTTTTGTCCTTGAAAGTTTGTTGGGTTTTTAGACAAAAAGAGACCAAAAAGTTAGCAAGAATACCACTAACAGATAAGAGAAAGAGAAGGAACAAATAAAGTTCATAGCTCAGGCTCATTAAACAGGTTTTGTAGATTATCCCTCAAGAAACTGGTTTTAATTAAGAACATACAGGTTTATCTAAAGTTATTTCCCTGTAAGGGACAGTAAGAAAGCAAGCAAAAAAGATTGTGAGTGGTTTCAAATCGTATTTAAGGTATCAGGATATTTGTAGACACCACCACCACTCTACAATCATTTTGTGTTCCATGCCAGTATTTTGACGGATGTTATCTTGATGCCGTAGAGCTTACAGCTCATAGTTCTAAGCACAGAGCAAAGCAAATTTCTTTTAATGGTTTGGGACTAAAGCCATAAAGAGAACAAATAGCTCCAAGAGCAATGTGGAGATCTTATTATGGTACCAAATGCTAAGAGGAAAAAAAACAAATACTATTTACAACTTACAAAGTTAGTAAGAACAACTTACAGGATATTGATCCAAATCAACTGGCTGCCTGAAAGGTTCAGAATCTTCACACTGGAAAATTAAATTCACCAGTTCCATACACTGCTTCTTCCAACAGTTTTCATCATAGCCAGTTTTCATGCTTTTTCCTTTTTTTAAGCCCCGTCCCTTGGAAAGAAAGTTAGAAAAAAGCATTACTGAAATATAGCAAGAAAAACTAAACCTGATAATCTGTCTGGAATTATTTCTGTAGCAGAAAAATGCACTTCCAAACATATTGTTTTATAACAAAAAGGGTACTATACTAGCAGCAGATTTTTTCCTAATCTGACAAATTATACAATTTTCTTATACTATCTTTCAAGGATTTTTTTATATTAAATAACTAAGGCATACAAAAATATACCTTCTGATACCAAATTATTCTCAAAAGATTTGAATAATATCCATCACTCAAAATATTTTTTTCCAAGCATCTCAGCTGAATAATGCTTTTATTTCAGTATCATTCAGATAACTGAAAACTGTTACACTGAACAGCACTGGTATCAAACTCTTAAGTAAGATTTTCCTAGACAACTACACAGAACAAGTATAGAAACATTAAAACAGCAAAGATCTATTTAAGCAAAGCTTTTACTTCCTTAATACCATCAGAAAAATTCTGTTCTATGATTGTTATAAAACCAAGCATCACTCCTACAGAATTTCAACACAGTCTGTCAACCAATTTTTCCTGCCAGGCCTCATTTGGGTATATATGGTAAAGATTAGCCAACTCACTTTTCTTCTTCTATACGATGTTCTTGGAAGACATTTTTCATCATCCTGCACAAAATAAAAATCAATCATCTTAAAAATTATGATTGAAAAAACAGGTAATGGGTGCTCAAAGTGTCATTAGATTTGATACTGTGGTAAAAATAGATTTTTATTCTAAATTCCTCTCAGTAAGACAGAAGATGAGCATATAAAAAAATACAACACAGCATTTAAGAGACTTGGAAAGCAAGATCCTAGATACCACCACTAAAGATTCCTGACTCCAACTCTTGTCCGTAATACAAAGGAAAAACCACCACCAGAAATTGCAATGAGAAGATACCCATCAGCTTTGAACCTCAATGACTGACTATTATCAGTAATTCAATTCACCAATTATATATGCCATAAAACTTTCTGATTTTTTTCTTGTCCTGACTTTAGGAAAACACATCTTGTGATCAAGTTACTTTTGGTAAAAAGAAAAACCTTACAATGTGGAAGTACTAAGGTGATGCTGAAGTAGCGAAATAAAGAACTAAAATGACTCACTGTGATTTCTTCCCTACATATTAACCCACAAGGGGTAGCAGCTACTCTGCAACTTTATGAAGTCTTGTTAGTAAATGCCAAATTACAAATCAAAATGTGAAAAAGACATCAGTTTGGGGTACGCTATTAATAAATATACAGCCCTGCAGATAGCATTCACTGAGTAACAACAGTGCATATTTACCTCTATCAGATTTAAGATAAATGCACTTTATTAAATTCTCAACAAGGCATGCAAATCTGATGCATAATTCATATTGTGGTATACAGAGAAATTGAGAGCCAAAGCATCATTGCAACAGTTACACAACTTGTCAGCTTTTAGCATTTATGACTATATGAATGACTATTTTGACCTTAGAAATAACCAGATGCATATAATTAAAAATACAATGAAATACATCTATTCATGTACTCTTGAAATATTTATATTACATTACTGCACATGAACGTGCTTCAGAAATACAGTGCCACTCACAAAATGGGAGAATTGTTCTAGTTGAAGGCACACAGACATAGTACAAAATGCATATTTGTTACACTTCTTGATGACTATTGACAGCTCAAAATTATTTTAATGAAGCATCTCCTCACATCTTCCCCACATTCATAATATATTCCATGTTTATATTAGCTACGTAAATATATACACACAAACATCTGTAAAAATAATTGAGCAATTTTACCAAAAATATTTGAAGACTGGTGGTAAGACAATACCACCACACATTATTGGAATTATCCACAAAAAAAGCTTACCAGATCAGCATCAAGACCATCTTGTTCATCATCTGTTGTGCTACATAGTTCAAAAATGTTTGTACAGTCCTGGTCACTGTAATGCAATTAAATCTCTGTTACTGGAATAGTAAAAACATAGCTACCATAGCTACCCAGCCACAACCAAAAGCTACACATAAACTGGAAGACAGTAACTAAGAATTCAATGAAATACAAAAATCACAATATGATTGTAATAGTAACAAAGTAATGTTACATCTGAAAAACTGCTATACTGTACATTGCAGAAGAAGTGAGGGGAGGAGGGTGAAATTAGCATTAGGGATTTGAAAGGGGCCTTCACACCTGATCTACCTGCAGGAAGACTGCCTACACTAACTTTTTTCAAAAATAAACCTCTCAAGTGAACTAAGTCAGACAAGCTGCAACAGGAACTCCTACACGTGTTAGACAGCATAGAACTTACTTGGAGCTACTTTACCATCAAGTGACATTTTGATACTATAAATACCAGTGAATGCTACTAAGGGAAAAAGTTAAAATGTCTCTATGCTGAACATTTAAGTATCTCCCCAGTTAAGATAATACTCAAAAAGAATTATACAACTGTCCTGCAGTGTATTGAAAAATAGTAAGAAATCAAAAGCAGGAGGATTCACAACAAAGGTATATTAAGATGCTTATAGTCTCCCACTATTTAAAAGCACAAGTATTCAAGCACTATTTAGATTCAAATGCCACTTACTTGATAAACTTTAAGAGCTGGGTAGTTATCTTTTTTGCAGCTCTAGCAATGTGACTCCCAGGTTCATTGAAGGTCCTAGCATTGCTTTCAATATATCTTACTTCCCAAACCAATGCAGAGATTCTCCTTAAAAATTAAAAAACATTGCACCTTTAACACTAAGCCACAAAGCTTAAAAACTGCAAAAATTATATCTTAGTAATTTTCTGTCCACATTAAGCTCAGATAAATGTCCTTTGTTTTAAGTCTCATTAGACCAGTCTCAAACTTTTAATTCACGTGGAAAACTGCAGTATGTGTGTACGTATATGTATACACACACAGACACACACTCATTCAAGGAAGCAAAACCAACAATGCACATCTTTGCTCACTCATTTTCCAACTCATTATTGATAATTCATCTTCAGAAAGTCTGTGAAATTCTAGCACGCTTTGGTTTCATTCTTAAAATTCAGTTAATACAACTAGCCAAGTAAGCACCAGCATTTGTTACCACACACTGAAATAATACTGTGGATTGTGGATTTCCTGAATTCTTTAAACACGCATGCACTTTTAAAAAAGCTTACATTTGACCGTATTCAAAAAGGAGGCAAAAAAAGTACTATTTAACCACCACTGTAAATTATAACACTTATTCTGGAAACATCAGAAGTTGTTTGTCACAAAGCCCTGTGAAATGGAATCCAAGTTGTGCAGTATCTTAGTAATTCTTAACTAATAAACATAAGGCACAAGCAATTAAAAAAAGAGTGGCAAGAAACTTAAGTCTAATTACATCATCGATGAGATGTCTTTAAAAATGTACTTTTCTGTCTTTCCTCAAATACCTTGCTTTGAGGCCAACTGACCAGTCAAATCAGTGCCCTCTGTAAGATGACAGATTTGTAGAAACTGCTACAAATTAAAACTGTAACTTGATAGAAATGAGCTAGCACAACTATGTAATTTCATTTTTATCGTTCATTTTTCCAATTCCTTACAATTGTGAAGCAGAGATACCCCAAGTTTGCAGCTCTTCACCTAAAGAATTTCAAACTATTTCCCAAGACATTATTTCAGTCTTATGCAGGAGGAAAACAACTATTAATGTCTCTTCACTGTATTTACAGATACACTGAATATAAGTCCAGATGAAGAATACCCTTAAATTTCTTTTAGAGCTGTGGATACCCAGCACATCCAGCAAACCAGAACTTTATCATCACTACACTTCAGTTTCCTCCCTCCCTCTCTACCATAAGTTCTCATAATTTAAAACACCGGTGGTAATATTTAACATTTCACCTCTGTGTTTAAGCCCATTTCTGAAAGTAGCAGGCGCTTGAGAGCTTAACCCTCTTTAAGCTCAAAGTAACTGAAGTACAGCGCGTCAAAATCTGAATTACGTCTTCAGCACTGAAGTAACTTCAGGGGTTTTTTTAATATTTACTAATTTCAAATAGCAAATTTCTCAAAGAAAGAATGTCAGAAAGTGTGTTTATTTTAACTCTGAAAACAGTGCCAATATAGGCTGAAATCAATTTCCTTAAGAACTAACAAACTTAATACAAATGAAAATAATGTTGCACTTATCAAGCATCAGAGCCCTGCTACAAAACACTAGTAATGCTGAATTCAGGTACTGGACTATTGGTTTTCAGAATGTTTGTAACAAGAGCAATTATTCTTTTTACTAAAAAAAGTTTAGCTCTTCTCACAACGGACAAACTCAAGGCCACATTCTCCCTTGTTTCTACTGCTAGTACTAACCTGTAAAATCGATTAGCCAGTCTTGTCCGAATAGTGTTCAGGTCTGTTGGATAAGCAATCACGGTACAGTACTTGGGATATGTACACAGGTCAACTGGACCAGCAAAAGCTGCCGAAATGTCTGTTAAGAAACAGCAAGATTAAACAAACTATTTCAAGGCTTGTATGCTTATGACAATTGAGCCAGGTGTTCAATTGCTATGTATAATTATTCTTGATAAAACCAACAATGTCTAAAAATATAAAAATCTCAGTACAGACAAACAGAAAGAACTGTACATAAAAGCATATGAACACTGACAGTACTTTATCACAGGGAATTTTTGAAGGATGTCATGGATATTCCAGGGACCTCTTTATAAATGTTATGTTAGGAGAAAACTACCTAGAGCTTAGATTACATGCTCACCAAGAGTCAGAAGCTGATCAATACCATTGATAATCCGTTCACATGCTTCATCACGAGATCTCATCCCCCACTCCCCTTCTTGGGGTTTGTACAGTAGCTTCTCCACCTCTTCAAAAGTCACGGAAACACTAGCTCCTAATTCTTCAGGCTGATCAACTGAAGAGTGATAGCAAAGAGGAAAGCGTAAGAAGTGAGAACACAAAACAACAAGATGAATTGTTAAGTACTCACGCTTATTAAATACTCATATGCTCGTAACTGACAAAAAGTTCTTGCCTTAAAGTGCATTTTTATGCTAAGACTACGGGGAAAAGAAGTACATAAAATGCATGCAACAGCAAAGATATCCTTTATTCGCCTTTTCTGCAGTTCTGATTTTCCAGAAGACTCTTTCCTCTCTTCATCTAAGCACTAGACTTAAAAGAGGACTTAAACTCAGAAGATTTGTTTATATGCTCTTGTTCTAAATGCATGCCCTAAACTTCACAGGATCGTAACTTAGCTTAATGAGTCAATTTGTGCCCCCAACCTTTAAACATGTGCAAGATAGGCAATATACTTTGTGACAGCCTTCCTGGTATTAGCAACTGTGATCTTTTGGACATTTTTAAAAATATTTGTTTTGAACATGGCAGAATGATTGTTTCAAAGCAGTAAGAACTATTAGAAATGTAAAGCTGTGGAAAGAGTCATGCTTCCAAAGACTAATACAATCTGACCAATGCAGAATGACTGAGTAAATGTATTATCCCTCGATATCTTTCCCCCTCCACTCCACAGATTGTTTTTAGTACATCTGCAGTTTCTGCACTTTCATTGTTTTTGAAAAGCTAAGTTCCTAATTTCATTTGAGCACTTGAAAAGGAACAAGCATGTGAAGGTTCCTGATCTGACACTGTGGGCAGGCAAGATCACTTCTTTGTACTGATTAGGACAACTGGAATTAGCGGATAAATTATTTTTTATTAGCAGATAAATTCAACAGTATAAAGTGTGTAGGCTTATAGCTAGAAACTGACAGTAAGAACTTCCATTAGCATCTGAGAGTCTGTCCATTAAAAATGAAAGCAAGAAAGAGGATAGGGTCCTTGTCAGTGTTACAATGACTGTAATCCATGAATATGTTGCATACAAATTCTAAAATACATTTCAGCTACAACTACTGTAGAGAAAAAACAACAAGCTTTAGTGGGGGATCTTCTAAGTTTACAAAAAGGACTATTTTCCTTCAGCCAAACAGGGTTAGTCTTAATAACCCAAAGTCATTTCTAGTTCTCTGTTCACTATTGCATTGACGAAGCTCTAACAGTATTTGTTATCCACTGAAATGGTACTAAAGATGAAGCAGTTCTTCAAGAAACAAATGGATAAAATACAAAAAGGTGCTAGGAAAAGCTGAAGGGGCAGAGGTGACTCACTTAGATGAGCCTTTTGATTCATCTTCAAGCTGAAACAAATTCTGCAACCAACTCCCTGAAGACAACACTAAGAGAAAGCAGCAAGTAATGCTTCTACACTTGCATAGGGTTGTGTCAAGATGACCTCAACGTGGTATCTCGTACTCCATTGCATAAGCACTCAAGAGGGATTTTCTCCTGCAGGAGTAACAACTAAAGCAGAATGACAGACTAAAACAAACAAAACTCTGTCCTTCTCAACAAGCATGCAAAGATCTCTGTTTTGTGATTTTTGCAGCACCCTGGTACGTGTAACACACAAGATTTGTCATAGCTGCTGGCAAGTTTTTATATTTTTTTAATATATATGTATACACACACACACATACACATTACGACCATATGGTCTAATCTTCAGGAGTAAATGGGTCACAGAAAGCTGAACCCCTGGAAGTAGGGTTGCAGTGCTTACAGTACAGGTACAGACAGTTAATATATACAACAGCCAGTCCACACCAATAGTGCTTTAGTAAGCAGGCTGCTGAAAACTGAACTTTCAGGTCCATATGCACCAGCTTTTCCTGGTGTTGACAGCATTGTCCCTGACAAGACAAGAGTTTGACATCTGATACTGTATCTTGATAATCATGAGACAAACTTATGCTTGCAGGATACAAAAGGCAACAAATTGAAGTTGTGACCTGCTAGTTAGTCCAACTTCAGTGCTGTTCTTCTCCCATAAATCTTAGTAAACTGAATGAAGAAGAAATATTTTGAGAGAAGAGTGGCAAACGCAAGGTACAATTTCAACTTGATCTGCAAGTCATGCAATTGAAGAAAGGAAGAGAAAGCAGAAGAGAAGGGGTTTAACCCCTGTTTTGTACTATATTGTTAACATAACAGCACTTTCTATAAATGCACAAAACCTTTCTGTAAGAGCTTTACTTCCCTACAGAATGCCATTTTCTGCCTGGAAAGAAAGGTAGAAAATAAGGAGTTATTCAGACAATTTTTGTTCTTCCTCTAGCCTAGTGGCTGCTGTGGTACTTATCCTTGACCTGTTCAGAGGACGTTCTTCTCAATTCTCTGACCTTGTCCACAAAAGACACACTAGCTTTTAGCTTTTTGTGTGTGTATCCCTTCCCAGTTTTCCTGTGGTAAACTAGCTCCTCAGATCAATCAAACCTGAAGCTCTTAACATGGCAAAGTAACAACTTATTAGATCAAAGAAAGAAGTTACAATTTGTCTCTGATACAGCCAGCAAATGATGACTTACACATGTAATACTATCCAGATTTAAATTAGCATCTGTAAGATGTCTCTGTGATTACACTACCAGTGTAGCAATTTCAAGAATTCTAGTTCCTTTATGCTATCAAACTTAAGCAGTTGGTAACACTACTCTTTATATTTCAGTTCAGAGGAGGAAGAAGTGATAAGTAATACACTGATATAAACAGCAACTTAAACCATAGCATACAGCATTCAGAAGAAATTGATACAATTTGTCCTGCCAACAAAATAAATCCCGACTTAAGTTCACATGTAAGGCTTGTGAGCCTCTAACAATAATATGACTGTCTGTCAGTGACATATATGGGAAGCATTAACCAGTTCACAATGAGTAAGAAAAGCTTCTGTATGTTAGGAGACAGAGGTTGGTGATGAGAAGATGGAATGTTTCAATTAAATCTCTGTGTGTGCGTGTGTGTGTGTGTCTGTATAAAACCAAAATCCTGCCGATTACTTGTTTTCTATAAACTGTGTAAGGATTTCAACTTCATATTTTGATTTCAGACTGTTTTGCAGAATTTGTCATTACAAGATATGACTGAAGCAGCCAGCTAACACTTTGAAGATTAGACAGTCAGGTGGCTACTGAGAACACCCACATGTGTACAATATACTCGTATTCAGAAAAAAATACAGCGTAAGCCTTTCTGGTGTCTAGGAAACAAGCTAACTCCTAGCAAAGGTTAAGAAAATTAGTATCTTTTTGACAGCTTATTCAGTAACTACTGTCTCAGTATTTCACAAACTTTCCTCCTTCCACCCAGCTGGTACTAATAAGCACTGGAAAACTGAACTGAGTAGGACAAACCAGGAATCCAACTGTTTCATTTACAGTTAATTTGGATTTGACCAGCAAACTTTACAAATTGGTGGTTTTAAAACTATATGCAGTAAGGATTTGCTGACTGGAAATTATTTTATATATATTCTTCCCCTACCCCGTTATACTATATGTATTACAAACTAGTTTTTTGAAACTTGAGATGGTTTTGAAACTTGACATTTGGAAGTAGCAGGTTTTTTTGCATAAGCCAGAGCTACACATTTAAAGTATTTCCTTCAAAATTGCTCTGGAAGATGCAAAGGGAAAAAATATAGGTATTTAAAGGTATTTCACCAAATCTGAAGCAGGACCGTCTTTAAGAACTTTCTTGCCTAAATGCACGAAGACACCCTGCTGACATTCTCTATCATTTAAAGGATAACTATTACCGTATCAGTTCCCCCTGTTAAGCAGATATGCACAATGGATACTGTACTCGGATGACTTAGTGGCAGGAGTTGCAAGAAAGATAGGAATCATCTAAGGTCCACTACCTGCAAGAAATGAAGGAACTGGAAAGAGGAAGAAACACATTAAACTGTTTTTTTTAAATGAGTTTCTACCTACCATTATCAGGAACTGGTTCCATGTCCCATGGGCTAAGTTTTTCAATTTCACCATTGTCCCATCTGATTCACCAAGTTAAAAAAAAAAAAAAACAACAGTAATAATTTAAAGTTATCTTGATTCAGAAGTACTCCCTCCAGGCATATTTAAATCACAGCTATTTTTAGGTATTAAGAAAATATACTGTATAAACATGCATATAAACAAAGCATTAGCTAGCAATCAGCTGTCACAGTGCAAAAAAGAAACATTCTTCATAATTAATTTCAAATTAAAATTGTGCTCCTGATTTTGACTATATGCAACTTACCCAATATAAAAATCAATTTTATAAAGCCTGTATCAAGAAGTTGCAGAAAAAAAATAAGCCATGCGCTTGGAAAAATGAGATAACAACATCAAGGGGAAGATACAAGAAAAAACACACAGGAGAGAGGATTTTTTTGCTAATTACAACAGGAGTTGCGCAAGTCCATGCAATGTTTCAGAGAAAGGAAGAACAAGAAGCAAGGTATTTGGTATATTAACATTTCATTTTATAAGGCATACCACATTAAGACAAAGAAAAGAACAACTATAAAATGAAGAAACTAAAGTTAAGTAAGGACCAAGAGGAAGCAAAGGCAAACACAGTTGATATTGATAATGTGTCCATATGTTCACTCTGATACTTAACTATTAGGTATGAATATCATTTTGAGATATCTCCAAATCCTACCACATTTGGGCAGATTTTTACATGTTTTAACACCACAAAAATACCAACAAATTTTGGTATTTCAAAGATAAGAAATGCCCGACTGCATTGGCTTAACACCCTTAACGGTCCAGCTAGACCAGTAACTTGTGTCTTTGAAACTTATTATTGGGAAATGCTGTTTACAGAGACTGTATAATCCTGGTACAAGTCCATTCTACTTGTACTTCCAGCATTCATGACCATTGTATTCCTCTAGGCATGTTTGTGAATGCACTCCAACCTATTTCCTTTAGTATCTGTTTATTTTTGTCCAATACCTTTTTGAACCCGCTAATACTGTTTCCACAGCCTCCTGTGTAAATGTATTTCCGAAGTTCACTACGCCCAATGTTAAAAAAAACACCAAACCCAAACTCTTTTAAACAAATCCCCTACAGATTTCAACACGCACCTCTAGTTCTGTCATTACAGAATTTGGTGAATAGTAATTCTCTATTCACCTTGCTTACCACCTTTATGATTTTGTAAACTATGAACGCACCCCTTTCACCCTTCTCTTCCACCTGAAGTGTCACATTTTTTTATTCTTAACCCACAAAGCATCTGGTACATACTCTTAATCATTTTAGTTGCCCTTCTCTGTACCTTTCCCAAAGTCGTTACATCTTCCTTTGGATGCTGAGACTCAAAATGCATCAAGACATCAGCACGCCACAGTGCTAGAAAGCAGTGAGCAATACTGTTTTGTCCTTGATATCCTTTCTGATGGTGGCCAACACCTTTTTGGTTTTTGTAGCTGCCACTGCACACACAGATGACATTTTGAGAACTGTCAGTGACTACCTCAACATTTCTGCCTTCAGCTGAATCTCCTAATGAGCTCAATGACATATAAGCATAAATAAGACTGTTGTTCCCTCAGACGTCCTACCTAACATACATCTGCACTGAAAATTATCTGGCATTTTTTTACCCAGTCAGTTTTCTGAGGTCTTTCTGGAAGTCCTCACCTTTAGGGTGATATGCGACTACTACCTGAAATGACTTGCGGTATTTACAGACCTTGGATATTCACTGTGTGTGCCCTCCAAGAGGCTTAGAAGGATGCTGACTAAAGCTGGTCCCAGCACCAATTCCTGGGGGAGCCCACTACGCCAGCCTGAAATATGATTGTTAAGAACCACTCTTTTGGACCCTATCCTTTAACCAATTTTCAAGACATACAAGTATTTGCTCCAATCCTATGTCATCTTAGTTTCTTTAACGTCTCTTGAAAAGAAATCCTGTCAAGGGCTTCTTAAAAAAATCCAAATACACGCTGTCCAATGTCCACTTTATTCATACGCTTACTAACAAAGTCACAGAACTTCAAAAGGGGTAGAGAGGCAGAACTTCCCTGTACAGATTCAGTGCTGGCTCTTTTCTACAGCTGGGTTTATCCTTATGCTCAATAGTATTATTCTTTATTATAGGCACGTACCAGAAACTGCAGTCAAACATATCAGTCTACAGTTCACCAATTTCCCTCTGGAGCCTTTTCTGTTGGCAGGAGTTACAATAGTAATCTGCCAGTCCTCTAGTACAGGGTCCAACTGTAGGACAGTTTGCAACCTTGCCAGGAGTTTCATATCAGAGTTCTTCAAATGCCTGGGTGAATGCCATCTACTTCTTATGACTTAAACTTAAGATATTTGGTGTAATAACTCCTGTGAATTTATTTCAAACAAAATGAAAATTGAGATGACAATATTTTAGAACTAAAACTCTGCTCAGGCAAGAGCACCTCCCTAGTATTTTGGATTACCCATCAACTTAGGAAAACTTTGATCCATCCACATTCAGCCTGATTGATGTTTATGAACTAACAGAGTTCTGAAGGTTCACCTATCAAGTTCTCCTCCCCAGTTAATGTATAATACTTCAGAAGTTGTTCGTATTCATAAATGTATATACTACTTCATAATATTGCATGAAAGACTTCATCAATACAGTTTAATACAGCTTAAGCCCCATTTCATTCTGCTTAAGCTCCATTCATCCAGGTAACACAATAATATATAAAGCTGCTTCTACACAAATATCTATTTTTGTCTGGCCAATAAATAAATAGAAGATGTATAAATTGAATGTTTTCTTATTTTATTATCTATACAACAGCGTTGGTGATAATTTGAGATGATTCCTAAGTGTGTGACAAGCTGGTTACCAATAAGACTTTCAACTAAGTTATGGGCCAATTACTCCCCTTCATCTCATTCAAATGTGGTTTCCCACAGTCTCCATCACTGAGTGTTTTGAAGCCAACTTTCAAAGGTTGTTTCTGGTATAAAATAAAAAGCACTTCTATTCCAATAAAGCTCTTTGTCTCAGAAGTGGCGAAGAACTGCAGATGCTCAAACTCAGCTGGATTAGCAAAATTTTACCATCTAAAAAAGCACCATAACCCAAATCCTGAGTGAAGGAGGGAGACAGTATATTGCAGTTTTTCCAAGACAGAGTCACAACCATTTGGTTTTAGGTTGTTTTTTCCCATTTAAACAGATGCAAAATGAAATGTATTTAAAAATCTTTAAATCCTTCAGCGTTCACAGAAGAAAGGAATCTAGGAAATTAGCTATAGGCTCTTTTTCATAACTTGAAACTTGATTTTGAACTGGCCAAGAAAACAACCAAAAACCCCATCTAAATTTACTCTTAAGGAAAAACTGTGGTAACATAACAAAACATATGAAAGGTATAACATATGGAAGGTAACATATATTCCCCATGGTAACATATCAAAAGGTTTGAGCTATCTAACAGATAAAGTTCAGTACTTTGAAATCAGATTTAGTTGTATTTTCATACTGGTATCTGGACTCAGCGGATTTTTACTCTGTACATCGTTTTACAAAACAAGGGAAAATATACTAGCCAGTAACTTAAATATTTTTACCCCTACATCACCTGCAGGAGATATGCTCCAAGTGTACTACCCCTCATGCCTGGGACATGAGTAAGATACCAGTAAGCATCCAGCACCATTTTAGTTTGTCAAGATCCTCTCTTTAAATAAGAGAAGAGTCCGAAGGAGAATGAAATGAGGGCAAGAAATCAATGTACAGAGAGTCTGGATTTCAGTTTTTTGTCTGTATGTACCTTCTCATTGCAAGTGATTAGCAACTGTCAGAAAGAAAAAACAAGTATTCGCACATACTGACAGATCCTTTATATGTGGAACAGTCTTAGCTTTATCACTGTCAGGAACATGAAGAACTCCTTTATGGTCAGATGATCTGTTGTAGAGACTTATGTTGATGCCACTTATTTATGGCACATCAAGAGTGCCAATTTGCTAATTGTAGCTGTAGAAGAAAAAGTGAAAATTCACTTGCCAAAAGCATACAGGCAAGAACTTAAGTCTGGAAGTTACTTACACCTTCCCACTAAGGAAAATCAACGGGATAGATGACAAGTGAAGTAGATGAGACAAGGAACCAAAATACGTAACACAATCTTGGCAGTCTCACAGAACTGTCCATTAGCTACTAGTACTTCCTTTCTTTGGGATAAGTGACAGGTTCAAAAGCCTCTGAGTGAAAAAAAAAATAAAAAGCCCTCTAACAATGAAACTCTGAATATCAAATATAGTATAAAAGACATAGGAAGAATCTCTGGTCATAATAGAAATAGGAATAGCATGCATTCACTGATTATTCTCCTTACAGTCCTCCCTTGCTGGGGGAATCCAAAGCAAGCAAGATCCCAGAACCATTCCAGACAATTTGGACAGGGCAGGACAAGGACAATATCCTGATTCTGAACACTGAGGTCCAGAGTTATCTTTGTTCACCTTTCTTCTCCTTTGTGTGAAGGACCTCTTCATCGATATGAAAGAAGGTACACAGGAACACCACTAACGTCAAACCGTCATGGGGGGATAGTAGGGAGCCATTTTTCAGAACACGCCTTGGTAAAGAAGGTATGGGTCCAACTATCTTGTTACCAGTTTGACTCGGGTGTTCCTGGCCTTTCCTGTTTAAGCAGTTATTTTTTTTCTCCTCTAACACCCTTGATTTGCTCAGTTTGCCATGTTTTGAACAATGCGTTTGATATTATATGCCTTCATCTAGGCACTATTATCTCCTGACAAGTAGACTGGTCAAAGGGATTTGTCTGTTACAGGTAACACAGGGTTATATTATCTGGTAGTTATATAGCTAAATATCACCCACAGAGGAAATCAGAAGATGAAATTGCAAGTGGGATCTACACAATAGGGAATATGGCAGAATACCACTAGGCAGTGAAGAGACTCAAGTTCTGTCTTCACACTCATGTGTCAAGCGTGAAGAGAGCAACGTTTGGAAACATCCTCTATAGGAGTCTCAAGGGATAGCATGAGATCATCTTATACGTATACTTGCTCCTGTAGACTATAACGTGAAAGACAGAAGTGTAAGAACTTGAAGCATAAGGATTATGTCAGCAACAACAGAAGAGATTCAGCATGCCCCATCCAAAACCAGTTATCAATGAAGAATAATAATAATAATTAACATACACTGGAAGTGACATTGCTTGCCTTGTGGAAGAGATTCAGCACTAGTCATTACAGAAAATGATTCGCAAATGTGAAAGAGGTCAATAACTTCTTTTACCATATTACTATTCACTAAAAAGTTGCCACACATTATTACATATTCATGTTGTGCTAGATTAGCAACTTGAAACCATTAAGAAGTGATAACACAACCAGTAAAATCATTTGAACAATTAATACATTCTCATACCAATAAGCCAGCTATGTAAGAGGCAACCCACACTACTAACATTAAAAGTGTAAAATCTTTTTATACTTACTTAACACTGTAACACTGAAAGTGACTATCTGGATATTGAGGCTGATACGGTTCTTGACCCAACACTGTTCCAAACCACCATGCATCATCAATAATGGATCGGAATCTATCAGCTAGAACAAAAAAAGTCTGCTCGGATATTCTACTAAGAAACCCACTGATATTCAATAAAACATGAGACAACTTATTATGCCAAAAAAATACAAGTGCTAAAATCTAAATAAGTTTGCTACTTAGCTATAAAATAAGAAAAAAGGGAACACCAGAGTCTCAATATATGTTTTGAAGACTGTACCTTAGATCTACAGTAATCCCTCCAAAATGCTTAGTAGAGCAGTTAGTAAGGTCAAATTTCCAATGGGCAAAGGGACCTTACCCACCCTCTGAAGAGAGCCCTCTGAAGTTACAAGCAAGTAGTACCTAGCATATTCAGCTATTAGCCAAGGACAAATTTTTTATTTCAAAATCGTTTAGTCAAATACTTAGAAAACACACTTACAAGCTTGCCAGTTCCTTTGCCGTGCTTCATCATAGAACTGACGTAATATAAGGAAGTCGATAACATCTGGCATATCATGGTATCTAGAGAAAAAAAAATCCCTTTCATGTGTGCGCCTTAGGGCTTTAGGAAGAAGCTTAAGAAGAAACCTATTTTTAAATACTTTTCAGAAAAATAAAGACACACATACCTGATGGAAAATGATTTGTCTGTATGTTTTCCAGTGGCATGATCTATAAAGGCAAGCTTGAGGCAACACAACGTGGGAGGACCAACTTCATACCTAATTCCAACAATTTTTACCAATTCCTGATCCTACAGGTAAAAACAAACAGTTTCAGCAAGTATTACCTTCTGGACTATGCACAGAACTATTAATTTAACATCAGTTAACCAAGCACCTGAATTGTACCCACATCCAAAAAGCCAAAAACATTGAAGCTGTATTTGAGATTTCAGTGGAAGACAGTCTGTGAGACTTGGCAATTTTAACACAGCTATTTATATTTGGGCTTCCCACAGGTAACTCTGAAGATACTCTGATAATTGAAGATGCTTTCCCCCATTGTTTCCCTAGGGAAACATTATGGGAAACGGCATAACCTCACAAATCAATGTTTTGCAAACAGCGTAATACAACGCTTCATTCAGAGCCTACTAGTATTGAACACACAGTATCTTCAATGCAGACCTACCCTAAGGGCCACTTTTCTCCATGGCTCCTTATGTGGATTCAGCTCATAAATGTTATTTCTTCTAACTGCTTCAATGTAAGCTTCATGTCCTTGTCGGAAATATATGACCTAAAAAAAACCCAAAACAAAACAAAAAAACCCAAACAGTAAATGTTATCCTGTATTTAGTAACTATAATAATGTTAGTTAACACAATCATTTAAAGATTTTAATCAATATTTCTACCTCATCGCCCATCTGAGGAACAAAAGGGGATCTTCGAAGAGCTGTGTCCGTTATCCAAATGGGAGGATGCCAATCATAGGAGAATTCCAAGTTTACTGGTTGTGTTAGAGCATTAGCCTTAATGTTTAATAGAGAGACATAATGGACATATTGCTGACATGACATCAAAACAACTCATTCCATTTTAATTTTGCAGACAAAAGCTTAACTTACAAAAGGCTAACGTACATTTCCAAAACCTATTAGCAAAACTCCTCCAAGGCTTTGCTCGAGTTGTAACTGTATTTGTAGTACTAATACTAAGCATTCCTTTCCTATATGAAGATATGAGTGAGCAAGACTACTATTCTGCAGGTCTTGAGAAACAAAGTTTTATCATTTAGATGGCAGTCTCAGTGCCCAGTTAAAACACTATCAAGCTGCAAGAAACTATCTGAAGATGAAAAATTATGAGAGATATTGAACAGTAAATATCATACTAAAACAGTTCCAAAAATATCATTTTGAGAATACTTGGAAGAAAGTGAAAGGATGGAGAGAAAAACATACCAAAATCACCCCAAGCATTTAAAAAAAAAAAGTGTTTGCCCCTTTATGGTAGAAAACAGCAAATAATAGCTATTGTGACGTAAAAAAAGATAATTATTTAAATTAACTTTAAAATTTTGGTAACTTAAAGAAGAGTAATTATTGTAACTTGCAAAAAAATTAGAAATTCAACCCAAGTATAAATGGCCACCATAAATACAGTGACTATATCCCCTAAATTTTCAAAAAGATATGTTAATTAAGATCAGACAGTTTAACAGGGTTTTAGTTTAATATTCTGTACAGTTGTTTAATAATCACATTTCCCCTTTGATACCAGCAACCTTGAGAACCCTTTTTATTTGAAAAGTGAAAATGACTTCACTTGGAATGCAGATTCTTCCATACAAATCAGCAGATACCTTGCATTTGGAATGGTCTCAAATCAATTAAGGGTACACTGTACGTAGTGATACCAATAGCCTTGTCCAATGGCAATAACAATTACTTCAACAGTTTCCAGTGTCCAAAAACCTAAGAGAGAAATTTACTAAAGTGTGAGTAGAAGAAATTAACTGTATACCTCCTCCTGCTTTTTTGGTTTGGGCTTTTTTCTCCTTTTTCTTCTTCTTCTCTTTGGAGGAGATGATTTCTCTGCTGATACTTCATCTTCTGAAGTACTGCAATATCTGATAGCTTTCCGTCGAGAAGTCCGTACAGGAGGTTGTAGGTTAATCCCTGCATCAGCAATCCAGTCAGAGTATCTACTTGAAGAATCGCTGTCCATAGTGGATGGGGTCAGGCAAAATACAAACATAGAACCAAGTTGTCAATATTTCAGAATGCTAAATTCTCTTACATCTGCAGAAATAGATTGCTGTTGAAAGCACTAACAAAAGAACTAAAATTACTTTGACCTGTTGTAACAATTACTTCACTTGATGTTTAACATAATTTTTGGGGAACACAGTAATTCAAAGCATGTTTTTTTAAAAAAAACTCAAGTCTGGTGAATTCTAGAATCAGTAATTTTATTCAAGAAAGTTGTGCAATGAAATCCTGGACTAGTTAAGAGCCCTCCCTAAACAACACACTAGCCAAACACTACTTAAATTCTTCAAAGACAGTTATACAAATCTCACAGGTACACATTTGCTTTTTTTATATCTATCTCTCTCAGTATTTTTTAGTTCTACTACTATAGAGTTCTAGAAAGAACATCTAAAAAAGCCATAGTAGAGTGATTAAAAAGTTATAGATAACTTCCTTTCTAAATAAAATTATAACTTTATCAAAATTAAGATTATTTTTTCAACGAAACATTTTTGTAAGAGCAATTGACTGTTGCTGCTTTATTAAAAAAAAACAACCCCAAAACCAAACAAACCCCCCCACCCCTCAAAAACGGAACAGAACAAAACACACTATAAAAAACGTTCCAGACTATCTTCTTTCTCCTTGCCATCTAGCAAAAAACCAAAAGGATTTGAAACTACATTAAAAGACAGAAATGTTTTGGTGAAATGGAACACTAAATAACAATGCAACTGTCACTACAGTACTCTACAAAATATTGTTACATACAAAGCACAACAGAACTTCCACACAACTTTTAACTTGCCAAAATTCAAGTAAAACTTATTACAGTAAAAGCTGGGATTTATTTGTTCGCTTTTACCTAGAACTATTACTGTTGCTTTTCTTGTCACTTCTCCACTCTTCCTCTTCATCAGACGAGCCAGAGCCCTCACTTTCTTCGGCTTCCTGAATTTAAAAATATGCAGTCAAGCCAAGACTTTCTCACAGCACATGTTTTAAGGGTTTGAAACATAAAACACATTCTCCATTCATGTCTGCATATTATCAAGTTAGGAAGAAATTTGGTAAAGAGTTTCTAAAATGGAAATGAGTAGTTCTTTTTTGTAGCTGATTTCAAGAATAATGTAAAGACTGCAAAAGGAGCAAATCAAGGAAAACTATCACATCTCCCATCTGCACACAACATGGGTATATTCTGTTACAGGAGCACCACTTCTATTATTTTTTTTTTCCCATTAGTTATGCAAGTTAGAATCAGGTGATTTTTCTGATTTTAGTATCAACTGATTGACCATGTACTAATTGGGTGTATTCATGCATATATTTAAATGCAAAACTAAATAGTCAAGATACATCAAAATATATTACAACTTAAGTAATTTTCTGATTGTTGTTCAAGAATTTATTTGCATCAACTCAAATTGCATTAACTCAGTCAGGATAAACAAACTCTGTGGAAGAATCATGTTACCAGGTCGTAACAAATGCTTTATCAAGAACCTTCAAAATTTCCAGTTTTAAGTGTGTGCATAAATTTGGAAGGTTTTCACAGAGAAACAGCAAAACGCATCTAAAATCCGCATCTAAATCTTCTAACGCATCTAAATCTTCACTTTAAGCCAACCTCAGCACTGTACATCAGTTTTTTGCCTTGGACTGTGGATTTGGTTTAGAAGATTCTCAGCAAAAATAGTTCAGCCACTTATAAAATGCCAGGAAAGACTGCCATTATTAAAGCAAGAGATCACAGAATCACAGAATCATATAGGTAGGAAAAGACCTTTAAGATCATCGAGTCCAACCGTAAACCTAACACTACCAAGACCACCACTACACCATGTCCCTAAGCACCTCATCCAAACGTCTCTTAAATACCTCCAGGGATGGCGACTCAACCACTTCACTGGGCAGCCTGTTCCAATGCTTGACAACCCTTTCAGTGAAGTAAAATTTCCTAATATCCAGTCTAAACCTCCCCTGGTGCAACTTGAGGCCATTTCCTCTCGTCCTACCATTTGTTACATGGGAGAAGAGACCAACCCCCACCTCTCTACAACCTCCTTTCAGGTAGTTTTGATAACTAGGTTTGAGAAGTGCTAACAATAATGATGCTTACAGAAATACTTTCCATGGTAAAAGAGGGGGGTTTTTTGTTTGCTTGTTTGTTTTAAGAGAGAAAAAAGCACATTTACATGAAACTTCACTTATTGAGGAACTCAAGTTCAAAATACAGAACTTGGAAGAGAACTTACTTGCTCTATCAAGCCAAAGCAGTTATCTCTTTCCTCATCAGAAGACTCCAGTTGTTCAATGTTATTCCGTGTTCGGTAATTGGGATATTTCCGTCTATGCAGTCTACGCTTAGATTGTATTAATGAAGACTCAGAGTCACTCTAATTTATATAGGAAGTGAAAAAAAGAAGTTACATAAAAGTACATATGTGGCAAACTTTTATGGTGGCTAAAAGCAGTGCTGAATGTAAGAACTGAAACGGCCTCATCACATCAAAATTCCTTTTCACAAGAAATAATTTTCCTGTAAGCCAATAATTTTAAGTTTGCCATTCCCAATTTAAGATTTAGTAGTTGTTCTAAGAAATTGCTCTTTATAAAATACCGTAAGTGGCAGGTCCATTCACATTACCCGATAAATATATTACAGAATCAAGACATTAACTGCCTACAACGGGCAATTCTGAGAAATCCTCGACTCCCCCCAGTTAAGAGGATCATGCAGTAGAATTCTTGCGTCAAATTGTTTTGTACTGCAAGACTCAGTGAATCAGGCCACTATCTTATAGAAACAGTACAATAACTAATTTTTCCTTCTTACCGATCTCTTCCACAAGATAGATAATGAAAAAGTCATTCAAAATGGGGCAAGTCTGAAAAAGTTGCCCCAAACACAAAACATTGTCATCTAAAGTAAAATGACAAGGGGATAGCAATATAGCCTATAAATCTTCAAATATAGGACTCTGAACATTCTCACTTGCACCTCAATGCTTTAGCATGGACCTGCAACAACTGTCTTTGAAACTTTAACTGCAGTAAGACCAGAATGGCCAGAAATCAAGCCTGCCTTTAAAAATTACTACCGAATACCTTAGATGGAAGGAGGCAAGACTGAAAAAAAAGAAATCTAGGTATTCATAAAAATAAATCAAACCTTGTCCTGCAATAACTAGAAGCTGAATCAGCCAGAACCTTTGAAGACCATACCTTCAGAAGTGTCTGCTTTCATTTTTTAAACCATGATTTGTCCCTGGGCACAGAATGCTCATTTTCCTAGAAGCTGCTGCATACCTTTTCCAATGACTCGAATGACTTTTTCTTCTCTGTTGCATAAAGATCTCTCTCTTCTTCCCCTTTTGCAATTCGATATTCTTCCTGCTTCCTACAAGAAAGTAATGAAAATCTAATTCTAAATCTGTTTTGACAATGCTGAAAAGTTAAATGATCCATTCTCTTTAAAGGATCAAACCACCCTAACACTTAATTCCATTACATTATTAATTTCGGACGTTATCATTGCTCAAACACCTAATTACATATGTCCTCTCATTTCCAGATAGAGTAAAGAGGATGGATATTAAGAAAGTCTTCCTTGCAAATGTAATAAACTTTTTCAACCACATTTTTAATCCACATTTTTCCCTTGGCAATCATTCTACCTCCGAACACTGGGAAAGCTTTTTAAAAATTTCAGAGACGTGGCAGCACATATGGCTGTACCATTAAAAAGAAATATTTAGCTATCGATATTAATTCTTCTTTTCATGGATGCATACTGATAGTACTTTTGAAAGCAGCTAACTGTTCTGGCATTTCAAGTGCTCAGTGCTGCTTCTAGTCACAACACATCACCCCCACAAAGTCTCACAAAAGCACAATCTCTCCGAACTCTATCATGTAAATGAATTTAACCTATATACCTTTATTTTGGAAAAAGCAAGAATCTAGGTAATATAGCTGTCCTTTAAGATGACTTAAAATATTGAAATATGGGAGAATCATTCTCTATTAAACTAGAGAAACTTCTATTTATTTTTGTTGAATGGACTTTACAATTAGAAGTTTTTAAGTACAGCCGACCATAACACTGAACTATTTCAATTTGTACCACATATCTATTTTAGCTTAGGTCTAATAGCACTAGATTTAGAAAAAATATCATGTGTTCTCTCTAGTCCTATCTGCAGCCCAGTAAGCTATCTACAGACCTGAGTAAGCTTGGTGGTATTTCTGGTACAACAACTCTTCGTCTCCAAGCTTGAAGGTCTCGCTCAGTAGCCATCTGACTTCGTGGAGCATTCTGATGCATCTGACGCACACCTTCAACTTGCCCACTACGTCGCAGACCAATATTGGGAGGAGATTGGATGTCAAAACTTGGTCTTCTAAAAGCTAAAATATAAAAACAAAAAACATTTTTTTCCAGACTACACAAACTGGAACCTTGTTTCTTCTTACTACAAGAAAAAAAAAAAACAAAAGAAAAAACAAAAAAAACCCCCCACATTTTACATATTTTTATCTCCACAATTGTAAGTATATGACTAGTTATCACCTTCAGGAAATTATCTGTCTTGTAGAAAATACAGTGAGATTACACACATACTTTTAAATTATTTCTACTACTATTTTAATACAGTGAAAGGAAGTATAATGTGACAGAGGTGTTTTTGTGAACTATTTCAGGCAGCTCTGAGGCTAGTGAGGTTCTAAAAAGCACTTTTCCTGGAGCTGAGCTTACACAGTTAGAACTACAAGGACACAGATCAGAAGAGTGCCTGGTTTAAATCTGTAAAGAAGGGAGAGGGGAACCCAGTTTGAAAAATGGTAAAACACTTATTTTGCAAACTTTAGAGGAGAATAAATATGGCTCCTATAAATGTATTTGAGTAGTCTACAAATATATTAAATATGTAGCACTCTACAAGAAATACAATTAATGCTCTTTAGAAGGAAAAGTGAAAGGCTTTGTTTTGTAATTTAATCATAGGAGTAGCAGTGTTTTAATGAATAAAAAGATCTTAACCAGATATCACTGTTAAGGGAGTCTTAGTCCCCAAAACAACACTGAAGTTAAAACCTGTTTGAAATATTTCACACAGCGTAATAAAAATGGAGATAGAACAGTGACCTAAGAATTTATCAGCAAGTACTAACCTCTTCTAGGTGTTCCTTCCCCATTTTGTGGACCACTTGAAGCAGATTCTTGATCAGCTCCAGTTCTTTGATCTTGTTGTAGCTGTAATTGTCTAATCATGCCATCAAGAATGCTGGGCTCCAAGCCTTGTTCATCCTGATCAACTGTCTGTTGGCCTATAACTTGTTCAACTACTTCTCCATCACCTTGCAAGTGTAATACAAATAAAAGGGTTCAGTTAACTAACTGACTATAGCAAATGATTTTATCTCATTGTTCATATCACAGTGAGATATGTTCTACAACTAAACACAATGAAAACCATTCTTGAAATGATTCCAGTTGCGTATTCCAAATGAGACATTTACAGAGTCTACAACTCAAACGCAGTTTGTGCATGTCAGTGCCCACAGAAAAGAAAAGAATTAAGACAACCATTTGAACAATCAATTTTTTTTTTTGCTTGTTTAAAATCGTATTCACTGTGGAACCTTTCAGAATCTTTAGTGGACATAAATACACAATAGTTAGCATGTGAGAAAACAAAGGTATTTTTAAATCACCTATGTTATTGTCTACTCTGTTCCCATTCAGAATTACTAGAGTAACTCTAACTTCTGGATGTAGGTCTTTAGCGATACTGTTCTTACTTGTTGCTACATATCCAAGTTGAGGAATCAAATGTTCATCTGCACAATTCTCTCTTCCTGGCACCAATCTTTGATATTTTGTTGGATGAGGGTTTCCATCCACATCTACTAAGAAGGGAGGGGGCATGAGATGAGGAGCTTGTTGAGTCTGCTCATCTAGGACGTAATTGTTAGAGTCTCGAATAAGTGGCCGATAGTCAGTGTGGAAGAACATCTGATCAGGAATCTAGAAATAAATTAAGTTTTTATGTTATCAAGTTTAAAAAAAGAATATGCTAAAGAACATAGAAGAACAAGTGACACTAAAATATCTAAAATCTCCTTAAAGGGAAAAGAAAGGGCAAGTTCCCAATAAGAAGAGTTATGCACAGTTACAATTATCCCGTATGGGTGTTGCAGTACTCTCCTTTTTGATAGTGCTTTTGGAGGCAACAAAATGCTTTTAGAAAACAATAAACTGAGGTAACTTAAAGCAGAAGCACTGCTTTATACTTGAAATTAAAAAAATTTTACATCTCATTCTATTTTTTTTCCACAGAATTAGGAAAAGTTTCCTTGGTTTCCATGCAAGGAAATCATTGCCTAAAGTTCAACATAAGGCCTCAAAGTTCTTTCTTAATCATTTAATATCCACCAGAAATTTTTTCTGCAACTGAAACAGTCTGTTAAATCCATGCAGCTGAAGGAAAATGGTTACACATGTATTAGGTCACAGTCAGAATCTTTGCTCCTAGCAATGATGAGCAAGATGAAGTTTCAATTTCAGCTAAGAATGTAGAGCAAGAAAAAAAATAATCCTTTAAAATGACAAACATGGAATTACTATTGCAACTTTAAAACAATTGTGGGGGAAGTGAAGATAAGCATAGGCCAGAACTGCACTTTTGAGAGTTATTTCAAAAAAACAGAAACACATATATTTGCCAAAACAAAAAGGAAAGGGGCTGATAAGATTCAAAAAGGTAAAGCATTTATCCCATACATATTTTTCTAACATTTCAAAATCCACAGTGTTGGATGAATATTTACTTTTGCTTATTTTAGTCAAACTACTACAGTGAGTTTGGGTTTGAATAAGGAAAGGCCTAAAGAACTGCAAGTTCTAATAATTGAAATAAACCAGCAAGTTATTCTTAAGATACGAACAGTCTGCTTTTTTGTTAATTAGGTAGTAGTGCAATAAACTTTGTGATACATTCCAGCCTTTAAACATTAAGCTATCTTCAGAAATTAGAAATAAAAGTAATTTCGAGGTTGAACAATTAACATGCAAATTAGCTGACTGGAAGATGAAAATGTATTCCAGAAAAGTTCTTGGGAGCCACTCCTAAGGGAATGTTAAGACACTGGTTGTTTCTGCTGTGCCAGGACCATACGTACAAGAGAACTCACAGACATCAAGGAACCCGTTATATTTAGATCCTGTACCCATACAAAACTCTTTTTTACATATGATGTTTTAGAGGAACGCATGTAACTAATCTAATTTCAGTGAGAAGCTTGAATAAACAGTCCTAATAAAGAGCTGAACTTACCTTTTCATAAGGCCGGCTACAGCCAAAACCAAATATCAATAGATGCCCATGAGAATCTGTACATGCAAAATGCTGCCCATCTGGTGAAAATTTACAGTCAAAAACAGCACCGTGTCCTTGGCCTTCAATCTAGATTGAAGGAAAGAAACTCAAGACTATTTGACCAAACAATAATGCAGCATCAAAAATTCATTACTCCATCAAAAGCAGTCATGCACCTCTTAAATATCTCCATTAAAGCACAAATAATCTCGTTACTTCAGTTTCTTTTTTCCCCTTGACATGTGAATTTAAGTCCTGAATCATACAGTTTTAAAAGATGCACTCAATTTTAAAAGATGGATTTTAAAAGGGTATGGAAACTTACTTTAAGAAACTTGTTAAGAAAAAAAAGCTTTTTGACACTTTTTAGCCGTTAGTATACTGCTTAATAGTAAACTGCAGCTAACATATACTGATTTTGTTAAACCACTTTCAAGAAAAGCACAGGGAATCTTAAAGCTATAGAAAAACATTAAAAAAATCACTTGGCTATTGACTGTAACCAGAAAAAAAAGATTAAAAAATTAACAGGAACATTGGATCATAACTTCAGTCTCAGAGAAAATAACCTATTTTAAAGTGTTAATCCTGAGCTGTCAAAAGGAGCGAATGTCATGGGAGCTCTTGAGAAGAACTGTGCCAATCTACTAATGCTTATGGTAATAATATTAGCATTTTTAAGACAGTTGAGAATACAAATATTTGTCCATAAGACTCTTGAAATGATGCTCTAAAAACGGGATCTTTCAGTCTTTTAGATGGCACCTCATCTCAGAAGGAAAACTGTTACTATGAATGAGACACAAGAAGATCTTTAGTAACAAAGATTGGAAAAGCCCTGGCATCAACTACTCACAACACCTCACAGACCGAGAAGTCTGATGAGCTCAGACACTGACTATGATGAAAGTAAAGTCCTGGTCTGCTCCCCCATACCTCACATTTCTCACACCCAACTGCAAATTCTCACAATTCATCTTCCTCACCTCAGAAGCTTATCAAGACCTCCCTTGACCGAATTCAACTCAAAAGCCCTATGGGAAAGTAGCAGTGGAAGGAAGTGGGGAATACTTCCAGAGAAGATCAGTGAACTGACTCAGCTTAGTTAAAGGTCCACTGAGAGGCACCTGATTCAAGGCAGAGAATGGAAGTGAGCAGCTGGGAGCAGACAAGGGAGGCAATTCCAGCCCCCCTTTTCTGCCACATTAAACTGCTAAAACCAGCTCCTGGTCACTTTGCACCTACAGTTACAATAACCAAGAAATTCAAAGGTAAAAGCTCTAGAGAAAAAAACGAACTCATGAATTTTGCCAGTTTGGGTATTTTGGTGGGCTTTGGTTGTTTGGGGTTTTTTTTGTTTTTTGGTGGTTTGGGGGGTTTTTTTTGTTTGTTTGGCTTTTTTTGTCTTTTTTTTTTTTTTTTTCTCCAAAAGGTGCAGGGGGTGTGCGTGTTGGTGACAATTCCTTAAACCAGTATGTGAACACACTGCTGTGTGTTGAGAAAAAACGGAGTTTAAAAAAGGTCTTACCATGTTAAAATAATGCTTTGTTTTCGTGCCTTTGGTAATGTCCCATATAAAGATGTTGCCATCATGACCCGCAGACAGCATTATCCTGGAATCAAAAGGATGGGTCTCCAAGACAAATACTTCATCCGCATGCCCCTAGAATTTAAAATTGCACATCACGTGCAAACAAGAGGACATAAATCCACATCAACAGGATACTTCCAGTAGAGCCTAAAGCACTACACTACCCCCTCCTCACACTCAGACTTCTGGAAAATTATACCCCCATAAGCTGCCTCCAAAAATATATGGACTTTTACAAATTCCACAGCATATCTATCTGGACTGCTACCTGTGGCACATAAGTAGGGCAAAACGCCAGGCAGCCAGAAAGACTTTATCATTCTAAATTTAATAATTTTCTAGATTTAAGCAAGACCTCTAGAAATACAGAGCTCTTGCCAAAAGGACAGAGAACTATTCAATGGGCAAGTATGTTACTGCACAAAAACTTTTATTTATTCCACAGGACAGGCAAGTTCAACACAGCAGCTAGGGAAAGGATTGTTCAAATGGAGGAGGAAGCAGCTAGTTTTGGTTAAAAAAATCCAAGAAACACTACATTTGCTTTATTATTCATATGGAGCTTTCAAGACAAATCAGATATAATTAGGAACTCAGCATGCACATGTCATTGTAATTCTAGGAAGACCATCTACTTAAAAATCCAAGTAAAATTACATACCACCAAGTCATGAAGCAATTGCCCTGTACAGGAATTCCAAACTTTGAGCAGATGATTATTCACAGCCGTAACGACATAGTTATCATTTTGGTTCCAAGCTATCATGGTTACTTTAGGCTTCATAAATTTGTCTTCTTCTGAGCATGTGTCACTTTTAAAGAGTTGAACAGGCATGAGATATTTCTAATTAGCCCATTTCAATCTCAAAATACAGAAAGATAACCTGGTTTCCCATGTTAATAATCAGACAAGGGAAGGGAAGTTAAGAATTAAATTTGTTTTGAAACTTTTGTCCATAAACTTCATTCTTTTTGGAGCAATCAACTACAAAGCAAATCTGGATTTCTAGCATACTTATTTCATTGAACACGATAACCTCTTTCCCATTTGAGATGCAAGGCAAAAGGGCTTTCCTTTTTCATGGAGTCTTGTCTCTTCTACAATTAGAGTCCTAACGTAATTCCTTTAAAAGTTTGGACTTTTTACAGTCAGGAGCTTTCCAACTAACTCTGCTTCAGAAGCTAACCTCCACGTTAATTAAGCATCTTTTTCTGATTCCCAACATAAATGTATTCAAGATAGTATCTTGTATTAACCTCAATCTGTTTCATAGTTTCTCTCCGCAAAATACATCTATAGGATATTGTAACACTCCCTCTCAGCATCTCAGTCAACTGAAGGAACAAGGTTTCTTTGAAACATACCTTCACACAGTATTATCTATATTCCATGTCAACTAGTAGCCTCTCTTACAAAGACTCTCTCTCAATTACACACAACTAGAATTGTACATATTAACCCAGAAAGATGTCACAGTCAAATCTCAAATATAAATGCCTCCTTTCTCAGTAAAACCACTTTTTTTTTTTCATGGCTGCATCACAAGACGACCTTGCAATCACCCTCCAATCAACTTGTATACCCAAGGTTTGTGTTTTGTGTTTGTTCCTCCCCCCCTTTAATCACCTACAAATTAATTTCTACTTAGTGTCTACAAAAGTTGACTGAGCATTCTGTACTACTGTAAATCATCTACCCTTCAGGTTTATCCAGTGCCATGTAATATTCTGATCTTCAGCTGTAATGACACTATTCAAACTGTGTGCCATCAGCATATTTCATTAATACACTTTTAAAAAGTACAAAAGAATCAATGAAAACAGTCAGCAAGATCAGTCTTTGATGAAACACACCTATTACTTGTCATGACCCCTCTTGGAAAGAGGTTATCATCTACTTTATTTTTACTAATCTAAAAATGTTTCTCCTGTGACATGTCAGATATCTGACTGAAATCCAGATAGAGAAGATCTATTGCATTTCTGTTAACTTTTTTCCTTAACAAAGGAAATGTAATTAATTTGGCACAGTGTACATTTGAAAGCTATATAAATATTTATGCATTTATTCAAGCACAGACTAAAATTTAGCAAGTTATTACATCACCAGAACACTCATTTCACCCCCCCAAAGACCACACCACTTGATCATAATATTGTTAAGGCTTGCTCTAGTTTGACCATAAGCGTGCTTGATGAGTTTTTAAAACTTTGACTTCACACAACAGATTAAAAAAAAGACAACACTTCACCTACCCTGGTAATCGATCAGACATATCCAACAAAATACTCCTCCATTCTGCTTGCTCAAAACGCCAGATTCTAGCTGTTCCATCTCTACTGCCACTTATGAACCTTGAAGAAGTTTTAAAAGATAGTTAGTTCATCTTCAAAAGAATTTGCTTTAAAGTATATTCAAAATCACAAACCACCACAATTTAAAACATTACAACGAAAGACTAGTAGAAGTGAAATCTTCAATTTGCGTGCAAGAGAATTCTTTACAGATACCTGTCCATTAACTTTCTTTCCAGAAGCCCAGGAAAGAGAGTTTTTCTGAACTGAAAAACTTAATAAAGTTATCAGAACACATAGAACAGAGAAGCAAGTTCCAAAGTTAAATTCAATTCACAACATCATCCTCAAGTCCTTCTCCATTACAATATTTTAATGAAGTATTTTAAGTAATCCACTCTGAAATTGCAGAGTATTATATACTGAAGTAGAGGGAAGAACTTATCAGCACAGCAAAACCTAAGCTGTTCCCACCCACAACTGTGCATAAAAGAGACCACTGGTGGTTTACTTTTAAGATACCAAGGTGTAAACCATGGTAGTTAAGGCTTCCATTTCATGAACTTCTGAACTATAAATGCAGCAGAATGGAAGTTCCTGAAGAGAGGAACCGAAACATTGTTACGACATCCGAAGATAATCTCCACAGACCATGAATCACAACCCTGAGAAACACAGCTGACACACCTCCCACAGAAAAAGTTTGCATGCTAGGTATATCATGACTGTGCTCTAATTTGCTATGATTCATTTTAATAATAATTATAAATCTTAAACATCTTCCATAGAAAGTGTCACCAAGCAAAAGAGCAGAAGTTTTGCCTTTTTTTTTTTGGTACTGCCTTGAAAAGTAATCTATCCAGGCAACATGGATGGACCAGTGCAACACGATGGCCCCAAAGACAAGTATAATTGCAGAAAAAACACATTTAAAAGAAAGATAACTACAACTTCCAAACTGAATGTAGATTATTAACGTTCTTAGTCACAGTTATCTGGCTTTCGAGAAGAGGAAAAAACTCAATAAAAATAAAGCAGCAACTTATGGTTGCAGATGTAAGTCTACCTTGAAAGCTAAAATCTGCATCTTCATTAGTGACAGGCCAATCAGAGATCAATTTTGACTCCATGACGTACTGGAAGTATGGGTGAAGTTTTACAAATGGAATTTACACAACACTTCCCCCACCCACTCCTCTCCCCCCCAAATCAGCTGTAAAATTCTATTAAATCAATTTCCTTAAAAAAAGAATAGTAGGCTTGGGGAAAAAAAAAAAAAAAAAGGACTAAAACTTAGTTTAGACCATTTGCATTGCATTTTCCCGTTTCCTACTTTGATCCAATACTTCCTGAAACTTAAAAGAGGGGGAAGAGGAGGTTTATGAAGCCACTAATACATCAGGTATGTTAAAAAGTGGTAACATCCCTCCAGGTAAGTAAAAAACCCAGCCAGTCCACAGACATTGTCTAACAAAGATTAATAGAAAGCTGAGATAGACAGTTGAAACGTAACTATGCTCTCCTGGATTAGTCCAGATTTCCCCTTTCAGTTCTAAATAAGTAGAATTTTCTTACTGGACACCTCCAGGTGAGAACAATAATACATTCTTAATTCCAAAATAATGTATTGTTTGTTCACATTTGAGCATCTTTCAACATACCTATCACCACTGTTAGAAAACTGAATGCTGTCAACTTTGTCCTGTAAGAAAAAGTACAGTTTGTTAGAAATTATATTTTTAAACAGGAAATACAATTTTGACAAATCTGAGCTTAGTAAAATCTGAAATAATGAAAAAACTGCATATTGTATGATTTCTAACAGTTTTAACTGCAAGGTGACAGTCCAACAAATACTTACCAGAATTCACTAGCCATTAATGCATTTAAAATGCAAGTTTAAAAAAAAAAGTCCCAATTAAATATGAAGGATTGACAGATGAAATAACTGTCCATTAATAACTTGGCAGCCAATTAACTAATATCTGAATATGATTTCCAATATCCTAAGCCAACAATTGAGAGGAATCTTTTGTTCCCACTCCTACTTACACATTCCTTAAAGAAATATACAATTAGTTACTCATTTTTATCACAATAAAAACTACAGAAAAAGTAGATAGCACACTCAGATCAGTTTATCTTCAGAGCTGAAAGTCTTCTCTACATACAAAATATGTATTGATCAAGTGTTATCACTGTAACATAAATGGTTTAAGTCAGATTTAGTATTAGAGAAAACATATTAAGGCCAACGAAATGAAGATTAGTATTTTAAGAGCTGCCCTTCAAAGAGCCTTAAGGTTCAGCTAAATCTAAATTCTCTACAGTAAAACTACAGATTCTTTGTGCATCAACTGCTGAAAAAGACGACTCAACCTTCAGCACATAAACGTAAGCCAAGTTTCCCTTAGATTCCTTAGAAGACCGAGTCCACTAGACTAGGGTACACAAAAAATGAGTGTATTTTATCTAAGAAGTTCTTTTCCTAACAGGTACCAGTTATATCAAGAAAGCAAGTAAAGGTAGACAGCACACATTCACATAAAGCACATGAGGAACAACGTTACACGAGCAAGCTGACTTATTACTTAGGAAGTATAAAGTAGCTTGCACAGCCACTGAAGACATGAATAAAGGTCAAGATGAACAGAAGTAAAACTCTGGAAACTCAATCCCATTTAAAGATTTAACACAAAAAGTGTCAAATGGTAAATAACCTGAGTAATGAAATCCACATTCTCAGCCTATCTACTTCCTGTATACAGCATATAATACGTGGGTGGCTAGGCACACTTGCATCAGAGGGAAGCAACTGAGCAAACCACACGCTTTAAAATTAGAGAAAAGTATGACATCCAGTTGAAAAGATAAAATTCTAAATATCATCTTCATACATTCCAACCTTTAAAATGGTCAAGTCACATTGAGATGACTGGCTGAAATTCTGCATAGTTCTAAAAATATTCAGTAAAAGAACATTGCTACAAACCCACCAACAACATTAACTTGCAACTTCAATACTGCTTGAAGTGACTAATTATTAGACTTAACTAACAATCTTACTTACAGCATGACTTTCCAATTCAGCTATTTTCTCAGGTGTTTCAGAGCCAAAATAATACATCCTGATGACATGATCAGTGCTGCCAGTTGCTAAAAACATACCACCTGTAAAACCCAAGCAATAATTAAGCTACTATATAAGAAATTAAAACAGATAACCAACATTTCTGAGATGCCTAGTTTAAAATAAATAACCTGAGGAGTGTCACATTTTTTATGCTCTTCCACTGTCATAAAGATGTGGAAGGAATCCCCCTCTTGCCCCAGAAGGCTCTCTCAGCCATAGTAAAAATAAAGTTATACTCAGCATTACAAAGATTTTAAAATATATAACTAGGGGAATGCTGAAACATCTAACACTACTAATTGTGCACAGAAGCCTTCGATTACGGGGAATATGGCTAGTCATCATAAGAATTATCTAGATGACTCTTTCACTGTAGCATGTGTCTCATTTGTGGCATGTGCATTACTTCAAAACTGGGTAGAAGCATAAGTAAACCAGTATAGGCACACCAGTATTTAGCTGTGGTGGCCACATTACTAAGATCTGCCTCTTGGCACCTGTAAGTGCTGCCAAAAAAAACCCCCAAACAAACAAAACCTCAAAAAACCCCAAACCCAAACACAACCCAGGGCTATATCCTGACAATGTTAACAAGCTACACTTTGATTTGTATTTTATTTCTGAAACTCCCAAGTTTCTGCTAATGTTCACACTGTCTGGTACCAGTAAGCTTTCCCACAAGTCACCCACATCATTAGAATGAAAGAAGACTACAAGCCAGGAGAGAAGCACATTTATAGATACATTTGTGGATTTTTAAGAAAGAAGGGATCTTTATGACTATCCCTGCACACAACTGGCACAGAATCAGGAGCTCCTACTATTGGCAGTAACCACTTCCACTGCTGTTGACTGTGGGATCTTAGAGAACTAATTTTGCAAATCCCTGACATTATACTGAGGGATTAAACAAAAATCCAGTAAAGATGGATAAAAAGTAAACAAGCATCAGGTGACTTTTACTTCCGTAAAAATCATCAATGGCAAAAGGAAAATAGTATCGCTTAGTTCAACAGTATTCACCATTAGCTACAGCAAGTCACATTATTTAATTATGTCATAGGCTAACAATACACGTATATACAATTACTTACTACACAGCTGCTAGTTTTGCTTATTTTAAAGCTGTCACAAGCAGAGTATAACAACAACTACTTATGAGGGAAGAAGAGAAATCACAATGCTAAACTCAATCTGTACATGACTTACCTACACTGAATGAAGAACAAAGCATCTGAACCCCTGGTCTAGGTTTCTCTGTGAATTTCACTGGCCGATTGCTTAAAAAGAAAAGATGCTTGAAACGGGACATGCCACACAAAACTTGGCTTTTATCAACATTTCAAAACATACAAGGTATGTTTGTTCAAGCATATACATAACAGTGACTTCTTAAAATACATACAGTAACGTCTGTAAATCTTGTGCAGGATGATGAGCAATAAGGTTTACTTTTCAAAATTACTGTACACACATACACAAATGATATTCGAAGGCCACACAGCTTATAGCTTTCTCTGCAAGATGCTATTACCTAGCAAGGATAACATGACATGCCAAAGAACGTTTATTCTCGCTCATCCTTCAGTAAGTATGATTTACGCCCTCCATAACATATCCACAAAGTACTGAATTCTTGCCCTCACATTACAAACCACCAACAGTACATGAAATAAGGCCTACCAAATACCATTACTGCAGAATGCTGTGCAAAATCATAACATTTTACAGAAGTAAATAAAAGTTTTGCAACACTGTGCACACGGTGATTTAAAAGACTGGTTGCCTGTTCTGCAAGTCACGTACACACTCTTCCAGTTGACACGGCCATAATCTCACAGAAAGTAGCTAAGAACTACGTACTAAGAGCTATGCTAAGGAGAAAGGCAGCAAACTGTGCCATTTCGAAGCACTGTAGGTTTCTACTCATTATTCTACAGCTTTTCTGTTCAAGTGCTTTCTGTTTATCAAAGGAAATGTTGAGACCTTCAGTACAAGAATATTTCTCATGTTTGTATGATACACAGTACAGAGATTCAAATCCTAAGAATGCTGCTTTGAGAACTACCAACACTTAAACCAATTTAAGTCCATGCTTAAACTAATTTAAACAATGTTTACATCTCATACAATCCTCTAAATTAATTTTAGGAGAATAATTAAGGATCCAGTTTAAACACTCTCCTCCTATAACTTACAGCCCTAAGAGATTCTTCAGATGAAACTATGCCTTCGATAGATTTGCTGCTATCCTACTACCTTAAGATCACAAGTTTGAATTAAAAAGCAAAATAATCTGCTTTCTGAAGTACTCTTCTTTTTTTTAAAAAAAAATAGCTCTAATGTAATCATTTTATACCAACTACCATTATATGGCACAATACTAGATACAGACTTATCATCCCACATCTATTCTTTCCAGTAATAATCTTTTTTTTAACAAATAAACAGCAATCACATATAGAACATTTAAAAACTATCCTGAACACACTCTGCATGCAAGTTCTCTAAGAGACATCCTAAAACTACAGGACTGTTGAAAACAGCACAAACAAAAAGTTTTATTATACTGTTCCAACATATTTATGTTTGCAGCAGTTCTACTTGTCCTACACTTCTACTTTTAGCGTAGTAAGAAGTTAATATATTTCCCAACTAATCTCCCAGGACAACGGAATAACATAAACTTGTAAAGGATACAGTTAGTAATTTAAAACAATTATGTAATAGATTATTTCCACAACATTATCATCACAAAAAATCAAAATTTTTTAGCTAGTTAAAAGCACTCGACTTATTTTAATCAAAGTATGGCACACAGTTAATCAGCAACCCTTTTACATACTTGAATTTCATGGAATCTGTATCCCATTGCCAAAAGCAAACAGTTCCATCTGCACCAGTAGAGACCATGTATCGCATGGAGCCTTTCACCATTGGACTAAACTGAAGAGAAGTAAAATCAGACACATACAAAGAGAGATATTTAAAAACTGTTTATGAACTTCTAAAAACATTAATGTAAAACCTTGATTTACTTTGGATTTTTCAACTAAAACTGCTAAAGCAGTTCTTGATAATTGTCATTTTTAGTGTTTACAAAATAACATCTATACTTTAAAATACGTTTGTGGTCTATGTTTCAATTATTGCACTATATAAAACCAATTCATTCACTGCTTTGAAGTCTTAACTAACCACAATCATTCACTAAAAATTTTGTCAATGAATGAAGTAATAAGCAGTTTAAAAAAAACTGAAAAAAAAAAAATGGAAGGAAGTTTCACTAGACAGGCTTACTTTTGAAATTCTATAATTAAGCAGACCATCAGTTATGAGATAGCCTGAGTATGTGTAACCAAGCATCACATATGAATTTATAGGAAGTCCTCACACATACTTCTTTAAGACATGAATTTACTGCTATGCACAGAGCTACTCTTCAGAAAACTTTACAGAACACAAGTTACACAAGTTGACTAAATTGTTCATCAGTTACTACTACGATTGTTGGAAACAGCCACATAAATTGTACATATTGCAATCATAGTATTATTAAGAACGCTTAAACAAAAAAATCCACCATATTACAATAAAAGAAAGACCACAAATAAGTGCTTTGCCATTAAAAAACAAAGAAAAAAAATGCAATGAATGCCACAGAAACTCTTCAAATATGAAGACTACTCTCGGAGGCAGCATTTTTGAGAAAACTGCAGAATTATTTTTGTACTGAACTTCACAAGCTGGTAGGTAGCCACTCTTCACCCCTCAACGTAAGCCTGTTTGTCTCACTGGAAAAACACAGCAAATCTGGATAAGGAGCTACCAGTTTATCTGTTAAATAAGGAATTACAAAGGCCAAAATGAGACTGAATCCAAAGGACTACCAACAGCACATGAAGTATCACAACGCTTTCAAATTTAAATATACAACATATTACACTGAACATCTTTGCACTTTTGAAATAACTTATATTTTTGAGATTAAGACAAATACCCATATCACAGAAGTTGCAAGAATCACATACTGGATCAGAACACTCACCCACACAAACCAGCATATCACGTCTCCAGTAACAGACAATAGGAGGACACCATATTTCCCAGAAATTCTCTTTGGTTCCAACAGCTCAAATATTAGAGGTAGTGATCTTTTTTAAGTGAAGAAGGATTCCTGTCATTATCTTCAGTTAAATACTCAGGAATTTCAGGGAGGCAAGGAACTTCCCACTCCCCCCCCCTTTTTCTTTTTTTAAGTAGGTTTCTCCTGTGGTTTTGACATCAATATTTAAATGTTCAGATTTTAATATTCCCACAGGCAGTCACAGAGAAATAATTTCAGTCATGGGAAAACCAGTGACAGGCACAGTGAAAGTTATCTGCCATTTACATGCCAGCCTTCATGGGAAACAGAACATCAGTTCCTTGCACTTGGACATGAAAAAGTAAGATGTACGCTTGACAAGTTACTTCTTAACCTAGTAACAGCAACCACAAAGTACTTTTCTCCACAAACAGAAAGTGATGTACTACTCTTCCTTTCCGAGAACTTACAACACAAAGATAGAAGGCTCTACTGGTCTAGAGCATTCATGTAACTATACTTCTCAATTTCAATAAGCAACCAAGGAAACTGGTTATTTCCTACCAATATGATAGCTAGCTAATCTTAGGGTATCCCATCAATCTAAATCCTACTATTAAAGCAGACTCTTAACTTTTCAAATCAGGTGCAAAAGCATCCTTTTTTTGCCCGAATTATTTCTAGTTTCCTACTATTTGATTAAAACAGAGTCAAACTTTCCATACTAAGCTGTCAAGTGAAACTTATCTTTGAGTTTTGTGGACTGGCTGCTGCTTACAATCCATCTACATTATTTGTGCTTCAATATGTAGAAACACTTAAAAAAAAAAAACCCTTACCTGTAATGAGGTAATGGACCCTGTGTGTCCATGGAGGACTGCAACTGGTGCACAAGTTCTCAGACACCACACTCTGATCATTTTATCACAGCTTCCAGCTGCAATCATAGTGTTTTCATAATTGACAGCCATATCAGAAATCTCTGCTGAATGTCCTCGTAATGTGGCAAATAACCTGCCATTATGAGTTGACCAAATCTTTACCAAACAGTCATCTGAGCCCTAAAAAGAAATATTTATTATGCTCAGCAAGGATTTTCAAAGACATTCAGGATAAAAGTTTCAGGTTTCCTTTAAAGAACCTATGTTTTTCCACAGCTTGGTAAATTATACTTATATTTAAAACTATGCATGTTACTTAAGAAATAAAGTTCATATGACCAACATTAAAAAAACCAAAACATTCACTCATGGTTCAGGATTACACTGCAATCACCACAGATCTATACCATATAATGCAAAAAGTCTGGAGCAAGTTTGAGGGGATTCCTTACAGTAATGGCAAAGACCAATGAAAGTAATAAAATAAAAATAAATTTAAAAAAATAAAATATATGAATAAAAAATGAAACATGCTTAACATCTAACTACATCACTGAATAAAGCTCCTACATCAATGTCAACACCTGATCAGATATTAAGTACAACAATTTCTTACATGCTTCTGACCTTTAATTACATCAAATTGTTCTACTTAAGCACAGTGATGGAGCTAATCAGCTATATTTTAACACTACTGATATCCACCTCCAGAAGTGTTAGCATAACATGCATTTCAAAGTTCTTTTCCTTGCATCCATCTAGAACAATATTCAGATTCAGAGCTAATTCATCAACTCACAGTAAATATTCTATGTCCAGTCCTATCGAATGCAACACAATATACAGAAGAAAGATGGCCAAGAATCCGTCTGTGCATCTTGACATGCTGATACATACTTCCCGGAAATGAAGTACTGAACTTTGCATATCCAGTTAATTGTTTTGCTCGATGTACTTCCACTAGAACACAAAGAAATCAAAGAATGAACATACTGATGTCTAAAACAGGTCTATTCTAAAACATTACTTTATTTAACTTCCATTAATATATTACTTAATGACTTACAAGAAGCAACTATCAGATTTCATAAAGTCAGGTTTTTTTGTATTTGCAATTTTTTGTATGTATAAAACCAAGACAGTATTTTAAACCTGCTCCAACCAAAACTTCAGTGTCTAAATAAGAAATGCTAAATGTTATCTTTATTTTCCCACGGCTTTCTATACCTTAAATCATACAAGAGTCCTCCTATGCACAGGAGAAGGATATGTATTTTCTGTATGTTTATCTACTTAATACGGGGGCTTTACAAAATAAGAAGATGTCATCTAGAGGCTACTGTCTCACTAGTACTGTGAGCAGACCTTTGTACCCAATACATAACTCCAGTGAAGTCATATGAAGTTCTCCAGATAAGCCTCCAGATCCAGTTCTGAGGTGCAATTTTCAGTGTCGTAGCACGGCCAGTATCAAGATACACATCGTACGCTCACAGCAGCAGTGCTGAGTGTTGAAAAGAGCTTACCAAGATTTGGTGGTGTGCCATAGTTCACAGGAATTTCAGGAGGTCTTCCTCTATGAAGAGCAGCAAATGCAGAGCCCTTCCAAACAGTGTTCCTGCAATCTTTAAAAGCAATTGGTTTAAGTTTGTCACAAGTACATGTGAAAAATGCTAAGAGAGCTGTAGTTCCAAAACACAGTAAAGAACCTATCTATAGGTGGTCTCAAACACAGTATTGAAACAACTAAAAAAACAGGAGCACCAAATGCCCCAAAACTTGTCATGAACAGCGTAGCATCAGAGGAGAGAAAAATCCATTTAATATAGTAACAGAAGGAGGGAAAAAACCCAATCCAACCAACCACCAAACTTTGAAATTACTCCTAAATGGTGATGCCTTGCAGTTCATGTAACACAAAACTAACTTTTCAACTGAATTTTTCCTACTTGTTCTCCATGCAAAGCATTTAAGATTTTTAACATTTTCATCAATATTTTTTCATGAATATTATAAATATTTATTGAATATTTGTTACTATGAAATTATTTAACTAGATGATCTCAAGAAGTCCCTTCCAACCTGACAATTCTGCGATTCTTAACAAAATTCCCACACTGACAGTTGTTTTGACACACTCATGCTGAAATAATTGCAATCCTGATTTTCAGGATAGAACAGTCACTGCCATTCAGTGTGCATCCTTTAAAGCAGTTAGGACAGATAACTGAAAACACAATAGTATCCCATAAACCAGTCCCACACCATAGCATCTAGCTACCCAACAGAACTTCATAAAAACACATGAACACCCCCCTCCCAGAAACATTCCAAGAGGTAAGTCTAAAGCTAAAACCTACCCTGTCAAATAAAGAATGTGCTTATGCACTGCCAACCATTCCCTTTAAGTTACGGGCAAGGACTTTCTTCCTGCGTATGTATACAATTCACAAGTACTAATTTTGATGCCATTTGCATTAACCAAGAAAACGTTCAGAAAACTGGTGTTACTGTCTCATATTTGCACTGCACAGAGTACAACAGCTACAGCATTCAAAACCAACATGGGCCAATATACTACTGGGAGTGTCGGGAGACGTTAGAGAAGTAGCACTTGTGTCCGGATGATTCATTATATTGCAGTAACACAGAAAACTGCCATGTTCAGCTGCCTCAGCACTCAGAGTAACAGTAATTCTTGTGATGCAACTTAAAACCTTCTCTTCACAACAATCAATATATAGTTATACCATTAATACACAGATCACTGGTGTTTTGGTTGATTAAACACAGTACAGAAGAAGTGGGGGCCAATTTTGGTGAAAGCTCACCACTTTTAAGGATTCCAAAAGCCTTCACCATGTACTTATGAAAATGTATCATACCCATTTCAAATCATAAACAAACCATACCTTTTGCTGTACGTAACAACGACTGTCTCCCTGCACCAAGTAAGGAATTCACTCTCGAAATGCTGGGTGGTATCTCCTTATCCAGTATAGGGCCAATACGCTTGCAAATTTGTAACAAATGGTCTGGAGCCACATGTTTGTTGGACAGCACCTGACAGAAATGTAACTTTTAAAAAAATATATGGTACATCCAGAACAGGTGAATCTAAGAGCATCGATATTCACATGTATATTAAACATTGTTTAAATATTTTTAAGTTCAATTTACAAAACAAAATCATTCTGTTAAGCTCTCATCTAGTAAATTCAGTGAGTACTCTCTCCAAGAACGGAGAACTGTAGTAAAAATAGCTGCAGTAAAATTACTTACTGCACATCAGTATTTTACTACTGAAAACCTGCAATATTCACACATATGGCACTCATTTGTGCAGCACCCTACAATGAGTGTCTTTGCCCAATTCACCCAATTATTTTTATTAAAAATAAAAAATAAAATTCAAACCCTCATAACTCAACATCATGGAGAATTTTGCAGTCATCAAGCACAAGAATTTATGCAACTAGTACTTCAGTCGCACAGCACTTGTTCAGTAAACTGCAAACTAGTGGGTTTGAGTACAATCTCTCTGGAAACAGTTTCCTTGAAGAACCAGTACTACATCGCATAAGACTGCCCTACTTCCTTAAACCAACAGGATCAAAACAGTCATCCATCCATGCAGGAAGGATCCCATACTATCTATATCTAACAATCTAAAAAAATACACCCCCACACACACTCAGATGTCTCACTCAAGAACAAATGTGTGTGGTTTTTGATTATTCCCCCCCCCCTTCTTTCTGGGGGTTCAGTGAAAAAAATCCTTATCTAACTATAAAGTCAGTCACAATAATGCAGAAGTTAAATAGGCAAACTAGAGTTTACACAAACTGGAGTAAACCAAACCATCAGAATCATAAATTTAAACTATTGGGAGGTCTGAATCAGCAGGCACAAACAGCCCCATGCTTACTCCACTCTCTGATCTGGTCATGTAAAAACCAGTTCAACCCAGAAGCCACATTGCTACTTCAGCAGCCAGACTATACCCAGCCAATACACCCAGGAGCAGCAAAGGGCCACACCAACACAGGTATGCGGCCTCTTGCCCACGTAGCTCAGAACGCAGGCATAACTAGCTCACGCTTATGACGCTATATTCCCTTGGCCTACTGACTGAACTTAGATGAGGAAAGTCCTGACAAGGCTGATCTCATCATCAGAACAGTGGGAATAAAAATACCACATGCTGCCATGTAAGATCTGTTCAACAAAAAGTTGCCCAAATGCACACTGGGTATTGAGAGCATACGATTTAAGCCATAACATAATACTTGTTTTAATAATAAAAATCCAATTAATGTATAAAGCCTGCATAGGTACAGGTTGTATTCCTGGAGGGGCGGGGAGGTGGTAATATCATTAAAATAGTTAACATTACCACACAGCCAAATATGTCCAAGCAAGTCAGCTCATCATATGCTTAAGCTTGATTATGAGAAATATATTTGGTAGTCCAAAGATTACAAAACACACTTTTTCATCATTTCTTTATAAATTTTGGCTCTTGAATTGGTATGGAGCAGTATCAGCCACAACATTCAGGACAGAAAGCTCAGCATACTTTATGCCAAGCATTATACACCATTTAGTTTGCATGCCATCATCAGGAAGTATATATTCCAAACACAATCCCTGAGAGAAGCATGCATACAAAACCTTGCAATTCATTTCCTTTTTAAGTAGTTTTACTCAGATTTTGGAAGGAACAGTTACTTTAAAGTCTTGCTCCACTTCCACGATGAACAAAGAGGAAAAGAAATAATTGCACCACATGATTGCATTTGTCTGTGGTCTCTGCAAATTCAGAGTGAGACCAGTGGGACAACAAGACGTTCCCAAAGCCCCTCAAAAGCAGAAACTAAAACCTCCAGAAGATTAATTTGGATATTCTGAAATACTATTACCCTGTGTAGAGATTTCTTTTAAATTGTGTAGGAAAAAGAGGTAGAAGCAGCACATATTAAAGAATTAATCTGACAACTGTATATGCATAATAAACACAGTTAAAAAAAAAAAACTTAAGTCAGAAGAATCCACACATGACATCTCCCAACACCATCACTTTTTGTCAGAAGAACTGGGGTCAAAAAAAACAACCAACAACAAAAAAAACCCCGAACAATCCTTTTTAAACTTAATACTACTTTCACGTTTGCTAAATTCAAGTCAGAGCTTGAAAGTATTCCTGTTCAGCAAGACTAGGCTTTTTAGTGACTTAAAGCATTAATTTAAAACCTAATTTGCTCAACTGACCACACTGACAAGTAGAAGAAATGGAATCCAGTTTATCATTTTAAGCAGCATTTAAATAATTAAGAAAATGTTTTAAACAAAATTTCATTCCTTCTCTATGCAAATATGATCCTGAGACCTCCAAGTGTTACACAAGAGGGACAAGGGGATTTAACAACACACAAACTGATGGGTAAGGGAGAAGTCAGTCAATTAACCTGGAATGTCTGAATCTTAGGGGGAAAAAGGCAAGAATAAACATCTGTCTAAAGAAAACAAGATCAGCTACAATAAGGCAGGATAAAAACACACTGGGCAGGCACCACCAGGCCATCACTTCACAAGATTCAACTGCCAAATATACTTTGCCATTTAAGAAGCACTAAAATAAAACACCAAGAGAAAGACAGCTTTCCATTCTGAAATGGATGCAAGTTAAAACATTTAGAGCAAACAACATCAGCCATCAGCAGAAGGCATGAAGTACATGCTGTGGAGAGATCACTCATATCTTTCTAATATTTAGAAACAAAGCTGTGACCAGTGAGTAGCCAGAGATAAAGAGCATACTCATAGGCACCAGAACTGCCAACCCTTGATTTCTGAACAGCGATTTCATTTCCTAATCTGTTGAAGGGGACTGATGAAGGAAGCCAACCAGAAAATAAATACCGTCAAATCAAAACGCGCTTAACAAACTTGCTCATGAAACTCTGAAATGAAACCTCGCTTCAGATTGGTTCTTCCTTATACGCAGGCAGTGGCATGTACCAATGCACAACGCCAAGCTCCACCTCTGCTATGTAAACAATATCCTCAATTTAAAACACCACTTGTGTTTTTGTTAGTCTAATGTAAAGAAATTAAAGGCCCTTTCCAAAATAACTCCAATGTCTTAACAGAGCCGGAATGAAACTGGAAGGTAAAGCTTTGGGCCTGCTTTTAAAGGTAAAGGGTCTAACATCAATATTATCATCCTAATTAAAAGTTTTTTTAAAAAAAAAAGTCTCACCAATTCTTCGTAACTTCTATAATGCTCATTTCCTTGCCAATCCAACCTTTTAGGAAGCAACTAAATGGAGGGGAAAAAAAAAAAAGAAAACTGAGTGGTTAAAGGGGAAGGAGGGATAGATCACATCCAAAACAATGTGTGTTGAGGGGAAAAAGTTGAGACAGTAGAGTGGAAGAAACTTGAATGACTTGTAAAGTAAACTTTTGACTACAGCAAGAGAGACGATTTCATCAGAGCCCACACAGACCTGGTGCTGCTCCAGCTCCTGCACCAGCACCTGCAGAGAAAAGGGGAAAAATACAGACTTAGGGACGAGCAAGCCCCTGGTTTCTCAAGCGGCTGCTGCCGCAAAAGGGCTCGGGAGGGGGAGGGGGAACGGGGGAACCGGCTGTTCACACCTCCCCTTCAATCCTCTGTGCGGCAGCGAAGGGCCAAGGGGTCTGAGCCTGTGCGCCCAGGTGAGTGTGCGGCGCCCCGGTACTCACCTTCAGCGCTCTCCTGCAGGGCCCGGTGGTCAGGAACCGAGCTATGAGGAAGTAGAGCTCTGCAAGAGACACGGGGAGAGACGGGGGATGAGTCCGGGGCTGGCTGGGGCGGGGGGGGGGGAGCCCCCGGGGTGACTGTAATTCATAATCACGGTCAGGAAGATGGCGGCAGGGAGCGGCGGCGGCACCGGCAGTAGCTCTCGCCCTGGCCCGCGGCCGCTCGCGCCCCGGCGGTTTTACCTGATTCAATGAGCGGCAGGGACACGCCGCCGCCGGAGCTGGAAGAGGCCGGGGGCTCGGCCATGGCGGCCCCGGCCCGGCGGCTGCCGCTCGCTCGCTCGGCACAATCGCTGCTGGCGGCGGCCGTTGCTGCCCGGGCAGGGATTAGGGCTCAGGCAGCGCCTGGCGCGGGCAGGGCAGGGCCCGGCTCGGCATAGCCCTGTCAGCGCCGCCCCTCCCCCACCGCCAACCGCCAGCCAACCGCCCCCCCTTCCCTCCCCTCCTCTCTCCTCCCCTCCCCTCCGCGCGCGGGAGCGAGCCGCCCCCGCCCCCCGCCGGACGCCTCGCTCGCGCTCGCGCTCCGGCTCCCCTCCCCCTGCGCTGGCGCTAGCGCGGCCTCGGCGCCGCCGCCATCGCCGCCGCGCGACAGGCCACGGTGCCGCCGCTGCCACCTGCGCCGGGCACGCCCGGGGGCGGGCGGAGGGAAAAAGTAGTCCCCGGCCCGGGCGCCCGGCGGCGGCGCGCGGCGGGGGGAGAGGGTGCGCGTGTGGCCGCGGAAAATGTGCGGGGGGGGCGGCGGGACGGGCGGCGGCGGGCGGGGAGGGGAGAGGGCGCCCGGTGGGGGAACGAGAGGCCCGGGCGCGGAAGGATTGCGCGAGGAGGGCGGTTGGTGACGGAGCGCTGGTGGGCGGGGCCGCTCTGTGAGGTGGGGGAGGTGTCACGGGGCGCGTTCGGGAGCGCGCGGCGCGGCCGTTCGTTTGCCGTTGGGGGCCCGGGGCGCGAGCCCTGCAGCTGCCGCCGGTCGCCCCGGGGCCCGGCGGCGCGGTCCCCGCCCCGCCCGGCCCTCCCGCGGCCCGGCCCTCCCGCGGCCCGGCCGGCGACCGGCGGGGACAAGCTGCAGCCCCCAGCAAGGCGCCGAGAGCCGGCGGCGGGGCCGGCGTTCGCCGGGGCGATGCGGGGCCGGGAGGCCGAAGCGGGCGCCGCGTGGTGCGGCGCCCAGACCTTCGCCTTAGAGCACGCTGCCTTGCACGTCCCCTGGCGTGCCCCGGGCCGGCGGAGGGCTGGGTACGGCGGTGCTCCTCCGAGTTGGAGCTCGGGCAGCAGCACAAGCGTGTTTGCAACCACCGCGTCACCAAATACAGGGGGTTTACCCGCGACCGATTGCCTTTGGCTCCTGTTTGCTACTTCGGGCGGACCTCCTAACTCCTCAGGCCGACAGGTCTCCTATGCCACCGAGGCTACGTGGGGTGTGATGTTCGGGGGCACCTCGGCTACCCTAAACCTCATTTCAGTGAGTGGTGTTTCCCCACCCCTTTCCAGGAAGGCATCACTTCACTGGCATCGCCTTTCCAAAACCAGCAGTTTTGCCCCAGGGCCCCGCACTGCTGCTCTGCAAACAAGTGCCAGCACCACCTCTACCCCACCCCGGCTTCGGGAGCCCCTTTATGGGGGATTTTTTTTTCCTTCTTGCAGTTGTGTCTCACCTCTGCCCAGCATGAATTGTAATGTAAATGTAGCAATGGGCATACTTGTGCTGTACTTCAAATCTGAGCCGTTCCTTTCCCCACCTGTGGTGGTTTGGTATGCACTTCTAGAACCTTTGAAGTAAAATATTTTTACATAGCATTGTAGAACTACGCATGTATTTTACTCATCTCACTACCTCAGACATGCTTTCAGCTTTTGACAAAGAGCTTCTGTACACCTGAGGTGCAGGCCCAGCAGCAGGCAGTTTCCCAGACACGTCCTGGAAGGCGGACTGCTGCCTCTGCTTCCTGCTCTTCACCACCTCCTATCTGGTTAGTGCTCCTGCATCACAGTTCAGGTACAAGAAAAAAAAAAAAACAGGTATCCTGTCCATCAAAAATCTCTTTTTTGAAGAGCTGTGATCTAGCTGACACTAGAAAATGAATTCCAGAATGGTGCAGCTTGAACATGTATGAAACAGCACTCTCTTCACCAGAACAACTAGTAGCAGCATACATATACAACCAAGAGTAACTTCAAAGAAACATGTTTTTTTCTCTTCATGTTATATTTTGAAATGGATGGTTCCCCGTTATGTATGTATTCTGTAGTGCCGTACGCAAATCTGCATTAGCTGTTCACTCCATTCCTTCACTGCACAGAGCGAATTGTGTCTGGTATTGTACAGGAAAAAATGCTTTTTCTGAAGCATGCCCATGGAAATTCTCGTCAGACAAATTTAAATGCCTTCCACTCCAATTCTCCACAGGCAGAACTGACAGCTAGTGCCAATATATACAATTCCTCATTTTCCGGGTAGCCAAACTGGTGGGGTTTTATGGTTACATGTTGGTATTTCATGCTATGTGGAGAAGGGCAATAGTATATCTGTCTACTGCAGAATCGATCAAAATCCAGTTGATTCACCGATGTATTTACTAGGCATATTTTATGTAATTAGGAAAGCCTACTTCATTCTTTACCACATCAAGTGGGCTGTGCTGCTCACAACAGATCTAGGGCTCCTGTGCTCCTGATGCAACTACCTCTGTCCTTTCCTTCTTCCAGCATGGAAATTCCTCTATACTGCGAGAGAGAATCTGTCACTGATTTACCCCTGCTGAGTCCTTTCACCTCCATAATAAAGTATGAAATAACTTTTTGTCCCCAAGAGTAAATATTAGGGAACAGTTACAATAAATTAAACAGTGGGTAATAGATGTTAGAGAGAAGATGTTGAAAGTCAACAGGATCTCAACATCAGAGACTCAAAACACATGAAAAGTAGGCATTCAGTAAAAGGAGGTGAGAGAGGTTATTTCAGGGTATTTACCTGCACGTTTAATTATTAGTCATTTAACTGGTGGTTTTCACTTGCTAAAAACAGAAAGTAAAGATTGTCATGTAGCTATGTCATGCTACTACTAAACAAAACCACAAATAAGGGAACTGGAGGGGGGCATTGGGGAGGGAGAAAGGGGGGTTAGAAAAACTGCCATAAATTTACAGTTTTGGAATATCCAAGAATTTGAAGCCAAAGCCACTGCCAAAGCCAGGTGCGCTCTGCTAGGAACACAGCTGTGGTGGAATTGGACCAGAAGCATATTGCAGTCCAGTGCTGGAGGACATCCTATATATAAGCTAAAGAACAGGTAAACATTGCTTAAATATTGAAGAGGTAAAAATGCTAAAATGCTTTCTCAAATGAAAGCATTGTTTAAGAAAATAATGCTAGAGGTGAACTGCTGTGTATCACCATTTGAAAAAGGCACCCAGAATGTACAGGAAGCAGATGCTGTTTGCAGGTGTTACTTAAGAGCATAAACAAGTTCTCAGTCAAGGGGGGGGAGGGGGGTGGGGAAAGAAACAAAGAATGAACGTTACTTTTTGATCTTGACTCCTCCCAAGACAGGGTTGACAGTTGTCTGACTGGCATCAAATAGACTGGTAAGATAAAACCATGCTACTACCTGCTGCAATTCAGCAAAACAATGTGAAATGGGGAAAGAAAAAAATCCCAAAACAAAACAACCCTGCACTCTGTGGGAGAATTGAAGTAATGCTGTGATCAAGTCTAGTGATTTGATTTTTTGTTTTATGGTTAAGTAATATATACTTAATATGCCCTCTCCTGATGAAAGGCTGTTAAATCTTCAACCAAGATTGATTTAATTTTCTCAAACCCAGCAAGGAACAATCAGGACAGTTTTGTGCTACATGACAGCTCTCAGCACGGGTATGCTTTATTTGAAGTGATGCTCTGTCAACCTGCAACCTTGTATAGTGGGTACACTTGCTCACAGCACGCTAAGCTCACCTAACAGCTCATCAGCACCAAAAGGGAAGTTTTCTTGTGCTTCCCTCCCCGCTCCTGCCCCGGCTGTTCCACAGCTCATCCTCTACGGGTTCCATTACATACACTCAGCTACCTTGGGAAGTTTGCAGCCTAGGTTCATTTTTCCCCAGACATCTGAAGCTTTATTGATTTTCAGGCAGGATTTGGGGAAATTTCAATACGGTTCCAACACAACAGCAACACCATCTGATCAGTTAATATTCAAGAGAATTGCTCTGTGCATCTTCCTTAAAACAGTTATTTACACAAGAGTGCATATGCAAACTCTTAGATGCTGAACAGATGAAAACATCTGATACTTACTAAGTACTGACTTTTTTTTTTTTTTTTTTTTTAAGGTAACAGAAGCAGCACTAGGCTATCAGCTTTCAAACTGGAAGGCCAGATTAAGACTGCAATACGGTTTTCTACGTGCTCCTCGCTGCCTGCATTACCACCAATCTCTTGAAAAGTACATTTTTAACAATATCAGGAACAGAGTTAATCAAAACCTACACCACTTAGATTGTGAGTCATCATAGTCAATGCAGGAGCTACAGAAACATCCTTTCATAATCAAGATTTATTTGGCTTTTGTTTGGTGATCACAGACACTATGAACAATTGTTTTTATTCACATAGTTTTTAAAATCTAAAAACTATAATTCTGGGTTTTTTTCTAAGAGTATTTCAAATATTTTTCATTTGATCTTTGTAGACAAGCTGTCCTTTAAAACTGGATGTGACATTCCAGTATCTTGAATACTGACATAACAAGTTACATCTGCCATGCAGGAACTTTTACTTAGTCAGTATTTAAAGATATAATAAAAGTTTCAAATATTTCGCATCACAGCTACTAAGTTGTTGGAAAAAATAAAGCTGCAACTACCAAAAATAACTTTGTCACAGATATACATCACTCAGCAAGAAACCCAACACTAGGGAGCAGTTTTATTAGATAAGCAATTCTACTGAGGGTACAACCATAGATAAAGATAAATAACTAAAATGTTAAGACATTCTCAACATATCATTATGAATTTCAAAGTCTGATCTGTGTTATGCTTCATTTAATAGGATAGAAAAAACTGTCCCTCACAGTCTATGGAACGTGAAGCCTAATCAAGGCTTCAAAGCCCTCTCCTTAATGTAACATGCCATTAATTTCTGGTTTCATAGAAAACAGACAACCAGTACACGATTTTACCACTTAAAAAAAGCATTTACACTTATCTAAATATGTAAAAAAAAGGGTTGAGTTGGGATTCTCTCCTTTTTAAAAATGTTTTCTAGAACTACTAAAAAACTTGCATTTACAAAATAGTTGATAAAAATATTCCTCTGAATTGTACAAGAAGAAAGGTGTAAGGACCACCAGTTAAAGACTTGGTACCAGATGTTACTCAGATTTAGCTTCTTTCTCTACTGCTGCATCAGATGCTGGGGTCTGAAAAGAAGACAAAAAACAGAGTATTTCAGTGCAGAAAGTTTCTAAGTGACTCAGCCTCTTAGTTCGTCGTATTTTTAATGCACAGGTTAGCTAACTTGACATACAGAACAACCATGACTTGTTTCTACATACTGTGCTTTACAGTCTTAATAAATTGGTGTCATGATCTGCTTATTTCTCTTGGAAAATGACCTACTAAAAACAAGCTGTCTTGAAAAGGCTTCTGTCTCCTCAGACGCATCAGTATGAATTTCAGAATGTTGCTATTGTTACTACTCAATACACACTGCAAAGGATTTTTATTTTTTTTTTAAAAGAACAAAGCCCATTTCAATAATTACTGCCTTTATAACAGGAAGAAGGGGCTTTTTAATCTACTGAGCTAAAATCCCTGCATATAGGGTGTTTAGAAAAGATACACTTCATGCATTTACATTTCAGTGCAGCACTTAACACTCTCAAATCTTACCGTGTTTTAAAGTAACTAAGACTTAGAAACACAGTAGTGCATTAAATTAAACATGATTTTGTAAAAATACATTCAGTGAAACTGAACTGTAGCAGCAGAGCTATACTGTTTTCAAATCAAGTCTCTATATGCCGTCCCTCAACTTCACAAGTTCATACAAACTTAATTGATTAAAATTACAACTCCATTTAGATTGGAAAACTCGCTGCATTTGCAATGTAGGTTAAAAAAAGGAATGCAACATATGCATTAACATAAAAATTATACTGAATTATTCTAAAGCTTTGCAGCACCACAGGAGAATAGACTGTTGAATCACCGTAGTACCCGAACAGGAACCCTGACACCCGTTCAGTCTTTACTGCCACCTGGGGGAAGCTTTTGAAGGATGAAGTACAGAAGCCATTTCCACTCGCAGGGGTTGGCCTCTGTGAGCGTCGCCAGAAGTCGTCACTGGCCCTTCACCAGATCGTGGATTAACAATAACATCACTGACACTATTGTCCTGGCTGAAAACAGTAACGTCCAACAGGACAGGCTATACCTCTGCCTCTTCTAGACTTAGGTATTACATTAAACCTGCAATTTTGGCTAGTGTGACCAACATGAGACCGGCATGAAGACGTGCCCCAGAAGTTGTCACCTATTCCTTGTAAATTTACATCATCTCTGCGTGAGTGTACTAAATAGACCCCAGTTGAGAAAGATTTCCAAATTTAACTTTCGCTGGTATTGCTGAAATACTACATGCACAAATTAAAAGACCAAATTACGTGATAGTAATACAGAGGCAGAGCTATACAGAAAGTTAAGCCAACTAAAGAATTCCTAGTTATAGCACAACTTTTTCACAAAGATCACACTGTAAGCTTGCAAATGAAAACCTGTTACCCCAAAGTAAGTTGTCTTGTACACTCAAGTACCATCCTGTACCTTTCTCAGCCACCAAAACACATCATCTACCTAAAAACCAAATACTCTTTTCCTCTACTTGAAGACTGATCTGCACACTGATAGATCAGTGTGATAGAATTCAGATAAACTTTTTTTCCTATCTGAAAAAAATTACTTTTCAATGCAACAACCAGACAAGAAGTATGAATCACACATTTAAATTTAAAAAATCATCTGACTAGTTGATCAGCAAACAGCAAATCAGAACTAATTAAAATGAGTGAGGCATTCACTATTGCGGAAACCTGAGACTAATTCTAGGTCTGTTACTACATGAAAACTTGTGTTTCATCCAGTTGTTAACAGCTGCCCTACTAAGAGGCACTGCTTCTCCCTACAGATCTTGTCCTAAATTTAAAACTAAATTATGTCCACATCCCAGAAAAAGAATACAGTATGGAGGATGTTTTAAGTTAGACGATCAGTGACTCCAAAAACTTTGGCAATATGGCCATTTTACCACAGTATTACAGTCAAGACTGATTTGGCATGTTCATTTCTTTGGCGACAACTATCAGTAGTTCTTGCACTTTCTCTTCCATCTCTGCACCAACCTGTCCCTTCTACTAGCACTGTCTGTATCTATGACTCCTATAAATGTTACCTCAACTTTGGTTAAATCATTTCAACTTTGGGTTTTCAGTGAAAACTGTTTCCAGTCCCAAGGAAATGAATATTGCATTTGTCAAAAAACTTTGTAGCAAGAAGGAACCTCTCTTCCAGTAACAGCAAAGGCAGACTAAAACCCAAACGAAACCCTCCAAAGACAGGCCCCCCCACCCCTGTACACCCTGCATATATTATTTTCCCAAGACTTACCCACAAGGAAGACAGCACCTCTCTAAAGGACATTATCCTGTATCGGAACTTTGGTAAAATTCTCACCTTCTTCCTTAATGTCAGGGACTGTTATCACATCACTGCAACTCTTTTCAGGGCAACTAGAATTTTCCAGGTATATCTACTAACGTTTCAATAGCCTACATCTTTCTTTTGGCAGAAATAGATTCTATTATAAGAACAGTTTATGTTTCTGATAGATGTTTGGATAAACCAGTACAGTAAGTTATCCAGCTGCTTTGTACCAAAGAATGCAAACAACTTTACCTCCTCACTTTTAGCTTCCCCATTTTCTGCAGGCAAGTTGTCCTTTGTCTGTTCTTGGTTTGTCTCTTCTGTCTGTTTTCCTTTAGGTGCCTTTTTCCCCTTTGATTGAGCTTTCTTGTCCTCAGATTTATCCTACAATGAAATAAATTTCCAGTAAGTAAATTCCTATGACCTACTAGGTAAACTTTGAAAATAATAAAAAACACACAAAACCAAGATGGACTTGCTAAACAGCAAGAGCTACTACCAACAACCAAGGAGCTAATACATAGTTCAGCTGCCAAAAAAGTTTTCCAAACTATATATAGACAAACAATCACAGTTTCAGATAGTCAGTGAAATGAGAGAATCAAACTGGGATGAGAAGATAACTAGATTCTAGTGGCTAGACAGAGGAATTTGTAATACATGATTTAACCTCGTGGCACATGAAAAAAATAGCAATGCAGTCCTTCCACTTTGTAAATACAAAGCACTTCAAACACTCTTTTTCCTCTTATATTGATAGGCAGGAATTTCAGTAGCCTAACCTAAATAAATGCATCACCTAGAAGTATCATTTTCAGTGCTCTTCTGTTAGTATCTGTTACATCCTCTGTACCTACATGAATGTTGTTAAATCAGTATGGAAGAAGTATTTGCTCAAGAGCTACTTTCATACAAATATGTAATACATCCTCCCAGACATTCCTTACAGCAACCAAATCCTACAAAGTTTGCCTGTCCTCCAGCTGATCCCCCTACTTACAAAATATTTGTTATCAGTTCAGAATTACATAAATGCACTGTTTTTGACACCATCTGTCAAACACTACTTTATGATACTAACAAAAGTATTTAATAAATGACAAACTATAACACTTTTTCTGGGCAGGTACAATGTGAATAAGTGGCAAGAGAACGTAATGCATTTATACCTCTAAGCAGAAGACCATGCACTGATCTACCTTAAAATGTGTCTAATCTCATTTAAAAAATTGTGTTCATTTCATAAGTATGTTCTTCAAATTATGTCCTAATTTGTTGTCTCTGACCTAAAATTCACTTATACAAAGTTCTCATTTTTGCTTATTTTGAGTACTATAGAAATGTGTATCTCAGATTACTATTAGAAACCATTAGGTCAGAAGTATTCCATACTATCTTCACTCCAAGCATTCTTCCTTACAAAAAACATGCAACTTCCTTACTTCACACATGCAACTTTTTAATAGCTATCTGAATACATTTCCTATTTTACATGAATGCTCATGTAAAATACTGTCTTTATGAAAATAGGGGTTTGTCAACCAATCGCAACTACTGAGCAAAAGTTCTAAGTGTTTTACACCACTGGATACAAACACGCAGTAAGTTACATTACATTTACAAGAGATGCAAGGTAAAAAAAAAAAAATCATCAATGCCGAAGCACCTTATGTCAGGTAACTAAATAATCAATGTCCACAAAACTTTGGAAATTCTTTGCTCCTATTTTTAGAAAAGATAATTTTTTCAGTCCTCAAGAGCACAGAGAAAACAGTTGAAACATGCTAATGGAAAAAAAAATCCTTTTAAAAAAGTTATAAAGGCTAAACTCAGTATTACAAATTGAGGTAACAGACAATTTCACAAGATGTAGATTTCTGGGTTTTGATTGTCAAAATATATTTTTCTTCACTAATATTTATTTTTAAAAAACCCACCAAGTAACTCCATAATGAGCAAACTTCTCCCAACCAGAAAAAATACTGTGAGGAAAGTTTTAAAAAGTTACAAAGTTGATGTAAAGAAGCATCTTTTGATGGATCAAATACAGAAAAAAGATAATAATTAAAAAAAAACCCCATCATTTGACTGGTATTAAACTGTTAAATATTTCTGCAACCCATTTAAAGAAAGCCCAGAAATAGCTAAGATAAGAAAGTACTGAAGCTGGAGAAGTAAAACGCAATCAGAACAAAAGAGGTTTTTACGTTAATAGTGATAAAGTTTCCAAATGACAAAAGGTTTTAGTGACAGCATGAGATTTAGAACAAAGAGGATCAAATGTAAAACAAGTTATACATTTATTTGAATTGCCAATGGTAATAGTGATTAAAAAAAAAAAAGATTGTTCACATATTCCCATTACAGCAGCATTCCATAGGGGCCTCATGCAAGGTGTTCTACTTAATATTCTAAGATGACAACTGTTTGTGAGGTACTTGGTTTACATGAATATGTTCCCAGCTATGAACTGTGGAAATGTTTCTTTCTAGAAGTAAAGTAGTTATAGGCAGCAAGCCAGTATCATGCGTATCAGTCCACATCAACTAGCAGCATTAAGAATTAGATGCACCACACAAAGGCACTGGAAAAAAAGCAAATCAGAACTAAAGTAAAATTGGAAAGCGTCCCCAAATTCTTTAGGCTGACAACTTTGACAATGGGAACACACTGACATTCAAACCATTGGAATGCAGGTGCATTACTGATAAGTAACTGCTCAGTAGGATTAATAAATGAAAACATCAAAAAGTCTGTAAAGCAGAGTTCTATATTAGTGTATTTGAAATGCTCTTAATCCGTACATTAAAAAGAAAAGCTTGTAGTCACAAAGAAACACTTAAAAACACATATACCAACAAGCCAACAGATGCACAGCCTCTGTTATTTCTCCCAAGAAACAAAGAATTTTACACCTCAGTTATTGTCACTGTGAAGGCTATACCGAAAAACTGAAAGATCATACTAAACCACGCTTATTTACACATACACACACAAAGACCTGAAAGCTAGACTACATGAATGGAAACACAGATCTTTTTCAGTGGCTGCCTAAGTAATGCAAATATTTTTTTCGTGTCCTAACACACTGCTTTAAATTGCGAGTATATTTTATCCCCTTTCATTACAGTGATGAAATACAATCCTACGTACAGTTGCTTCGACATTCCAGTAGTTCTGCTCAGTACCAAACTGCCATCTAACCCCCATGAATCAGCGCCCACATTTCTACACAATGCTTGTGTGCTTAACAAGGACCTACTCAAACAGCGGTGCAACGTACCTGTAGATACTGGCAAAAGCATCTGATAATGATACTTCAGCTAAATGAGCGTTCCCACAAGGAGCACACGAAGACGAGTGAGAACGTTCAGACACCGTGACCGACGACACAAAAAGGGACGCCACCAGGCACCTGCACAAGGAGCTCGACCACCTCCTCTCCCTCCCCTCCTCCCAGCGACTCTCACCTTTGCCGCTAACTTTTTTGGTTTCGGCTCTGCTTTGGCAGGAGCAGGTTTCTGAGAAGAAAGAACAAGTAAGGGAGAGGTTCAGCCCGCGGTAATCCCCTTTTCGGCAGAGGAAGGCACACGCAGACGCGCACCCCCGCCCAGCCCGGCAGCGACGCCCCCCTCCCGCTCCGGTACTTACAGCGGACAGCCGCGCCGACCGCCTCTTCGGCTGCGGAGAGGGAAAAGAGAGAGAAACGGCGTGAGCGGGCGGGCCGGGAGCGGCCGGGCCCGCCCCGCCCTGGGCACCTACCTCCTCGGGGGCCTCCCCGTCCGCCACCGCCACCTGCCAAGACAAACAGCGCGCGTCAGGCGGCGCAGGCGCCTCGGGCCGGCGGCGGGGCGGGATGGCGGGCGGGCACGTGACGCCGCCGCTCGCCCGCCCCCCCGCCCGCCCCTTCCCGCCGCCGCTTTCGGATTTCGAGTCCCGGAGAGGCGAGGCGCCCGGCGAGCCCCCGCCGAACCTTCCAGACACCGACGCCGGCTGCCCGCGCGCCGCCGCCCCAGCGGGGCCTCCGTCGCGGGGGGGGGGGGGGGGTACGGAGCCGGCTCGCAAGGGGAAGGCGCCGGCCCCAAACAGCGAGCGCTGGCGGCCACCGCGCCGGTGCCCGCGGAGCGGCCGCCTCCCGCCGAGCCCCGTCCCCGCGCGGTCGGACCGCCCCCACACACACACAAACACCCGCCCGTCCCTGCGGCGGTGGCGCGGGGCCGCCCCGGGCAGCGCGGTTCCGCGCCGAGCGGCTCCGCTCGCTCCCGCCCGCTTCACCTTTCTCTTCGGCATGGCGAGCCTGCGCGGCGGCGGCTCCCGGCCGCGACCCCCGGAGCTGCGGCGGCGGCTCCCGCTCGGCTGCTGCGCGCGCTGGGTGCCTCACGGCGAGGCGCTGCGGCTGCCTGCGAGCCAGCCCCGCTGCGCAGGGAACCCGCCCCCCCCCATCCCAGCAGCGCCAGCGGCACCGCAACAGGATCCAGCCGGATTGGAAGGGGGGGAGGGGGCGACGGCGGGGGGACGCTCCCCGCTCTCCGGCGGCCGCCGGCACCGCCCCCCCGAGGGGGGCCTCCGCGGGGCGGGGCCGCCTGCCGCCCCCCTGCGCGCGCCCCCGTCCCGCGCGAGGCGGGATCTCGCACCTAACCGCCACCGCCCCTTGCCGGCGGCAGGGGGAGCGGCCTCTTGGTTGGCCAGCCCCCGTCACGTGGCCGCACCTGTCCCCGTTTCCCCTCACGCAGACACCCGCCCGCCGCCCCACGTGCGCGGGGAGCCGCCCCGCGATGCCGCCCGCCCGGGAGGCTCGGTAGTGCCGGGGGAGCGAGGGGGCGTGCCCGCCCGCGGAGGCGCGCGGCATGGCGGAGAGCGGCGCCTGGCTGCTGGTGCTGAGCGCCGTCTTCCTCTGCAACGCTCTCAAGATCCTCCTGCCCTCCTGCTCCTCCATCGTGAGTGACGTCACCGCGACCGCCCCGCCCCCGTGCCGGCCGGGGGAGGGGGGCGGCGGCCGTTCCTAAATCGGGGCCGCGGCCGAGCGCCCGTCGCCCGCCTCCCTTCCCCTCCCCTGCTGGCGCGGCTGCGGGCAGGCAGGCCGGCCGGCCCTCGCTCGCCTCTGGCCGCGCGTTGCTGCGGGCCTCGGCCTCGCCCTGCCCGCCCGGGCTCTGCCGCCGCCCGCCGAGACAAAGCGGGGACGGGGGGGGCGCCGGCCCCTCGGGTGGCTGAGGAGGGGGTGAGGCCGCGGGGCAGGGCGTTACGGAGGCCCTTGCGGCGCGCGGGGTGTGTTTTGCGGCGGTGGCGTCGCCCCCGCCTGACAGCCGAGAGATGAGGTGAAGTGGGGAGGTGGCGGGAGCGGTGCGGTTTCGGGAGGACTCCCGGTGCCCGTCAGGCGTGCCCGGCTGTGACCAGCAGGGCCTAGTCCTGCTCCTGGCCTCTCTCCTGGCTTCAGCTCCTCTAGGAGCTGAAGCTTGAGAGGCTGATACTGGGGAGAACGAGATGGTGGAACCTAGCACCGTGGCAGTGGGTGGCTCCAGCAGCCTCGATTAAGCAGGTCTTTGGAGCAAAGTTCTGGGTCACGAGTTATCGGCGTCTTAAATGATGCTCCTGGGGCTCCAGCCCTTAGGACGTTGCAGGGACACAAAGGACAGCTTTGCTCAGTCGTCCATGTTTTCAACAGATGGACGTCTCCGTGGCTGAGAAGGGAGATCAGTGGATACAGAGGTTAAGGAGTTAGGCATCATAGGAGAAAACCTGAAGTCGCAATCACTAACCAGGATGCCCCCTGGTCTGATCTCAAGCGTTTCGGTGGAAGCGTGGATAACAGAATTATGGACCAATAAACTCTGTGACTGCCAAATAAACTTACATGTGAGCAAGCTTGCTAAAATACCTGTCACTCTGCCCTTTTACGTAAATGACCTCTCTGTTGCACGGATCAGTGCATGCTGATCGATAACGGATAAAAATCCTTTAAAACATAAACTACCCTTAGCAATTTGGGAAGCTGAACTCGGTGTTACTATAGATGACTAATGAGAATCTCTGCGCAACTTTCTGCTGTGGTTTGTGACAGAAAGTAGCGTAATGTTCTCATTGACTGCAGTACTGAGAACATCATTTGTGGGGAAAAAAATACATGTGTCTTGAGAAAGCTAGAGAGATTTGCTAAGGAACAGCAAGAAAAAGATTTTATGTTCTTTGTATCTTCACTTCTATGGTAAAGGGAGTTCATGAACCAACAAGCAGGTGGTACCTCATGAAAAGGAAGTAGGAAAGTAAAGGAAGGGGAGAAAATGTTTGCTAACACAAGGTGTGATTACCTTTTAACTTTTCTGTCAGTAGGAAATAATTTTAGCCGAGAAACCAATAAGATGTTATAAGAAAACTGCATTTAAACACATGGGTAAGGTGTAGGAAAAATAACTCATGCAAATTGGTGTTTCTGCTTTTGAGACAGTGGTAGGATACTGCACTAGATGGGTCGCAACTCTCAGCCAGTATGGCAGTTGGTGTGTTTCTAACAGCCTGGACTAGGCAATCTGTAATCTAGAGGAGTGATTCCCGATTGGTGAGCCATGCATTATTGGTGAGGTCTAAAATTGAGCTTCAGTGAATAAAGTTTCCACATTAATTTGTTTAGACCCTTGCTGAGGCTGCTGGAGCTGGAAATGGGAATGATGAATGAGTAAGGGGCATTGCTGGAGCTGGAAAGAGTGGTGATGAAAAGGAATGCTTCCCCGGTCCTTCCTCTCCTGCACCTATCAGGTGCTTGTCATCCAAGCAGTACGTGATGAGAATTGCAAGGAGGGAGGACAGCAGTTCGGCTCAGGATGCAGCAGCAGGCAGGGCCTGGGAGGTTTGAAAGGTCTCAGAAGGCAGCATCATCGAGAGTGGGGAGATGAGGAGACGAAAGCAGAAACAGAGAAGGAAAAGGCAGCTAACCATAGTTAGAAAAGTTGAAAATCACTGCCCTGCAGGGACAGTAAAACCCTTTTTGGTTTGTTTCAGTCAGAACAAGAGAGTAAAAATTCTTTGGCTTTTAGAACATTGCAGAAGTTAAGCCAAGGTTTTTCTGTGTCTTGATGGAAGGGCCTTTTTTATGGGAGGCTTTTGAGTATGTAATCAGGAGATCATACTTTATACATATTAAAGAAAATCAGTGGAATTCTGGATAAATAACTGATACTATTTCTTTACTTCTTAGATATCCAGATTGTTACAAAAGGATGCAGAGCAGGAGTCCCAAATGAGAGCTGAAATTCAGAACATGAAGCAAGAACTCTCAACCATTAGTATGATGGATGAGTTTGCTAGATATGCCCGTCTGGAAAGAAAGATTAACAAAATGACTGACAAGCTTAAAACTCATGGTAGAGTGCAATGTTTACTCCCTTTTCTACTTTCTGAAAAAGATTTTGTCGAGTGCTTTCAATTTTAAGTATATTTCTCCTTCAACTTTTTCCTCCCCCTCTTACCTGTTTCCAGTGTTCTCTTCTTTTTTTCTTTCTCCCCCCCCTTTTTGGAGAGCTTGCTTTTGTCTTCCAATTGTGTGTAGTTCTGCATACACTGGTAAGGGAGTGATTTAGCTATAAAATTTTTCTTACAAGGAATTTCCTGGGCTTCACTGTGTAATTATTTACTCTTTCTCAGTGATGCTCGTCATGTTTTGAATCATGTTTTGAATAAGCCAAGGAAGTCCTCTGCTGCGTATCTTCACTGGAAAAGGATGCATTGCTTGGTTGGGGCTATTTGGTTGGTGTACTACAAAATGCTAGAGAGAAAGTGTTGATCTAGAAGGTAACCAGATGAGATCTTTCCTGTCATTTTGCAATCATGTTTGACCTTATGCAGCAGCTTTTGTGATAAAGCTGTAGTGCTTTGTCTCGATTAGAATTTTACAGTAGTATAATCCATCATCTCATGGTAGAAAGTACACGTAAACCTTTGGCACCAGAGCTTTTGCTCTTGTCTTTACCCAAACTCAGTAAGTGATGCTAACAGGATAGGAGACGACTTGCTTTGTCTGCCTCCTCTGTGCAGAATGGATGGATGTCTATAGGCTCCTTGCTTGGAGAAGGGACAGTATCTACAACTGGCAGTTTTGGATTGCTTTCAGTAGTATTATTCTTAACCCAGTAATTTCAATTAAACTAGATTTGAGTAGTTTACTTAGCAACCAACATCGTTTTAGAAAACTTTAGGCCACCATTATGTTTGAAGGTGTGCTGTCTTCACTGGGCTTCTTTATACTGGTCTGAGGTACTGTAACAGAAGAAAAATAGGCATGAGAAATGTTAATACTGAACCTGACCAAGATTAATTCAATGAAGGAATAGTCTTAACTGTGTTCCTGAATTAAATAAGGCAAAAAGTACATCTGCTAAAGCCATCATTCTCCCTTTTTAGGGAAGAGAAAAATTTACTTTATGCTCATCTGAAGCAGGTTCTTAAATTAGTAACCACAGTGACTGTTCTCATTTGGGAATAGTGTTCTTGATTATGTGTGACATTTCTCTGTCTACGATACCAGTGTTTTGCAACTTTTCATAGTAGCATTAATAAGAAACTACAGTGTGATATGGACCTAGCACTTTCTTGCAGAAGAGTACTTTCAATATAGCTATGAGTCATTTGAAAGGAGATTTTTAAATAGTGTAATGTCCTGATTTGAGGAGTGAAATATTAATATGTTGATAGTTTTATGTAAGTATAATGCACTATTATAAATAATGCAGAGTAATTTTCTTTTTTTAACAGTGAAAGCACGAACTGCCCAATTAGCCAAAATAAAATGGGTTATAAATATTGTGTTCTACATCTTACAAGTAAGTAAATATTTTATTACGAATACAAATTACTAAACCAAATCCTCAGTAGTGGTACAGTTCTCTCCTGCATTTATTGGCTGATGATTAGTCACACAGGTGTTTGACATTCCAGTGACATAGTGCATGCCAAACTGAAACAGTTTCTTGAAACAGAAGGGAGAGATGTTGCTGATAAGGGTTGGTAGTTGTGCATGGAAGGAGTTTAGAGTTTCATTTTAGCTCTGTTTCTGGTTTTGAGATGACAAGATAGGAGTTTGTCTTAGCTTTTTCATCACTTCTTTTTTTTCTTCCATTTATATATGGCACTGGACCCAGGAAAGTTCTGATACCTGTAAATATATTTTGCTTATGTTTTTGAAAACAAAATGTGCTTTCGATGAGGATGCAAATCTCCACTTACAGCTGCCACACGTTTTGCCACAGTGCCTCATCAGATTGTCTCTGTAGCTCAGACCTGATGCCAATGAATTGGCTGCTAATAAGAATGACAGTGGTCAACCTGAAGATATCTTTAGGGTAATGTTAAAGCTAGTTGGATTCCTAGCAGGCAAGGATTATGGCTAAAAACAGTCATCAGAATTTAACAGTTACTGTTACTATGTTTGTCTATGCTAGACTTGAACCAGGGTCTCAAAAGAAAGCAGCATTTTCCAACGTCTCACTGCTACCTCTTAATATGATGTATAAAGTCATACTAAGTTTAAAAATATTTTGGACTTGCTTAACAACAATGTAAAATAACAAAGAAACTATTCTCTTTAATTAGAATTTGTGATTTACTGATTCAAAATAGCGGTGGAAATGTACTTTGATGTGTATTATTATCCAAGCTAATAAAAATTTCAATTCTAGGCTGCCTTGATGATCTCTCTCATTTGGAAGTACTATTCTGAGCCAGTTACAGTGCTTCCAAGCAAATGGCTTGCTCCGCTGGAGCGCTTGGTAGCCTTTCCTACGGGGGTGGCAGGTAAGGACTGTAGAGTAGAAAAAATACGTTTCCCAAGCCCATGCAGATGCCAACGATATAGTGACGAAGAGCATACACAGATTAAAAGCAATGCTTCTGTGCGTTTCTTCTAACGTGCTTAATGCAGGGAGGAGTTTCAAACATTTGGTTAGCTGTTTCCTACGTATTCAATGAAATGGCCTATTTGTCATTTTTATTTCTTCTCCAACAGCGCCACTTTATCTTAATATGAAATAGACTCTGGAGAAGATTTCAAATCAGAAATATTTTTATATTAAGGAGTCCACTGAAATAGTAGAATTGGGTTTAAAAATGGGCAAATACTTCATAGGTCTGTGTCGCTTACATGTATTTCTTATAAACTGCTAGGGTTTCATGGCAGTGTAACTTCAGAACAATTTAGGTATGCTCTCTCTTGCCATTTTGTCTTGTCCATTCCCGCCCTTTTCCCCATCGCACTTCTCTTGAATTTTTACCTACTTAAATCCTTTTCTTTTTGGCAGTTTAACAAATTAACGATCAGAATGGTATCACAGGTTGTAGATACCTGTTTCTGAGTGAAAAGTGTGCTGGCTCTGTGCTAATGGGATAAGTAGACAGGCAGAATGACAGGACAATGTAGCATGGAAATATACCATCGAGCTAAAATGCTACTGGTGAATCTTCATGTTAGGCTTTTAAGTCCCAACTGCTTTAGAAGGAATTCCAAATTATGTTGTTGGAATTGTATGTTGTTGTATCTTTCATAACTGTCTAGAGAATGATTCGTATCCAGCAAGCTTACTGGACAAGAGAAAAGTCTGCTTCTGTGCAGGATTGGGGAATAGTCCTTGGAAGACATGTAGTTAAATAGCATTTGAGGGGATGTAAAAAGGTTCACATCCATGCCTGCCTTCAAATCTCCTTTTTTGTCTTGGCTGATAATCACATTAAAGAGATTGCTTTTGAATTCTAGGTGATAAACACAAAAATGTCTAAAAATCACCAAAGGTAGTTTCTTCACATGTGTGCTATGAATAGCTGTGTATTCCATGATATTATGTAGCGTGATTCTATGTATTCTGCAATAGGGATGCGCTGTGTATTACAGTCAGGGCACACCCTCTATTCCATCATACCAATACAAATTTCTGTGCTGCTAGCTTGAATGACAGGACCCTTTAAAACAGCCGTGCAAGGTGTCTGGGTCAGTAGTGAAGGTCTCAGTAGCGTTTTTCTATGTGGCTGTATGGGGAGCAAGGGGAAAGAAGTACAGATTCAAAGACTGATTTAAATTTTGGAGGAAATTTACTTTTTACCTATCTCAAATCTTGAGTTTAGGTTCTAGCAAAGTATTCTGTTACTTGCCATGCCTTAGACATTTTCTATTAGGTACATGGCAAATGTTTTTAGAAGCTGTGGGTTGTATATACCGCACTTTGGCTCATATTCGTGTTATTTGGTACTCTTTTCCCTGGACCATCTTCAGGTTTTCTCGGGACCGGCATGGAGTTAGCTGCCATGCCCTGAAGAGAAACATTTGTATATAAAAATAAAGATGTTTTGTTCCTGTTCGCCTCATAACTCTTAAGTTTCATTTTTTACACTTGCAAAGTTGTTTTCGGAAGCTTGTGTGCCTCAGGGTTATTGATGCAATGACTTAAACCATGTTTTTTATCTCTTTCAGGTGGTGTTGGAATTACATGTTGGCTTGTGGTTTGTAATAAAGTTGTAGCTATCATGCTACACCCTTTCAGCTGAAGGAATCCCAGTAATCCATGGAGTCCTCAATTAAATTTTCATTGTTACTGTCTTAAATGAATTTAAAAAAAAAGGGAACAGTTGTCTTTCATGAGACTAGGTCTGAGATAATCTTTGTTACTTCATTTGGATATCAGTCAGTATTCCTTTCGATTTATTTTATCTTTCCTTAGTTTGTTTTTTTCAGTTTGGTGGTCAGTTTTCAAAGAGTAGCATTGCTGTTTATAGAACCTCATTTTGTGTCTATTTTGACAAGTATGAACACTGATTCATCGCAGAACCGTAAGACTTTGTCATGGCGTATATTCACCAAAATTTAAAAGTGTGGATTTGTGTTTTTAAGTTGGAAATGCACTGGCATTAGGAATTAATTCGGGAGCTTTGCTGTTCCTTTGCTGTATAATACGGCACTTTCACCCAAAAGTGGGATTATATTTGGTGACAAGTGGTACTAGAGGATAGAGGTAGGTGGTTCGGTTGGCTTAGTGTAAAACAGAATTAGTTTCCTCCTTGTTCTTTTTTACACTAGAATTGGTGTGTTCTTGGGCTGTCTTAGAAAATGTGTTATTGATACATAGGCAGAATCAACCCTTAAGAGACTGACTCAGTTGCCAAATACAGGATGGCTGGCTACTTTTTCCTCCCTGACTTTTAAAATTCATTGAACACTTGAATTTTTTTCCTACTTTTATTGGTAGCTGACCTTTCCTTCCTTGACATTTTTTCTGCTTCCCAAGCTGAGTGAGGATCACTGAAACGATTTCCTTCCATGTTTTGGGAGGAAAGGTCTGGCCAACCTTCTCGAGTTCCATGTTAAGAAAGAGAAAGTAGAAAACAGTGCTGTTCCTTCAGAGGACTACACTTCTAAGGGCTTTAGCATATATTAATGGCAGTCCGGGATAGCCCGAAACAGCTATGTAAATGTAAAAAGGCAAATTAGTGATTTAAATGTCTAAAGTAGTAACAGAAGGGTAGCTAGCAGGAGGAGGAGGGAAAACAATTTTCTCTTTTGGAGTAAATCCTCTTGCTGTATTTAGGTACAGGAAACAGCCACAATATTTTGAATTTAAAGGTGGACAGAATTCTTCCTAGTACTGTGCCTGTAGAACAGCAACAAAGTTGTGTTATCTTCCATGCTACAGTGGTATCTGCAACCCCTGTCGTTGCTGCCACATAAGACAAATGGATGGTTTATAGAGTTCTTCTTCCACACCTCCTTTTTTTGTTTGACATGAGCCTGAACAAAACTCTAGGGCACACCTTTCCCTCTTCTGCTGGGCTGTGGCGATTCTGGTTCAGCTTCCCACTCTGTACAGTGGAATGCATCTGTTATTTCAGGTCCTTTGCCTTCCTGCAGGAAGTGGCTAGGGCCCCTCCATAATTAGTACTGTGTTTAGAAGTCAGTTCAAAAGGTCATGATATATCATGCATGTGTATGTACATATGCATGAAATGTTTTTTTTTTTAAATGTTAATTTAAATAAAAGATTGGTTTTGTATTAGGGAGGATTACATTTAGCCAACATGAAAATAGATGCTTTAAATATCAGCAAGAAAAAAATGTTGTGATTGAATGTTATGTGTAATTGTGTTTTTATTAACGAAATAAAGCTTTTCAACCCACCTGAAGTTTTCTGATCCGTTTTTCAATGTTAATTACAGTTTTCCTAAAAAAAACAAAAGAAAAACCCAAACCAACAACAACCCCTGCCCCATGTTCTTGCATAAGGAGATACTGTTGGAATCAACAGGCCTAATTTTTTTTTTTTTTTTAAAGTGTTTGGGACAGATTATTTAACTATGACATTGACATATTTCTGAATCTAAAGATGTGGCTAATGATATTTCTACTTAGCTTGTTACAGAGTTTAACACAGTGAAGTCAAGAAAAGCAGTATCGTCTAAAATCTTCATGATGGCATTTGCTGTTTATCCACACTTAGCATGGGGTCATCAAATACGCAGTTTGTTGGCTGCTGTAGTCAAACATTTGGGTGAGTAAGGGCAAAAAGGCTTTTGGTCATCTAGTCAGTACAAATGAGTGCTGGATTATGTATGCTTGTTTGCTCTTAGCTTTGGGACAGCAGTAAAGGCATTGTAGAAGTATTAATAGTTCACAGAGGAGAAACGCCTACTCTTCTGACTACACAAAGTCATTCTTTGAAACCTGTCCACTGTACAGCTTAAGCACTACTTCAAGAAAACCGTTCGCAATTTTGAAAAGAAATACGCTGCAAGTAGGTTCAGATCTAAATGTCTTAATCACCTTTTGTGGTATAATTTTTTGAAGTTTTTTTTAAGTGCTACTGTCTTTTAAAATTCATAGAATACACATAGTTTTCCCTAACTTCACATTTGAGCAAACGTTTCATGAATTACTGTGAGGAACAAAACATAATCCTCCTACCCTCGCTTACGTAACCTTAAACACAGGATTTTTAAAGGCTTTTTGAGAACTGGATATGCCTGACTTCTCCAAAACAATAGTTTACTCTTGCACATTCATCTTTGGATGTCAGCTGTAGAAGTTACCAGGCAAACTGCTTTGATAAGTTCTAACAGTGGAAAAGAATGAAGCTTTAGAGCTTTATAATGCTAGTGAAAACAATGTAATAGCAAATTATTTTTATTATGTGTGAATTCTGGAAGCTATTTCAGGAGCGAAGAAAATAAAAAATTATTTTCTTTTATTGCATTGTTGGTACTGACCCAATAATGAACCTTATGAAAGCAGATTGCTCACTTCAGCTAGCTAGCAAATAATCAGCTTCAAAATTCAGTCTGCAGAGAGAATGCAAAAAAATGGAAATTACAAAACAAGGACTAACTTGGACACCTGATAACAGGTAAAAGTGTTGTAATTGTTAAGGCACTAAGATGCATATGCATGCACATGGACCAAGAACAGAAGAGTGTTCTTTTGTGACAACTGATTTGACTATCATTTTGGAAAAATCATTGGAAGAAAGTCTCAGTACTTGTAAGATTTAATGTGCATTTAATGAAGGTAAAACTATTGTTTTTTAAGAAAATGTTTTAAATGAGCCATATTTCTAGAGTAAAGATACGTTGATGTACTTAACTAGCAAAATAATTAGTTTGTGTATTCTCATGACGATTTCATTAGTGTTAGAAGCTTTACATTATGAACTAGTCAGTAGTGGTGGTTTGAAATTTGGGTTGTGTAATCCTGCATCCCTTCACTTCTCTGTCTTCATTCCTCTCCTGTCAGAACTTGAATGGTTGTCTCTTCAGACACAGCCCGGTCCAAAGAGTTCTTTCATAAGACTGTTCTTCCTGTCAGCAAATGTCATATGAGTGCAGCCTTCCGCTTCACTGGAACTGTCCTTCCGCCTTGTTTTGGTAACTTTACCAAAAGATGGTTCATATAGCCCAAGGGAATTTTTCACTTTTGATTCAGCTGTTCCACTGCAGTCTTGACCTGCATGTCTATGGTTGTGAAGACTACCTTTTTTGGATTTTGTACCTGATGTGGGAAGCCCGTGATGCAAATTCTCAGTGGCTTCTGAGAATATGTATTTTTTTTCCAGCCTCAGGAGTGTTTTGTTTCTTGGACCTGGAGTTACACATTTACTCCCTGCCTTCTCACTGTTATTTAGCTGTTCGTCTGGCTTTTTTTCTTCTTTTTCATATTCTTCCACTGCATCTTCCTCTTTACTGTTCTCTTTCACGGTGTCACTTAGAGGAGTTTGTTCAGTTTTCATCAGTTTTTTCAGCTCCCATTTAAGCAAATCTATCTTTTCTTCTTCTTTCATAAATTCCAAGCAAGTGTATTTGTCCATCAGTAGTCTGCCCTCCCTTAAATACTCTAAAATGAAATATTGTGGGTTTTAGGAATGTTCTTCAATTGCCTAGCAACATAAAGAGTCATGAAGCATTAATGAGAGCAAGTTTTACTTCCTTATTTCATTGGTTAAGTTATTATTGATGGTATTTCAGTCTTGAGGGTTATGGCAATGCTATTTACTAATAAATATAACAGGATGGGGCAAGATTTAAACAAGATCATTGTGCCATTGAATCCAGGTTAATATCTTTATCTTTACCTTTTTCATTATTTTTAACTTTATTAAATGAATTAGCATGCAAATAGTAACAGCTAAATATAGGGCCAGAAAAGTCATGTGCAATGCAACAGAGAAACCACGAGATCTAAACTCTAATTGTCATTTACTTGCTTTTAAATGGAACTTAAATATATGTATGATTTTCTCTCCCTTAATTGACAACAGACTTGCTTGTTGCGTGGAGCAGAATATACTGCAACTCTCTAACCTCTAAATGAGTTGGCTCCACATTTTAGTAGAAAAAGGAATGCGTATGCTGAATGCCTACAGTAAATACATTTGTCTGCTGCAGGGGACAATTTATAATAGGTTCTGTGCTTTGGAGAGACTCAGACTACCTCCAAAATGAGATAGGGTCCAAGCCTAAAGGAGAAGTATGAAGTTATGATAATTAAAATAGCTAAATAAGTCTTCAATAAATAAGTCTAATATCAGCAGTGGGAGAAAGCCAGAAGAGAGTCTGGCAGTGAGGAGGGAGATTCACAGGCAGAATCAGAAGACTTGTGTTTGCTGTCAATTTTAAAAGGGGATTTCAAAGACAAATGGTGACTTCAGTTATCTGGTGGAGTCTGGAAAGGCTGTCGGCTGAAAAGGCAGAGTACAAAATACAGGAGTTAACGCATTCCAGATTACTAGCTCTGTTACTGATCTAGTAAGTGACCTCAGCAACCTGTTTCACCTCTGTAAATGCATGACCTTTAGGTCACATAATGTCTCCTACCATTTGTGAAGTATTAGCATGATGGCATTCAGATCGTGGTTCTTTCTACAAGCCTCACTATAATGAAAAGAACATGAATATTTTTCATGAAAGAAATATTTTTCATGAAAGAAAATTTTCATGAAAGAAAATTTTTCATGAAAGAAAAGCTCAGATAAAGGTATAGATGCATTGGTTTCTGCTGTTCTATAGAATCTCTTCAAAATACAGGTGTTTATAGATGAGTCCCTTGCATATAACCATTATATGAGAACACAATCAATGGCTAAGATTTACATAAAATCTATTTACAGTGATCATTGTAATGAGGAGATACTCCCAGCCCTTGACGAAGTCCTTTTCCTTTCTCAGCAACAGATCCTGAACCAGAAATTTGCATTGACATCAGCTATGATGAAGATTCACAATCTGAGATCAGTATTTGATTAGTGTGGAATTAACAAACTATTAACTGAAGTATACTTTTACAGCTAAAGCACTGACTTTTTACCAACATGACCAGGAACTCCTTTTAGAAGTGCAACAGTATGAAGATGCCTTATACTGTGGAGCTGCTCTGCTGTCAGTGCAGCACTGCCAGCAGCTGGATTTCAGTGACGCTTAATATATTATTTTGTTGAACTAGTTGCTGTCAGTCAGGTGCCAGCTAATGGCTGTCAGACCCATGTAAATTACCAATACCACCAGTTTATTCAACTTCCGAAAAGATCAAATGAGTTTCTGAGAAAAATGTTAAAATATACCTCTACGTGTTGTATTGAAAGTCTCTGGCTTTGGTATTTTCTTGGTTGCTTGCTTTTCTGTTCTACATTGGGCATCTGTGTACACTTCATTTGCTTTAGCTTTTTGATTCTTATCTTCGGAAGACTTTTTCTCCTATAATTGGCAATTAAAGGTAAGAATAATGAGGGAATACTTGTTTAGTGACTTTTAAAAGTACACAGTCAGTGCAATACTTATAAAAGATTAGTAATTTCTATTACTATTATATTCTTATTTTGTATCGCAACGTTTATCCTATATATTTTCTGTAATATAATTACATTCACACAATATCCACATCTGAGAAAGTTAAGATGACGGATCAGGCTGTTCAGGCATATTACTGAAACTTACGGAATAACATACAGCTTAGTTGAGAGTTTAAACACGGGATTGGATCCAGATCTTTCGTACCTTTGTTAGCTGAATTGGACTTTTTTCTGTTTCCTGAGTTTGGTACTGTGACAGCAGCAGTGATCTAAACCTCTGTTTATCTACTTGTACTGATCTGTTTACACTAAGACCTATTGAAAAAGGACAATCGTTAGTAATACAGTAGTTTCTGGAATTATATTGTTGGTAGAAACAAAAGATATCTTTTGATCACTTGTATGTGGCCTAGGATTTAAACACCTTTTTGCTGCATTTCTGAATGTCCTTTAATAAAGAAATTCTTTGTTCCGCCTGATCCGTAAATACTGAAACTGGAACACAAACATAGCTACCTGGACTTCTGAGCGTCTTCATCTGTACATCAGTACATCATAAATATACTTAAGTTTCAGACCTACAAAGTCCTGTTCAGATAGACCATGCAAAGTCAGAAAAATGTGTCTATACCCTAGAGCCCATGTGGGCTTAATTTGTGTGGTAACATTCTAATGTAAGTTTAAGGGGTCTGGTATGAGGCCTCAGCTTTCAGGTTCCTAAATTTGGATCTTACAGAGTATAATAAACATGCTTGCTTTTATGCCTTCTGACTTGGTTACTCACCTTTCTCAAAGCTAAGGACTTATCTAAGGCTTTATGGATTCAAACTGTTCAGAGGAAATGCTTAACACTGTTTGAAATATCTATAGTCTTTGACAAGAGATTCCAAGGGAGTGATTGAATGAGACATTCAAAGAAACAGCTGAATGGAGATGGGATGCTGAAGGTGCGTATACTGTTCTTTTATTCTATTTTTAGAATAGTTTTGACATGACTACAGTGGCTGAGAAAGTTGCTAGCACAGCAGCAAAAATGTGATCTTACCTACAGCAACATTCGACCTTATTCCCAGTTTTGATCTCTGAAATCAGAGGCAGACTATCCATAAAAATGGTGATTTTCAAATATTTGCAGTTTGGTGGTAAAAAGGATGTTGATAACTAATTTGAGGATTACTCTTGAAGGAATGGCCCTGATGATGTGGAGGGAATTAGTTTTCCCTTTCAAAAGGGAACCAGCAAGTAGTTACTTCAGCAGCTTTTCCAGCAGAAATCAGCGGAGCGTTCCTCAGATTCGGAACTAGGGGGAGCTGTACCTCTAGATGAGCTGGTGTGACCTTCCCACAAGGGAGCAAACATGGAGAGCTTATGAAATTAATGGCTTCATTCAATAAATCAATTTTATTTATGTACATAGAGCTTTCTGATAACCTAAGCAAGCCTACCTTCAGCTATTTATCAGGAGCGTTAAAAAATGCAGCCCCACATTTCTTTTTTTTCTTTCCTGCTGGGTAAAAATTTTTGCAAATGCAGAATAGAAAATAACTACTTGAAGAAGTAGGTCTTTCTAAGTCTGTTATAGGAAAATTCAAGTCAATAGTGAAAAGGAAAAACAGTTGTCAGTAATTCCGGTTCTAGATTTCTAAATCATCTGTTTCCATTAACTGGCAGAGAATGAAACCTTTATTGGCCAAAAATACCAAAAGATCAGACAACTTTGCTTGGAACCTTTTCATTACAAAATATCAGGTCTCTCTCCAGCTAAGCTCCCTTATCTTGCTTAAAGAAAAGAACTTAAATAGTAAACAGTGATTTAAGTACTGTAATTTACATAACTATTGTACAAATCCATATGTGAGTAAAAATATAAAACCCACAGCTGGTTACGTGATGTAACTAAAACTGGAATTCAGAGCTTCATAGAAAAAGTATCTGACTTGGAATGAGAAGTAGGAATTTGTGTTTCTTAATTTTACAACTTGAATTACCAACCTTTTCCCTGTAGTTCACTTGTAGTTAAGGCAGAGTAATGGATTTGCAAAGGCAACGAAGAGGAAAGAAATAAGCAACTGACTACGATAAGACTTTGTACTGATACCATAAGTTGAAGAATTCTGTGGGCATGTGCAATATTTCCAGCAAATCTGTTTGCTACCATGTAAATTTTAAATGCTCTTCTGTGCCCATATGAAGAAAGTTCCAATTCTGACCAGTATTTTAAAGAGGTACTTAGCCCAGGAAAGTCAATGTTCAGATCATTATCCAAAATTAAGGGTGTAAGTTTGTTGTGCAGAAAGCTCTCCTTTAGAATATTGACAGAATGTTTATGATCCTGAGTAGGAGGCAAAATATTACTTTCAATGTGGAGAAAGTACTTGAAATCTGTTTATTATTTTCTATGTAAAACACATTTATTAGTAAATTCTACATACTACATCTAAAGCGTATGACAATTAGAAATTTATAAGTGCGTCAAGAAAACTATCTTCTTCAACATTTTTGTCCCTGATGAATATTGTGGGCACAAGGGCAACATAACAGTTCTTGGCTTGTATGATTTGTAATTGTTTTTAGCTGTTGCTCCCTCAGTTCAAGGGGTGGGATCCACTTGTCTGAACACAGGCGCCTAATGCTATTTGAGATGCCCTTGAGTATTCAAGGTATCCGCATGAGGCTGGCCGATGTTACACAGGACCGATGGGACACCCATGTCCTTCTGGAACAACAACTACAGGGCCAGGCAGAATGTGCTAGGACATCTCAAATGGCACTGGATGCCTATAATTAGGCAGCTGAATCCCACACTAGGTAGCTGCTCTTGGAATGGTTGACAGACAAGATTGTATATAATAGATATTTCTCTCCGATACCTGTCTGAGCATCCATGTGAAAGAAATACTCTTTACTAAAGAGCTCTTTCTCCCTTGATAGAATTAACTTTCTATTGTTCTTTTCTATCCTTCTACTATATTATTCTAAATAACATCAATTCTGTGGATAGAATTAATAGAGAGGATATACAATAACTGGGTTATTACAATCTCTGGTTGCCCATTTAAATTTACTTACACTAAAAACCAAAGGACTACTAAGGATAAACATTCTCTTCTCTCAGATAAGCTGACAGTTTGATCATCAGATTGGCCTTTAAACTTCCTAAACCTTGTCTCTGAAAACTCCTCCTCTCCTTTCACCCCAACAAAATGCAAGTTGCAGAAGCTTCAATAATGGATATTGAAGCTATTTATAAGTTACAGGGTCTAAGGATTTTAAAGATGAGAAAACGGTTTTTAAAGACCCAATTAAATTCATTATTTTTGCTCATATAAAAGCACTTTGAAAGTCTGGACTAAAACTAGGAACTTGCTACAGGAGGGTTGTTTGTGAGGTGCTTTGAGTTAGTGAGCCATATTGTGGGAATTCTAGGTCTAGAGTGGCCACTTCTCCAGGCCAAGTCAAAGGGAACAGCCTGAACAAAAACTAGTCTGCAAAAGCTTTGTGGACTGATAGCTTCACCTTGTTAAAAAACAAATAGGCAAACAGTTCTTGATGCAAATAGACACTTAAAGTAGCAGCACTACTTCAGTGTTGCTGTTAGCATACTAAAACTACGTATACTAAATGCTATTCATGATGAAATTTGGGTTAAATATTAAAAACAGGTCATGTGTTTGTATTCATAAAATAAGTGAACAAAACACCAAGCACTTCTCTTTATATTGTATGTGACAGAATATTTTACCCCATATAAAAGTACTATATTGGTTTTTATTTTAGAATATACATCCCAGTTATAAAAAAATGTAAGTTTCACATAACTAAACAAAAAAGGAAAATGAATATACACGTACTTTTTTCATGAGGTACTGAATCACTCTTGTCTTTTGGGATTTTAGGCATCCGATTTGCATAGATATTTTTTACATAAAGCTGCCGATCCTTTTCCTAAGAAGAAATAAACACTATTAAATTTCTAATATGCATTAAGAATTACTTTTTACCAACTTAATTTTCCCATGTTGGGAGAAAACTGTCAGCAATTTTGCTTTGTGCTGGGCCATGTGGTGACTTTGTCATTTACACAAATAGGAATCTGTCATTTTCTTTCAGGAGCCAAATCAAAATTCTACCTTTTTAAGGCTAAGAGCACAGCTACATGATTTTTTTCATAACACAATGGTCAAAAGACGAAGCCTTCACTAATGATTTTATCATTTGTTGTTCTTAGGGTTTTTTTTTTCAGATTAATTTTTGGCTTTACTTCCTTTTTTGAATTTTTTTATTTGCTCAATGCCCTTGGTTACAATGTGCTCAGTTCTGGTTTACGAGCTATTGCTTGGGAGAGGACATAAATTTCAGAGGCACACTTTAAAAATTTATTTAGCAAGAGTCCTCTTTCCTTACTGAAATCTGTCTTAAACACAGAAGAGAGATTTCAGTAACACTCTTGCCATATCAATTTTTAGCGTGAAAAATAGGAGCTGCATTTAATTTGGAGATACAGGCTGACCTAAAAGGGAATTGTGTGTCTGAATACCTTGAATGGTCTGACTATGCCAGGTGCCCAAAACTATGACTGTGTAAAAATAAACTCTGTTCTGGCACAGAAATAAGGTTAAGAAGCATGTCTGGTCTTCTTTGTGGTAAAACAATAGAAGGTTTTCCAAATCTAAATATAACATTAAGAGAACTGGACACACGTAGAAACCTGTGTGGAAAACACATGAAATAATAGAAATATTTTGGAGAAGCATTAAGGTAAGAACTGCACTTTAGAATAATTTGCATTTTGGAACAGTTTTACATTAGTGTTCCGGGGACTATAATTATTCTCGTCTCCCAGATCTGCACATACAGGAGGAGATCAGACTCTGGCAGGGAAATAGCACTGTAAGTGCTGCTCGGGGGGCTGTGATCCAGGGCCCAGGAAGAGCACGGTACTTTATTCCTTACCCAACAGCTCACTGGGCTTTTGCAGCTGGGCAGCCTGGCTGCTGCCAAATATCAGGAGGAAAGCTTCTGCACCTGATACATGGGTAAGGGGGACAAACAGTGCCCAGTACAGGAATGCAGATCTCCACGAATCCTCAGTAGCTGCCTGTTCTGCCCTTCACAACATCTGGGAAAACTCCCCATAACAACGTCTTTCATAGACATTTGATTCCATTTAGAAAGAGAAAGCTCCCTAGTGGAATCAACAGATCAACTGGTCACTTCATATAGAAATAAAAAAAAGTGTATTTTAACTGTGTTACAAACACAGTTTCAATTATGAAAAAGCCACAAGGATTTTAATTTTTTTCTGGAATATGTTCTGTTGTTCTTGTTTACAACTCACGCGACATACTATTCATGGCAATTTTGTTTCTATTTCTGTTTAGTGTCACTTTTAGGTTTTCCTGTATGTCTGGTTTACAAGCATTCAGTAACTGTTGAACTGGACATATTTGTCCTGAAAATATCTGTCTAAAAACCAAGCTGGAATTTGAAACAAACTATTGAAGCATTTATGTAAGTCTTTTTGTTAAACTCTAGTTTTGCAGATTGTATTATTTGGCTCATTTTGATTTGAAAGTGTTTCTATAAGGGAGCTCATTTAAAGTTAGTAGATGAATGTATTGACCTAGATCTATCAAAATGGTAACTAGTTGGTGGGGATTATTTGTTCAAATTGTGATGCATTAATCTCCATTTCGATTAATTATTGAACTACTTCGAACTTTTGACAAATAGACCCCACAATAATTTAATAATTTTATATTTTGACTTTTTTTGGTAGACTGTAGACTCAACTAGGAAACAAAAGTTCCATTACTAAATAATATAAAAGAGGCAAAAGGAATGGATAACATTAAATATTTGAATCTTCCTGTAGGAACAGAAACCTTTTTAAAATCTTGAATACCTTAATTTTTTGGTGAAGGGAGTTAATTTCCGTTTGCAAGTTCTTTGTAATTATCCCAGCTTCCACAGCTTTTTTGCTCTCATTTGCCAACTGACGACTAAAGGTGCTATTGTTCAACTTCAGCTGCTTTTCTAGGCTCTTAAAAAAATTACATATTTTACAATATGGATGTACTCAGTATGACTGTTGAAAATCTCAGTTCTTACCAGATCTAAAAAATAAGCAAGCTAATATAACGAAAAGTAAACTTCTAATAATTATATTCTATTTTAAACAATGCATGAAATTATGAAGAAGTATCTGAAAAATTACTTTAAAAATTAGCAAAACCTGGTATAGAACTTAATTTTACTATACAAAAGTGTTTATTTGGCATTCAAACATGAAAAATAAGGCTGTACATTACCTTTCTGATGGATTAATGAATACAATAATATTTGAGAAATGTTAAGACAACATTTCTGTTCACACTGAGATCTATTAACTGCAGCAACATAAGGAGGCTTAGTGTAAACAAAAACTAGGTAATTTATTGAGTACTTTATCAAGTACTTTATCATCAGAACCCAGTGCCATGCACTGAAATTCTAGTTGCTAAAATTGTAAGGTGGACACACAATCCTGCAAGCTTTTTATAGCTTCTCATTAGGACTTCTGTAAATAGAGTTTTCAAAAGAGAGTCTGAATTCAGCTGTTTATATTTTCATTTCCTTATGTAATAAATGTACTTCAGACCTAGCTGTTCAGATGGTGAAATGCCTCTAAGATTACCTGGCTCTTTATTTAATTCTGTGCATAATGTACTCCATAGAAAATAGAAATTAATTCCTGGAGGCCAATGGACATTTTGCTCTTCCAGATTTGTATTAAAAACTGTATTTCTGTCTTTTTGTGAAAGGTTCAATAAGAGTAAAGAAGTATGAGATACTAAAAGGAGCTGAATTACCTCCTCTTAAACTCCCACCGGGCTTTTACTATATTTGCACAATAAAACAACAGTAGAACCAACCCTAAAATCTTGGACACCTGACTGCTGCTTAATTCAGGAGCCACCCTACAGCCGAGTACAGTGAGCGACAGTGATTAGTGAATAGGAGATGTACGTATGTCCACACTGCCCACTGGCACCATGTAAAAATAACAGTGCTAGTTCTAGATAAGCCAGCTTTGGTTGTTCAAGGTAGTAGATCAACAGCAGCCTGGTGGTCTTCATATATGACTAATCCTGTCCTTTGCCAGTGTAAATTAGGGTCTGTGCTATTGTGGCTAGACAGCCCTGGGTACCCCATGCTGCTGGCAGGGAGCAGAGTAGACACTGCTGAAGATTGCTCTCCAGCTGTATTGCTATGCTTCTGACCCAAGAAGGTTAAGGCATATGACTTCATTCCTAAAAGATCTTTATTGCCAAACTTAATCCACTCATACATTTCTGACAGATTTTAAAATATTGGAAGGGGATACTACTGCCATTTTTACTACCTTACACTCAGGACAGCTCTGGATTAAAAAGAAAATTCAATGTTACAAGATTGTATCAGAATCATTAACGTGACAAGAAGCAGCTATAAACTTTCTACTACTCTTGCACAGAAACCTCTCCTATTATTGTTCCACAAATACAATGATATGCACATATTACCTGTATTCTCCTATTATTCACTTCAATTTTTTCTGTAAGGACTGATAATCTGTGATCAAGCTCCTCTCTCTCTGCAAGAGCTTTGTCTTCTGAAAGCATATGCAAGGCCTGCAAAGCATCTTTAGTTTTTAGCAGCTCTGCTTCCACTTTTCTGAGCTTCCTGGATGTATTTCTCTCGTCCTCCTGAGACATCCTCAGGAGCTTCCTTAAAGATCTCACCTCATTACAATGACTTGCTAAAAGATCCGGCAAGTTACTTTCTGAATTTTCGTATCTACCTATTGCTTTTGAGTGTCGACATTGAAGCTGTTTCAAGACGTGGTTTTCTAAGCTTGATGCTTCTAGTTTGTGTTGTAAATCAAATATTTCATTCTTCAGCTCTTTAATTTTGTGAAGTCTTGCTGATGATATTCGCTGAGCCACTGCATTTTTTTTCTGGGAAATCATACTACCCTGCAGGCTTAAAAATGAAGAATTCTGATGTGGTATCTTCTCAGCTGGCAATTTTTTTTCCTCCTGCATTCAGACCGAAGTAAACTGGCATTGATATATAGCAATCATCAAAAATCACTGTATGTCTTCACTGCTCACATAAGCTCATATACTGTTCATCCAAGCTACTTAACTGTGGTATATTTGATAAAACGCCCAAGATCTATACTAAGACTCCAATGTTCAAGTATTCCACACGTAAAGCCATTAAAGATTCTATATCTCTGTGTGTGCATTTATGTGGCTGCACTGGGCCATAGCTAACTAGGTCTATAGGAGGTCAAGGTTCCCTCCTTTCATTCTCTGAAGCCATGTGCATTCAAAACAGCCATCATGCTCACTTTCCATTAATAAGGGTAACTATGTAGGTGGTGTCTTCTGAGGCAAACAGCAAGAATACTCTGGGAATAACTTAGTAAAGTATGTTTATGTTAACACATTACTCCAGTATCAATGGAAACAAATTTTCTTTCTGTAAATCATGCAGTTCACTAATGTAAGCATGATCTGGGGACTGATGAACCAAATTCACCCCATCTAGAGAGATTCCCAAGAGGGAGGACCTACACCTTGAATAGGAGCGTGATAGAAAAAGAAACAACATAGTAATCTACAGGTCTGGAAGAACTCAAAAAACAAGGTGTTCACAATAGCACATGGTTATTTTTTTCTGCAGCTAGGATTTCTAACCAGCTTTCTAGAATTTTCAAGTCAGCTTGGAATTTAACTACATTATTAGCCCTTATATGCTTATTAGAATAGAACAGTTACGCAGTTGTATACGCTGCTTCTATACAGCAATTTAAAAAAATCTTTATGGGCTAGCATTCTAAGTGTATTACTGCTATTTGCCTTTCTTTATGGCCAGCATCCTAAGTGAATTACTCTCATTTTCCTTTCCTGAAACATAATTAGAATTTGAAAGTAGTCAAGACTGTAAATCTGAGCCTGTTCCCCCTTTTCAGGCATATATTCAATTTAACTATAGCTCTCAAGACATTCCAGGCAGTATTTTGCTAGAAGTTGATTATAATAATTTATACATCATATAACATTTTATGGATAAAATAGGCAAGGTCCTAACCTAAAAAACACCAGAGGAAAAGGACAGATCTTTTCAAGCACTTCTGTTGAGTCCAATGGGTGTTCTGCACACAAACTCCTTACAGGAGCAGGCCCCAACCAGAGCACCCCGTTGCAGATGTGAAGCGACATCAAATCAGCAGTAGGGAAAGTAAAGCAGGACACTGCCTAGGGCACCACCACGCCATGGCCTCGCTGCTTCCGTGACCTAAGCCAGAATAGTGCAAAGCCACGGAAAGAGTGTTACCTAGGAAGGGAGAGATGCGTTGGGCAGCGGCTTCAGTGGGGAATGGCTCTTCCCTGCCACAGCAGCACCTATTCCTCTCTCTCCCCTTTCCTGCTGGCAGCAGCCACAACCACCTTCCTGTTCTCTGCAGTTCAGCCCAGCTCTGCTCCTCCCCTTCCCATGGCAGGGCCTGGAGTCTGGCCTGGGCCCTGACACCCATGCCTGGTGTGCGAAGGCAGCAAGTTAGAGGAAAGTATGAAGGGGGTCAGTTAGATAGCTGGGCACAATAGGGTAGACCGATGATAACGGAGTGAAGTTCAATGGCATGGAGAAGAACAACCATGCTGTCTGTCCTTTGCTCTTACTCCTGAAATACCCGATGTACTCCACCGTTTCAGGATACAAACCAGATGGTCTTTGTTCTGATGGCCCTGCTGATAGAGGAGAGAAATGGGGGCAAACTGGTAGGACCTCGCTCATACAGAGCCACACAGGGAGAACAGACTATTAAATTCAGTGTGACAGCAAAAGGAAAGGATAGAAAGAATCTGAGATTAGGAACCAAAAGGAGGAGAGACTGTGATTTGGGCAGGGCAGTTATTTATTTTACATATGTTTTAAGTGGATTAAGAAGGACTGTCATGGAGGTTCAGGTAAACAGAGAAGAAATTATAGCAGTCAGTTGAGGTTAGACACGTTCAAGACCTTCCGCAGTGAGCAAAATTAACAGGTGCTGTGAAAAAAACTCACCAGAGGTAATAACCAAAGCAAATGGAAGGTACGCAAGCATCACACCTGCATGTTCTCTGTTATATGATTCCACTGCAGGAAGACCACTATGACCACAAATGTCATCACACAAGTATTTGCAAAATGAGAACAACCATTTCATTACTATTTTATTTTGCCAGAATGGAATGGGAGGATGGAAAAGAAATAGGAAAATACCTTCCTGCAAAAGTGGACAAAAATACTGTAAAATCTATACGCATCTATATGGGGTGAAAATGTAGGTTATAATTGCGTTCCTGGGAAACTGATCGTTTCAAGTAGCCATGAACCACCAAAAATAACCACTTAAAATATCCAACACAGCTAGTAGCCACTAATGATTCTTTTGCTAAGTAGATTTTTAAAATGTGGTTATTCTTTCTGGTCTGCTAGTTTCACGCCAGTATGACTTCTTGACAGCAGCATATAACGTATATAATAGAAGAGATAATCAGTGGTTCCTCTCTCTTTTTTTGGTTGACTTGCATCTTGTAGATTTGGTAGATCTAGATTAAATTTTGAAGCTTAACAGGAAAAGGGTCACTGGTTTTACACTCATTTTTTGGCATGGCATGGTGGGATTTAAGAAAGTATGGGTCTAGATAAGAAAACATGCAGACATGAAAAGATTCTTCACTGTTAACATTTACGTAAAGGGAATATATTTGTGCTATATGGTCATTCCATTGAAGCACAAACTTAATTTTGCATGATACACCATGACTAAGCTGGCCAAAACATGCTTTTTTGTCAAAACTGACACTTTTGTGCAGACATACAATTTTCGAGTAACTTTCCTCAGGAAAGGCTTTTTCAGACTCATCACGTGATGCACAGTCAAAAACAGAAATTGCAGTAGATGTGGGAGAGCTATTTTCAAGTCCTCAGATTAAAACTGAAGACTAAGGATTGCAAAGGTGCTCCCACATCTCAGGTGATTATCCTGCCTCTTGGATTGCCAAGTATTGTGGGATAACACAATAGGGAATCTCTGTCTCTCTTCCCTCCCCTTCCTAGTGTTTGAAACATGATTTATTATTTTTCTTCACTGAAAAACTGTTTCCCCTGTCTTCCTAATTACTGAAAAAATGCCAAAGAAAGGGAACAGGTATATTTCTCAAGAGAGTCTCATTTTACTACTACCAGAAAACAAAGTACCCTTTTTATCATCTTCGAGGAAGATACGCTGTCCTTTTTTCTTCTTTTCCTTTTTCTTTTTTTCTTTTCCTGTTTTCTTCTCTTCAGTTCCTGATATTTCTAAACTTTTCCTGCTTCTAGCTGTTTCAGAGCAAGTCACTGCCAAAGCCCTCAGAATAGTTAGCATGAGAATTTTCATTTCTGTATTCTCTACTGTGTCACCTACAGTCATTACCTCTGCTACAGCTGCTGCTTCTGATACTTCTGTTCTTTCAGGAATTTTTAGCATCCCTGCTTTTTGTGCCATGTTCTCACTTATTATCTTCTGTCACTAAAATATGGAGGAAACAATCATCTGAGTTCACCACTGTGTTATGGTAGAAGACTTAAAAGTTGACCTCCATAACCTATCAAGAATCAGAATGTTATTGAGTTGTTTACAGTTAACATAAACAATGCTAAACAGTGTTCAACTATATTAAGTGACACTAAGAAATACTAAGTTACCTTTAAAAAAAAAAGTCATTACTCTTTAACCCATTAAAATAATTGTGTGGTCTGTAGCAAGTGGGTAAGTTTGCTTCCAGAATGAACTGCAATATGAAATATACTAGTTTTTATCTCAGAATTTACTATGATCCTGGCATGTATTTTCTAAAGATTTACAAGGTACTACCATTTAAACTTAAACAGATACCATAGTTTGTTTCTTGTAATGTATACATTTCCTCCATGATTAATATAATTTAAAAGAAGTGTAATTGTATTTATGCTCAATACCTACAAAGTCCTTTACAATATTAAAAAAATAATTGTTCAAGTCTCTAGAAACTGGGTATTCCTGTGTTTTAATAGTATTTTTAGCTTACCATTCATGTCATAAAAATGTCATTTAGTCATATTTTTCAATAATTAGATCACAAAATTAACTTATACATTAAAATAGGAAAAAAAAAATCTTAGCTGCCACATTAACATTATAGATAGAGAATATAGCAGCACCTAAAGCTGCACAACAGAGTATTTAACTTAGAGACTGCAATAAAGGTTTTCTATAACTTTTGGGATGTTTATTTTATTTATTTTCAAATCAGAATTGTTTATAAAAACAAAAAAGCTTGCTAAATAAAACCTCACAATGTAATAAAAGTGTCTCTGCACAATTTCAGAAGAAACATTAGGGAAAATTTAAGTGTTTTTTTAATGAAAACAATTTCTTCACAGCCTAACTGTACTTAACATATTTGTTTGCTTTTGAAAATGCTGCCAGACACTTATCTCTATGCTTACACACCCATATATAGCTTGGAAAATATCACTGGTAATGCACTGTTGTCAGAGATGTGGTTCTCTGATGAGATGATAATCTCATTTTGTTTAACCACATTCTAAGTAACATTGCTGCTTCCTCTGGCATTGTCTTTTCTCAATAGTCCAATTTTCAGACAAAATGAACTCTCCTAATTGTTTGGCTTTTTAAAAAACATATATTTAGCATAACATGTAGAATGCTGACTAATTTTTAATGTCTTTGTGAATATCTGTTACACCTCAATTTTTTTCCCTACTGAGGCTACTGGAGAGTAGAAGAACAGATTACTTCATACTTGTGGCAGCATTATTTAAACGCTGTGGTTCTGGTAAAAATTATTTCTTGGGATATGGTTCAATCCATTTCATTTTCTTAATATCACATGAAGACTACTCAGACCATAGTTTTATAGATGCAGAATTCTACCCAGTAGTAGAATAAGTTGTATATTTGGGGGGGTCTAAAAGGGGCATAGCAATTATGCAAAAGAAATTTGAGGGGGGTTAAAATGATATTTTAGTTCAGATGGCTTTTAACAAGTAGCCTTCACTAAAAAAATAAGAAGATACTTTTAGAACATTCTGACTCCTTTGTTGGCATTTTTGCTTTGTGATGGCATTATACTTTAAATTAAATTAAATTTCTTAAAGGGGGAGGAGAATCACATAACTCCCAAAGAAAATTAACAGGTGTAATTTAGGATTGCACAAAATGTTCGAGGTTGAATCAAAACAGTTTCATTACTCTTCATTCCCTTACATGAACAACTCTTCCTTGTGGAAGACTGAGGAATGCCCAGGGTCCTACAAAATTTGAGCCAGTGCAATAACACCTAAGAGATGAGAACTCGTATTTTAAGATGAGGATTAGGCAAAGGCCAGCTTGGTACATAGATTTGCATTTCTGTTTAAATTTGATTTGGCACTGTCAACACTTTCTGGCCAGATTACCTTTAAATCAAATTAGCTTGAATTAAACTTAAAACTACTGCTTTAATTTGTTTTGACGAGAAGTGTGGGCTGAACCTCACCATCCAGCTTCAAAAGCAGATGCTGAGAAGTAAATAAAATGGAAAAGGAGAAGAAAAGACAGAACAACAAAAGGTGAAAGAAGAGAAACAGAGAAATTAAATGAAAGTTATTACTACAGAAATGAAAAAAAGCAGTAGCTGAAGCGGGGCTGAAATGGACAAACACTAGGAGAATGTATGTTGAAGGAAGAGATGCATGAACAAAAATAATTAGGGCCAAATCTATCTGTCAAAGATGAAAATGCCATTTCAAGCATCCAGAAACTGCAAAACTGTCACGGGGAAGAATTAATTGTCATCTGTGTTGAAAAACAGAGTAAGTAAATGAAGGGGGAGTCCTGGTGGGAGAACACCGTCTGACTTCCCAGACCAGCATGGTGCAGCAGTCCCTCGTCCTCACAGCCGAGCCAGGAGCCCCAGGGGAACCAAGCCATGTGCCAGGGCCCACCTGCTCACGAAGGAAGGGCGAGGGCATATCCAGGGCCCTCAGGCCTGCCTCTGGGCTCCTCCAAGGTCCCCAAACAGCTCCCTGGTGCGGTCCACACAAGCCAGAGTTCCCCCACCACCCTCACGAGTGCAGGGTTCCCGCGGGTGCTGGTGGGTCCAACCGCCACCCCGCTCTCCCCAGCCACCTCAGAGGCCTCGAAGCCCTGCAGCCCCCTGATGCCCTGGCAGCCCCTGCGACGCCCTGACAGTTAGCGCCCCGCCCCGACAGCCAACTCAGTACCTCAACACCCAGCCCCAGGCCCTGACAGCCACCTCGAGGCCCTGCCACCCAGCCTGACACCGCCCTGCTCTGCTCTCCCTGTCCAGAGCGGGAGAGCAGCCCCTCGCCACTGGGCACCCCCAGGCAGGGGATCCCACCTTTCCCTCTGCCCTCTCAAGAAATCTCCTCCATCCCTCCCCACCTCCTCCCTGCCACGGCCCCACTGCCCACCCCGCCGTGCCCCGTCCCCTCCCGGCCTCCCGAGCGTCTCCCCGCCGCCACCGACCCCGCCGCCATTACCGGCCTCCTCGGCCGACAGGCGCGTCGCCGTTGCCATGGGGACAGGCGGCGGCCGCGGGGCACCCTGGGAGCTGTAGTCGCAGCCGGCGCGGCGGCCTCGCCCGCCCCCGCCGCCCCCCTCGCCCCGCACCCTGCAGAGATGTCTGCGTATGTATTTCCCCCCTCTGATTTCTGTACCCCACCGGGGTCTTAAAGGGAATTTGACAATGTGGTGTGCAGGCAGCGGGTCCCTCGGCGCCATGAGCTATAGGCCACGGAGCCTCATGGTGGCCGTGAAGGCAGCTCACGTTGTGCCGTGTCGTGTCGTGTCATGTCGTGTGGTGTGGCATGGTGCGCGCCCTGAGAGCGCGCAGGCCAAACCCAACAGGCTCCAAACTCACGAGTCGGGTTTACACAAAACATTTTTATGCTGAAAACGGGGAAAAATCCCATAGGAATGAAAGCAGCCGGAGCAACATTTTTCTTCAAGGCCGGATACAATGGGAATCGCGCCCTGCAGGCCTCCCCTGCCAAGCCCCAGGCGGGCCGAGGCTTTGGGCCGCATCCTGGTTTTTCCCTGTGTAGTTCAGTGGGCATTTCAGGTGTGAAGTAGAACAGGAGAGAGCGTTAATTGGCAACTTTGTCCCAGTCCTGACTGTGGACGTTTGATGGTACAAATATTTACCGCTTTGAGTATTAATTATTAGTATCACTATGCTTGCAAGGCTTATCAGTATGCTTTGAAGCCAGTGACCACTGCATCCTTTGTTTGTACTTCTTCAGAGCACTAGTAACCAAATAAATTAATTCAGAAACGTTATGTTCCAAATGGTCAGTCATTTCCGTTGAATTTACTAGGCTGTACTTACATACAAAATCTCCTGAGAAACAAGCATGTGTAATAACTTCTGGCAATAATTTATGTTTTTGCACTAAGGTGGGGTTCTGCTGTTTTACAGGAAAATACTCTGAAAATATCTGATTCTAACAGGCTTTTCTTTTTGCTGGACCTCCTATTGCCTCTCAGAAGAAGAAAGAAATGACAGATGGTGAGCCACAGTAAACAGTGCAAACTATCCATACTGTTATTTTTAGTTTTCAGTGAGGTTTTTCAGAATCCCTGTTCCATACATGGAATACTGCATTTCCAGCTTCACATAATAGTTTGGACAGACAAAAAAATTACTTTCAAGAGCATCTTTACTATTGTGCATTCGGTCCTACCTAATCAATCCTGGAAAGAAAGTATTATATTCCATTTTAAGTATTTTCAGGATTGGACACCGCTATATTCAATCTTAACGTTTGAAATGTGTGTAAGCACTTTCTAAAACCTAGGCCAGTTTCACCTCTGACATTGGGTCAGCTTTACTGAGCTCAGTGGCATGTTGCTCACTTACTGCAGAAACAAACTTGGCCCTTAAAACCTGAGAGTAATCTGTTACCATTTAACATTCTTAAAATACCTCTCATTCTCAGAGACCTCCTTAAGCAAATATGTGCAGGCAGCCACTGAATTGTGACCATCTCTGAGGCAGAAGGCGACAACCAGATGGAAAAAGAGCATCCTGGATAACAAAGTAGAATGGGATATTTTTTACCAAGTATTCTGGACCTCCTCTTATACCTTGTGCCCTGGCAGTTTTCACTGGTGATGCAAAAAGAAGGAAAAAATACAACAAGAGGTTCTGGATACATAGAAGCAGCCAAATCACCCTCCTCAGTATTAGGAAATGTACTGACACGTATTTATTTCAGAGAAGTCCCTGAGCCCTGCAGTGTGATGATGATCTGAATTCTTTAAAGCTGAGAGCGTTTGTAACTGAGGCTTATTTCAATATGATCTCTGCTATAATTACTACTGCATCTATGCTCCCTTTGCCCTCCCTGTCCTCCTTTTTATAACGTAAAATTTGCAGCTACAACTCCAAAGCGTCCTTCTTGCAGTCAGGGAGAGGGTACAAGCCCTTTTATGCATGCAGTAGCTGTGACAGTGCCCATGCACCATTAAACATTACCCAACAGCTTTGTGATCACCCCCAGCACTAAGTTGCCTGCTCCCTGTCCCTTCTCCCTTCTCACTTGTCCCTTCCCCCTCTCCCAAATATTTCTCCAGCCCTGTCTCATTGGTGCACTACTCTCCTTTGCCTTTTTTGGACTGCCACCCTGTCAATCTAATGCAATAAGGCCAGGGGCAGGTGCAAACCCCTTGCTATGGCTCCTCTTACTAACCAATCCTCTCCTGGCCCCTCGTCCCAAAATACCTAAGAGCCAACGGAGTGGGAAAACCCGGGACCCCGGGGAGAGGGAGAGGCCGAAGCTGCTGGATTGCTGGGCGGGGGGGGCATCCATTTAGGACCCGGTTAGCCCAGGAGCTGCTGAACGCTTGGATTCCTCTTGGGACTGTGGTGACTTGTGGATAGCAGGCGTGCTCTGCTGATTCATTTTCATCACTGTCAACATGGTGATCAAAGTCTTCGTAGCCACATCTTCGGGGTCTACAGCGGTAGGTGTCTCATTTAACATAGTCCTCTTTCTGCTGGCATCAGGTTGGTAAATTAGCCTAGAAGATCCCAGCACAACTTGAGTCTGCATGGAGAAAAAACCACTGGGTTTCTTCTAGTCTGCATTGCGCACCTTATTCTTGAAAGCTACTCAAGATGTAGAGAGTTCCTACTAATGCAGGCTTGCTTGCATGCAAGGTTTTACTACAGGTATAACATTTACATCTAAATTATCTGTCATTTAATAGATTTACTTCTGTTTGAAAAAGTATATGCAATATATATTCACTGAAGAAGGAAAAAGTGGATATTGTATTTGCACAAAAGATAAGGTAGCTTGTTTACAGTAGAAATTAATGTATTTGTTTTTAAAAGAGACTTTAGGATGCTGCTCCCGCAAAAGGGGAACTCTGTCTAAGAAAGAGCCTGGAGCCAAAGTAAGCTGAATAAAGTTATGCAGAAAAAAATTCTTCCCCACGCCCCTAGATTTCTGGTGGGGTTTTTTTTGTTTTTCCTTGGGGTTTTTGTTTATGGTGTGTGTGTCTCTTGAAATGCTATACTGACGATTTTTAGTATTGAGATCTACTGCAGTAGCTGTCAGCATAGTGTATCAGCTGAAGGGAAGGGCATGTGAATAGTAGGGAGATTGGAAGTCCGTGGGAGGTGGGAACCGGGAAAGGACTGTTTCCTTTTATATCCAGTTCCCAGATGAGCTCAGATTGCAGTTTTCCTTTGGCAGTCACTCACTCCCAGTGACATGGCTAAACAAACTGGCTGGTGCTTGCACATAGCTGTAACTACATCTCTGTCTCTCTGACACCAGCTCCGTGTCTTTAAGAAGCTTCCAGAGTTGAAAAGCTCCAAAGAACACCCCCTGTTCATGGGGCCATCATCTCTAGAAAATGAACCAGGAGTCATTCACTAAAATTCAAATTGGAATACGGCTGAGGAATTTTGCAGTTCTCTCATCAGCTTGTCTTGCCAGCCTATCACTAAGCCTGACACTCTAAATTTACTATTGACATTTTAGCATTCCTTTTTTTATAAGAAACCTGAGATGCAAGGGAAAAAAAGAAGAAGGGATTGGAAGCTGCAGGTTTGGTAATTTGTAATCTAGCAGTTACTGCTCAAGTAGCTTTATAAATTGCCATACGCTGTGCATTAGCAGTCTTTCACTCCTGTTGGGTCTCCTGTTTTGGTCCCCTTTGGTTGACCAAAGAAGAGTTGTCCCTACCTCCTTTGCCACTCATCCATTTTCTGGGGAAAGTTGTGACCGTGACTGAAATCCCCATGCAGACATTCAGTATGTGCGTGTTGGGGCCATCATCATCTTATGTGTCTCAGGCACGAACTGTTGCCGCTCCAGCTATAGGACTGGGGCTGTAGTTCAGCAAGGCAGTTGCATGAATGCTTTGATTAAACACTGACATTCAGAGATCACTTACGCAATTAAAACTAAGCGTATCATATATTTAGCACTAGCTGAACCAAGATCTTTCCTCTGCTATACACATTCCTTGTACCTCCTCCCAGCTAGCAGCTATAACTAACTCCTTTCCTCTTGGACTGCAGTGAAGGGATGTGTATGCTACACTGAACACTGAGCACCGTGCATGCTTTATCCAGCCATTTTGAGCTGTTAAGCATTGCTACTGTGTTTTATTAGTGCTAAGAAAGATACTTAATGCCAGTGAACTGTAATAGGTTTTAAGCTTATTAATGCCAATCTCAACTGTATGTCAGCAGCCCACAAAAGCTGTCAGTGAGATCCCAGACATATACTGGAAGGAAGGGTATGGCATCTTTACACGGCAGTATGTCTCTGCATTTCCTCCTTTCTGGTGTGTTGGGTGTATGTATAGCTGTAGCAATCTCAGAAGGCAGCATGTGTTCAGATTACTGATACATAATTGCAATGCCAAGTAAACACAATGTTCAGCTGGAGTAGTTTTCCACATTTACTGATTAAAATGGATGGAAGGTATCCTTTCAATGAACCTTTAACCAGTTTTGATATATAGAAAATAAAACTCACTCATGCAAGGAGCCAGCACAAACCCCAATATATCACTAAAATCCTATTAAAAACAAATTTTGTATCAGCCTTGTACAGCTTTTCCTGAGAAGAATGGATTTAATCCCTAAACAGCTTAAATCAGAAGTCTAAATTCTCCTAGTAGCAGTGGTGCTTTCTTCAACGTAGCTGATCTCCATCAAATGTGTGTTGTTCATTTTGAATTTCAAAATAAGATGGGCACAGCCTCCTCTGGTGTAAATCAGCAGAGGATCATTGGTAAAGAATGAAAAACATTTCTATTCTATGTACTACACAGTCACACTACTAATTGCAACTGGTTATCATGTTAATAAATACTCTTTAAAAGTGAATGCAGTGACCCCAGTAACATTCTGGTGCTCTGGATCAGATGCTTGAATGATACAATTCACTGTGGCTCTCGAGCAAATCTGCAGTCTGTATTTTTCCCCTCAATGATTCAGAAATTTATTTTAAATAACTTCAGCTTTATTGTCTTTCTGCTCCAAACTTAACTGATATTGAACTATTCATTAAGGCAAGCAGAAGTGTAGACACTTATTTATAGTGCTAAAAAGTACTAAATGCTTGGCTTGAAGCAAGCAGTAAAAACATAAAATAATTTTGTTACTAGCCACTGAGGTGTTTAGAAATGGGTAACATCCTGCAAGGTTCTAAGGTACCATGAATCACAGGAGAAAGGGGGTTCATGTCTTACACAGAGGAAGTCTTCCAAAGTCTTGCTTACTGCTGCTCATGGTTAGGGCACCTCTAAAATCCTTTTATTCCCAGCTTTTTTGGTGACATTTTATGAACTTGCCCACCTTCAGATCTGTAGGTCTCAGAAAGACTGAGGAAAATGTAGACTGTTTGAATTATGTCCTCTAAAATACATGGTAGGGGTTTGTCATCCGTGATTTGAATCTAGCCATATATAAACCTGAGCTCAAATTTCAAGTCAATTTCAAGTCAAATCAGGGGTTAGAGTGTGATAAATAAGAATAATTATCAGGAACGGGTTGTCCATGCTGTGTTAGAACCAGAAGCTGCAGCAACTCTACCAACCAACATTAATGTTCCTCTTGCTGTAAGTTGATGACTATGTACTGTTTGCTTCTGCCATAGGCAGCTGGTCAACATGAATGCTCTGGATTGTGAGGATATAGATGATAATATTTAATTATGCATCAGGTGAAACTAATATTATCTGTAGCTCTTACACTCTAGCTAGATAATATTTCTATAAAACAGTTTTTTCTTATTTTAAGGGACTAGCAGTTAGGGATAGTGGAACTTAAGCTTTGTTGAAAGGGAACATGACATTGATGAAATAATATCCTGCTCACCACCACTTTCCAGGGAATCTATGCCCAAGTAATCTGAATTCTTCCCATGCCATCAGACACAAGCGAAGGGCACAAACAAGCTCCTGCAATCTCATCCATTCTGGGAAAACCTTTGCATGTCCTCTGTGTTGTTACGTCCTGGAAGATTTCCCTCTCTGAGCACTGTTTGCTGGAGAGATTCTTTTGGTTGTGCAGCTACCTCGTGCCAGCAACTTTATGCTTGCTTTATGGTTTCATACTTAGCGTGTCCCAAGTCTTTTGCTCTGCCTAAACCGTAGTAATTGCAAGCCTTAAGACATAGTATATCTTCTGCACAGTTTATTGTTGTTATCATAATGAGAAACATCTTGCCTTTTCCTTATGCAGGCATAATTGCATGTAATTTTTTCTTTTTCCTCAGCATTCATTTTTCACACAACCCTCTCCTAATTTTTGTTTTCAGTCCTGGTGCTGTCTGAGCCCCTTGTGTATTATGAACCTCAAGCTGAAGAAAAATTGTTTATCCAGGTTTAATTCTAAAAGTTATAGCTACAGCCATAAGCAAGGGAGCACAGAATCTATAGCTCAGTTTCCATTATCTCCTCAGAGGCACTGTCCGTCTGGGGCACTAGTTATTCCAGGAGCCATATCTACTTCAGTGCCTGTGTCCAAACAGACAAGCTGACGCTGAAATTGCAGCTGACAGCACTTGAGTACACTGGCTTTCAGAGCATGCGGTGAAACTCTTAGTACTGGCTCATGCAGATTTTATTAACCATTTATACAATTATCCTGCCACGTCCTTTAGTGAAGTGTCCCTCAAGCAATCCTTTCTGCTGCCTGAATGTGTTCTGCAAATAACTGTGCAGCTAAATAGCCATTAAGAAAATGACCTCTGTTTACAAACTGAAAATAAGAACATAAATAAGCACCTTTGAGATCTGACAACTGCGTGGCTTTTGAAAACTTGGGGTTAGTGTTTCCATTCAAAGTGATGTACTTTTCCTAGCTCACCATAAACCTCTGTTTTTGTCATTAAAATGTACAGCATTTTATGTTTGTTATTTTTTATAAGCAAGCATAGCTGTATAGATAGATACTTCCTTCTTTAAACAAGAAAAAAAAATTTTATCCTTAACCATGAAAATTCATTCTTCCAATATAATAGGCTATCACTCTACTTCAGCTTTTCAGGTTTATTAGATATAGAAATACATAATCCATGAATTATTTCTCATCTCATTGTCTGTCTCAGACTGATTTACACTAGCTTCGTGTCACTTTAAATTCAGTTGTTCAGATGTCCGACTTGTGGAAGACATGGTTTCAAATCCTATGATAGCTCGTATGTAAAAATTACCTTGATACATCATTCTAGCTACCGTATATTTAGGACACTAACTTGCTGCTTGGAGTAGCATAACTGGGAGGAGAAGAGAGTCACGTCTGGAACGTGATTGTGCTAGATAGTAATTTAGTTGTCTGTGACCGAAGAGCAGCGTGAGAGAATTTGTACAGATGAGTCCAAACGGTGCTTGCTTCAAACGCTGCAGTACTTGTAGGGCTAGAGTTTGGCCTCACAGCTCTTAGAGAAGTTAGACATATACAAAATGGGGAAGGTCTTTAAATGTTGCTTAGGAGTAGCATTCCTTTAGTAGAGAAGTATAGTCAGTATTACTTCTTCAAAGTAAAGGGAGAAGTTTTAAGGTTGATGCCTGCATCCTAAGTGTATACAGTACTAGCATCAAAGGAAATAAGGGCCATGACTGAATTTTCTGAATTCTGTGCCATTACCGGCACAGAAACTGTGTATAGCATACTTTATTTGTATGTAATATGTTCTTGGTCCAACTGGAACATCATTCTGTAATGTGGGAAATATTCAAGCACAGGAGTTAAGCTGTACTGGGTCTTCATCAAGCTTTCATTCATAATTAATTATGCCTAGCATTAAAGAACAGGGACAGAGAGAAACATGTCGCTCATGGAAAGCTAAATGTTGTACGTAATGAGTAGGAAAAGGAAGACTGTTACATGTTTGGGACAATATGTACATTCTCAGACCTGTGCAGACTTTAGGCAGGATTAGCTTAGGTATCTGTACACCACACTCACAGATCTGGGAACAGAGTAGGAGGCTTCCTGCTGAGCCTCGTTTCTTAGATGGAGGTATCACTGTTTCCAGGGAGGAAAGAAAGAAGCTGGGGGTGTGTGTGGGGAGGTTATGGCAGCAGTCTGGGTGCTGAGAAGCAACATTGAATCTCAGCTTCAAAATGTTTGAGGGCTGCTGGAGTAGTGGATCCAACCTGACATACTTGCATTAGTTCTGCTTGTAATAGCAATTGCTTTTAGAAAAGAATTTTCATTTTAAAGAAAGAATTTTGTTTTTCCTCTTTTCTAACCAGATCAAAAAGAAACAGCAAGAAGTAGTGGGCTTTTTAGAGGCCAACAAAATTGACTTTCAGCAAATGGACATAGCAGGTGATGAAGACAACAGGAAATGGATGAGAGAGAATGTCCCAGGTGAAAAAAAGCCTCAAAATGGAATTCCCCTCCCTCCACAGATCTTCAACGAGGAGCGGTATTGTGGGGTAAGACCCTGTTTGGAAATTTAAATACCTTCAGAGAGTCTTCTTTCACAGAAAGTGACTCTTTTCCATTAGTAGGAAGTGTCCTCAAACAAACTCCTTAAAACAATTTGAGATTCACTTTGGAAGAACAATTCTTAGAAAGCATTTTTTAGGCATAGAAAGGCCATGAAACAACAGATTATTCCTCTTTAAGAGAAAAGTACGCACAGAGGGAAAACTGACTAGAGAAACTCTGCTTAACAGGCTGTATGGATTATCCCCTGCAGATCCAGAGCCTGTGCAGGACCCAGAGCTCACTGCAAGGTGTGGAGTTTGCTGCCTGTGAGGAGCTCTGTGTTTTCCTCTCATATTCTCCTTCCTCCTGCTGTGTAGCTCACTCACAAGTTGCCCTGCTGTTGGCTCTCTGCCTGCGCTCTCACTTCAGCTCCTGAAGACCAAAGGCGGTACTGTCTAGGTGATACAATGGCTTCTTCACACAATAGCTCAGGATGATAACCAAATGTAGACTGTGAAGACAGCTCAGCTGCACTTGGAGTAGTAAATGCTCAATTATGTGGTTTGACAATATCGAGCTACTCAAGACTAGTGGGCTTCATAGCAAGGCTGATCTGCTATTTTTAGCTGTATTGCACTTTGCTTCTTGAACTTTCAGTTAATTTTGCATGGTGAGTGTTGGTATTTTGTTTGTTTGACACAGACTCATCTGGGCTGCTAGGAAGTCAAGTAGATGTCTGAGGCACCAGGGGCTGTGAACAGGAATCTTTCTTTTCATTACATTATAAAAATAAATAGGAATGATAATTGACTGAAATAGTTCTAGTATATGGTTTGAAATATTGAAATTATATTGCTTATTCAATAAATATTTTGACATAACAGCATAATTCAACATAACAGAAATTGTAACACTTATCAGATGCTTTTATATTTTCATATAAGCTTGTAACAGATTATTTCTCTTGAGAGAGTTTGTTCAAATCAGTTATAGATAATACGGTACCAGCATGAATATTAGGATCGTGAATCAAAAGAGAGATCTGAGACAGTTTTTTTCTCATAGTCTGGATGGAAATACATAGTCTGGAAAGTACTCTGATATGATCGCTGAAATGAACTTGCAAAGTACTCTGAAACGCAGATCACATAGTGAGCCTAGTTTTAAGTTACTCCACAAATCCAGTGTGAACTACTGCAAAGGTTGTTTTGAGAGAGAAGGGATTTACATGCCACTAAGTTTTCAGAATTATCTTTAGTGCTCTCAGAGCAAGAGTTCCTAGTATGAGTAATGGAGTGCAATTGTTTCCTCATTTTCTCATAGGAATCTTAAAAGAGAATTTGGTAGGTTAGCGTTCATGTGCATTTCAACATCCATTCTGCACCAATAAAAAGTGTAATTTGATATATCTTACTCTGGATTTTGTGGGAGCCAACGTTGTAATAAATATTTCTGATATTCCCTGGAGAGGTTATATAGTGAATTAAAGAGTAATTGCTTTACAAAGTGTTGAAGCTGGTCAGCCTTGCCAGTAAATGATAAATATACAGTTTTTACTCCATGTCTGAAGCTATTTCAGGAAGCCAAATAATCTACATCTTGAAATAAAATTAAGCTAAGAAAGAGTCCTTTGCAAAGACACCTCCATGTGGAAAGGGGTCCAGAAAGCAGTTGCAGCTACTGATTTAAAAACTAAATCAAATTTACAATTAGCCTAAAAAGTCTCCAGAATTCTAATGTACCTGGCTCTCAAAGCTCATAGCTAATGATCCCAGTGAGTGCATAGCAAAGATTAATTGATTGCATCATTATTTCCAAATAAATAAGGTAAGGAGATCCATATCAGTACATGAGCCTTATCCTTCTCCTCAGGGGAAGGTGCCTTAAGGGAGCTGCACAGTGAGTGTGAAGTGAGATTATGTGGGCTGGTTGAGAACATGGCCAGGGGCTGGCAGACTGGTGCAAAATTCCTCCAAGTGACATGATGTCTTCTGCAACATGTCTACAATATAAAGCTGAGGATGTGCATTCTACTTCCCTGCATAACCTGTGCAGGTCCAACAGAGCTATTGTTCTGAAATCCAGAACAGGTTTATGCTGTTTAAGGTTTACATGATATATCTTAACTCTTCCTCTGTGTCCCATTTCCTTTGTCCTCAGCCATTTCATTAAAAATAGGGCTGAGAGTGGCAGAGGTCTGTCTGAGTCATGGACTCATGGTCCAGTATCCTGAATTCATGAAAGTCTCTTTAAAATATGTTGCTCTTGTTAATAAAGCCTTCAAGCGCCTCAGTCTCGTGGCATCTAGAAACCTTTGCCTTTGAATTTGTAGCCTGGGTATATGCAGCCAGTTTATACCCATTTCCTGGTATACCAAAATCACCCTTTAGCTTCAACAGCTCTAGTACAATGTGTTTGTAAATGGGAATCATATCCTCTTTTAATCTTCATTTTTCTATGTTAAACAAATCAAGCTCTTTACCCCTCTTTTTTTGTAAGACATTTTCTTTTTCTCTTTCTCCTTCCTACTACTTTTTTTCTTTCCTCATTCCCAGGTAGTCCTTTGTCTTTAAGTCAAACTTGTTACATTTCATTTCTGCTCATTCTCCTTTCTGAGATCACTGTTTTCCCTCACTTCCCTTCCTATTGATTGTTCTGTATGTTTGGTTCCCATTCACACGTATGCGTGTGTATACACATTAGCAGCATGCTGGCCTGGGAGCACTGGCCTTGGGGAGATGAAAATTCAAGATAAAAGATTTCCTTCCTCACCCTGAGAAAGAGGGATCTGGAGAGAGACATGGCAACCTTCAAATATTTTAAGGGCTGCAGCAAAGAGGTCTGAATTGAGTTGTAATAAAGAGGTCAGCATTATTGGTCTGAATTCAGTATTGACCCTGCTTTGAGCAGGAGGTTGGACTAGATGGTCTCCTGAGGTCTCTTCCCACCTGAAGCAAAATCCTGTGGTTCTAGGATTTTGTAAAATACGTTCTGCCCCACACCCACTGGAGGGGTGACAAGATGTAATGAGCAAAAAATGTAGCAAAGGAAGTTTAAGTCAGACATCAGAAAAAAATACGTAGTGTTCAGGAGATTGTCTCATTATCTCATTAAAGGTCATCACCAATGGATTGGAGAAACACCTATCAGGAATAGTGTAGTGGATCCTGCCTTGCAGAAATGGTCCTTTGAGATCTTCTCCAATCCCCTCGTCCCCAGTTCAGTGAAATTTTTGGGGGTGGGGGTAAGGAAAGAGGGGATACTGGGGACAGGTGAGGAGGCTTCCTTTTCATGCTGGAATAGGCTGACATAATGAACAAGTAAATGCAGTCCTGTTGCTAATCTGCTTTTCTCCTGATACATAAAAGTACCTGCATCTTCTGGCTGACCCTGAAGAGCTGCTTCACTTCCTAACTTGTACTGTAAAATGGAGGTTTCTTATGGATGCATTTATGAAAATACACCAACTGTGAGCAGCTTTTCCATGAGGTCAGAGAAGCTTAAGGCTGCCTTATAAATAGCTTGAATCTTATTTTTCTTTCAGATCTTTGGTATTGCCACTTGAAGAAACAGATTAGAAGTGGATTCATTTTGTATGCCTGGCTATAGCACCAATTTCAAGTATCCATCCTAATCCATCAGTGTTGGCAATTATGTTCTTATTTGATCTTTTTCTTAAGCTGCTTTTTTGCTCATATCTAGACAGACGTCTGCATCTGTGTCACTTTCTAAATATATTGAGCACTCTGTTGCTCTTGTCTTTGCTTTTGCTTAACAAAAAACCCTAGAAAACTAGGAAAGAAATGGAATGTAAATGTCTGGTTTTCTCTGTAAGCTGAAATCTATGCTTTTCTCTGTAAACTGAAATCCATAGAATAAAATACCCATGCACGTATTTTTTTCTAAAGAATCTCTGAATTATTAGGTAAGACTTTTATTTGATGCTTCATATAACTGCTAAAGTCAAATATACAGAAATCATAGGGACCTCTGGAGGTCTGTAGTTCAGCCTGCTGCTCAAAGCAGGGATAGCTTTAAAGTTAGCTTATGTTGCTTGGGGCTTTGGCCATCTGAGTTTCAAAAGTCTCCAAGGATGGTGTTTCCATGCCCTCTCTGTGCGCTCTGACCTGGTGCCGTACCACTCATGTGGGGAAGAACTTTCTGCTGATGTTCAATTGGAGTTTGCTGTTTTGCTATCTGGCGTTTCCACAGTGGCCATACAAAGGATGGTAGTGTAGAGTGTATATGTGCACATGCACTCATATAATAAAGAAAAACTCATGGATTTTTTTTTTTTTAAATGCGTTTCACTGTATTTTTCAAAGACAAGTTCCAAAGACAAATGACACCACTACCCTCCGCCTGGACCATTTATGTCTTCTCATACAGATATAATATTATTGCTTACCTGAAATAAATTGTTACTGCTCGTTTTTCTTTCTGCCTGCCTTGGGAACAATTATCTTTGGTCATTCAGTGAATGGAGATGTGAACAAGTCACCATTAGGAAAGTAAGAGTGCAAAAATACAATACAAAAACTATTCCGTGATCACTGTAGTCATGCTTTTAGCCCATGCTAAATACCTAATAGCTTACTCCTCAGTGTAAGCAAGGTAAGTGACCTTCCATTTACTGCGAGATACCACATTTAGTGTGGGATGTCATTGTACACTACCAGTTGCCAAGGAGTACCTGATGTGATAGAAGATTGTATCCTCTTCTGATAAGGCATTCATCTGGTCATTCACACGTCTTGCTTGTGCCCTCAGGTCTGGTTGCCTATAAGGCTATGTGTCTCGAGTTTTTTAGTACACTTGCCATCTGCTGCTTTTCCTCTGGGGAAGAACTAACGAGATGTATAAAATATAAAGTCCGCTTCATGGCCCTTCCGTATTACAGTCTTCTCTTTGTCTCCCAGTTATTGACATGTTGTGTCATAGTTTGCTTAGGCTGTTTTATGAGTATGTGGTATGCAGGAGGACACAAGTTTCCTGTGTTTGTATGGCCTGTCAAAGGCCCACGTCAAATTCCAGCCCTTCAAATTGCAGAAAAACCCCATGGTTTTGTTTGCTGTATTGCTCCTAAGTTTATGGGTTAGACTTCAGACACTGCCTCTTGTAAATACTTAGGGCAGACCTGGGTTAGATAAGCGTGAAAACAGCAAGGAGATGGTTTGAGAAATGGGTGGCCTGGAGCAGCAGCAGGTATTCTGCCTGGTCAGGGCAAAATGTGCTCTGGGGCTTCTCCAAGACTGGGCAGTTCCCACTGCCTGTAGCTAGGTCTGTGTGAAAGCCAATCTGTCCCTTAGATAAATCAGCGAAATGGGCTGTCATTTATCCTGTCTGTTAAGCTATGTTGCCTCTTCCAAACTGAACTGAAATGTCATAGATTCCAGTTTTGTTGACATTAAGATGACTTCTAAACCATCCACTCCAGCCTTTCCCTAGGATTACCCTTGGCCAATAATCTATTCTCTGGAAATACTAAAACAGCCCAATAAAACAACTCAGGTCCTAACCCAGCTTTACAAACAAGTCTCAAGGATGAGTCAGCACCTTATCATTTACAGGCCTCTATTTCTGGAGTTATTTGGGATGAGAGGGAGGATGGTAATATGGTCAAGGCAGTAGTTTAGGACTCGGCAGACATGTGTTCAGTCCCCTGTCCTACCCAGAGCTGCTGTGTGACTGTGGGCCAGTCACTTATGACCAGAGTTTCTGCTGAGATCTTAAATACATGTTGGTTTTTACCTGTGTAAGATGTGAGTCGTGACCTTCCCAGTAACAAACTAGTGATAGCAGAGCTTCTTAATTGGCAGGAAAGTTGTACAGGTGACTACAGTAAAGACCATGCAAGTTCTAGATGGTAGGATAGGAGCCATCCCTCGTGTCTTTTTAGTTATATTAGCACTGAAGAGAGAACGGGCATTTAACATAATGATTTATAACTTCAGTTCACATGTGGACAAGACATTTTGGCTGGTACATATATTCCAGAGGGAACAACACAGTCTTTTGCTAAGTTTGTCTGAAAAGTAACTGCATTTTCTAACCGGAGTGCCTTTCTTTAAAATAAACAGTTTCCTCATTATCATTTCACTTGTGCTATTACATTGACTGTTGCCTTTTATTTGCCTTAAAGCTGTCCAGGGCTTTGAGGGCCTATTTTGTGTTCTTACTCACAGCAAGTTTTATTTTAACATTTGAATGGGAATAACTTTGCTTTGGTGTGTACAGCTGAGGCACATTAAAATGAGATGTTTAATTTTATTCTGACATAGATGTGATATAATTAAAGTGTAAGTCTCCGGAGATATTTGCCCATTTGTTCATTTTGCCAGCCAGTGTGAAACTCCCTTTATCTGCGTTTTCTTCCTGGGGCTTAGATAATGCAGGCGCTTGTACAAATGCATAGTCATTCTCATCAATATAAGAAAGATTTGCCTGAGCTAGTCTCTTCCTCCTGTACTTTTTGTTTGATTTTTGTTACCAATTCTCTGTTGTTTGTTTGTTCCTTTTTTAGGATTTTGAATCCTTTTTCTCTGCTAAAGAAGAAAATATTATTTATTCATTCCTGGGTCTTGCTCCTCCTCCAGGTACAAAGGTATGCACTGCTGTCCTTCCATGGGGGCCACTTACTTGATTTTAATAGAAGATGAAGATAGGCAGTGACTCAGCATGTCAAATAAGGGGCAGTGACAAGCATTACATTAGATGCTGGTGCAGCAAGGTGTTCTTAAGGGAAAAAAAAAAGTGGCTGGTTCAGTAAATACTAGAAAATACTTCTCTGTCCCCTTCTTTCACTGCAGGCTTGCTACCATGGCTCCAGCTGATTTTTTTGTTGCTGTTGCTGACACAAAGCAGTATTTTATCATGTTTGACTTTTAAATCATGCAGAATTTCCTAGTGCAATTTATAGGTTGTGTTAATTTCAAGAAACCTTCAGTTCCCCCTGACTGCATCAAACCTTGAGAAACCAGGGTTTGTACTGGCCACCAACAGAGGGGCTGGGGTACAGACCCCTTCCACCCTCTGTGTGTACAGGCAGACAGGCACTATGGGATTTGCTCCCTCTGCCTTGAGGAGATAACTTAAAGTCTCACCCCGGACGTCACAAAGTCCCTTTGGCAAGTCTACCCATTGTTCTCCATCCACTGTATTTTGACAGTGTTCTAATATATTTCTGGCAAAAGAAAAAGATGTTTCTTTGGGTTTTTTTTCTTTTTTCTTTTTCTTCTTTTTACAGAAAGCAATGTGTTTTATCTTTAACAGAATCTTCTTCTAATTAGAAGTTTTATAACTGAGAGCATTTATAACTGAGAGCTCTCATTTATAACTGAGAGAAGTTTTATAACTGAGACCTCTTTTATCCCGAGATCATGTTAGATGATAATAAAATGTTGCCATCTTTAACGTGGATGATTAAATAAAAGAAATGAATCAAGAGAGTGATGAGCCAGAGTGAGAGCAGAGGACTCTGCTGCATTGTGGTGACCTGGCTGAAGAACTGCCCTGGAGCATGAGATCTGCCTTCTGGTCCAACTCTCCTGCCAGCTGTGTAGCAACTTCGAGTGAAACACTGTTGTAAATGTCTCTGTTTTTCCTCTTCTCTAAAAGCAGAGAGAAAAAGGAGCCTTTGCTAAGTGCTTTGAGAGCTACAGATGAAGAGATAACCAGGGGAGAGCCACAGTTGCTATAAATGTCTTTGACACTGAGTCCCTGTGTGATAAGGAGCAAGTGATTTAAACTTTCTGCTTTAACTGTGCCATCTCCCACCAAGGGAAATAGAAATTACTTGCCTACCTCACAAGGGTCTTGTGAGAATTCATTTAATTAACATCCACAAAGCCATGAAAGGCTTAAAGGACTGCAGGTGTTACATATTATAATCATTATAAAAGATACGGGGAGAATCAATGAGATAAAGAAAATTGCACTTTTTCATCTTCCCACTTCATATATTATCTGCTCCTTCATGCAAGGTTCTGTTAGATAGCGTGTCTATGAAGCAAAGCAGCAATTTTTTAGAATTCCTTCATTTCCAGCTGTCAGAAGAGGCTATTACGGTTTCTATTTCGTGACAACTTTGCAAATGTTGAAAATAATATGTTTGGTACAATTCTGCTGGGCAGATAAGTGTTAGTGCTATTGGTAGCAAGCAAATACGGTTTACACTGATTAACTGCTGCATTGGTCGTGGTGGTGATTGTTTCAATCCAGCAAGTGTAAATAAGTGAGAGTGTTTTTAAAAAATCCATATAAAGAGTGGAAGTATATTTACATCGTCTCCCTTTTAGAATCTGCTCCTGAATTTGAGAGAGACATATACAAGTGTTTTAGCATTTATTGCAGAGGTGTTTCTCAGCATCTTCACTGCATGACAGTCTGGCTGTGCTTTGTCGCACAAATAACCTTGCTGCACTGCTTCTGCTTTCCTTTCATTAGGCTGTCAATTCAACCTTAGCATGAAGTACAATGGATGGCTTGTGATATTGATTTCCAGCAGCATGAATCTGGAATAAGTCATCAGGTGTGGAAGAGATGGTGATGATGACACATATGACAGGGTTTCCTACTAATATCTTCTTAAATAATTGTATTTTTTTTCTGGAATATGGTGATAATTTATAAAAGAAGCAAACTATAAAGCATGGAAACACCACAAAACAGTTAGTAAGCGTTTGCTTTCTAGGGGTTTTTCCCTCACTGAGACATTACAAAGATTAATATGAAGCTGATACATGTTTTATACTCTTGCCTCAGAAGATTGTCTTTCCTTTTCCATCCATCTTTTGTCACATATTGTACCAGTAGTAGAGAAGCTCTTTAATGACCATAATGCTGTTTCACAGCATAGTGCACTAGGATCCTGACCCAGGACTGTTTTGAGTCTATTTTCTAGTGCAAGCAGAAGAACTTTTTGCTACTCCCTCAACAAATTATAACTTCCCAGCAAAATACTTGTAGTTAAATTAATTGTCACATCAGCCTGCTGAGTGCAAAATACATATTTCTGTTCTGCAGATTCTCAATTTTGTAGCCCTGACTTCACTCTGGGTTAGGTGGCTGCAACTTGTCACCAGACCTACTTGTCCAGCATTTACGTTGAACTGTTACTGCTAGGTATTGGAGCTCTGATGGTGCCAGACCCTAATGTGCAAGCTGATCTACACTTACAGGGTGAGTCTGCTATGTCTAGGACACATCAAAGTTGTCACCAAGGTGCAGATTGACTCTAAGACACATGTAAAGAAGCTCTGAATACACACAGATATAAAGGAGATCTTTCTCAGATCTGCAGCACACATGCAAAGTAGTCTTTACACATTTATTTAAGTATCCTCTTACTTACAAAAAAAGCTGTAATTGTTTCAGTAGGAAATAGCAAATCAACAACAAAGATAACCAGGCTGGCTGGAAAACAGGCTGGGGGGCAGCTCCCCAAGCAGGCGCCTGCCCCTCCCTGCAGACAGCCGTGTTTGGACCTCTGCTAAGGGATCTGGTCAGGTACCACTGTACAACTGGCCAGTTGCCATGTCCATTGCTGTGTTCCCAGATCCAATACAATCAAGTATTTAGTTGCCTGGATGGCATATGGAAACTTCTGCAGATCTTGGTGGAAAGGCCAAAGCTCTAAATGCTAACTATTTGCTTAGATCACTGTGGGAGTCAGGCAAGGATCTTCACACTTTTTTTCCTATATACCAAGACCATTTTTATCCTTAAAGGGTGCTATGTGGCCATAAAACTCTGTGACGTTACAGGAAATCAATACATATTTTTGGTACTTCAGAAAGGGTCAATTAGGTCACTTCATCCTCTCTCTCTGGTTGCCTCCCCATCACACTGGTTACCATGTTTTCTAAAGCATCATTTAACAGGGATGAGTAGCATCCTGTCAATGCACAAATGTTAGCATTATGTGCCTAAGAGAAGAAGCAGGCATCGTGTTTGTGCTAATAAATTCTTTAGTCTACTAATATGAAATACCTTCTCACTTGAAGGAATACCTGGTCTAGAATACTTGTTCTAACTTCTAAACGTGTTTCATGGCAGGGTGGGATTTAGAGGATAGCTGTGCTTTACGCCTGACCCAAAGATCACTCAAGTTAGTGACAGATTTATGAATGATCCCATTTAATCTTGGATTAGTGACATGAACAGTGATATGCCTATAGTATATGTGTGTACATTTGAGCTATATTCAATGTAGTTTGTACGTCTAGGGTCAGGTGTGTCAGTCTCAGCTGCCCCCAAAGTTGGGTACATTTCTTTTTAAAGCTCTCATCACCTTTATGCTTAGTCTGAGACTGTTCTCAATATCCTTGAAAATGCTCTGAAATATTGGTAATGTGTGGACAGCCCATTAAAAGCTCCGGCTGCCCCACTTGTTTTCTAAAATGGCACAGGTGAATTGTTTTGTCAATGAGATGCCTATTACTTAAACTAAGATGACAAACAGTACGCTGCATTTACTACACCTTCCGAGTATCTTAGCAAGGTTTGAATGCAGGTAGTTAACTGCTGTTTATTTTCAGGGACAATCAGTTTTTTGAGAACTTTATTGACTGCTGTGGAATACTGCTTCCATTTCCCAGAAGTCCAGAGAGTCAGTAGCTTGTAGCAAGATCATTTAGGTTTGCAATTGCTCTGTGAACTCAGTGAAGCTGATTTACTTGAGCTGAGGGTCTGTTTTCAAATCTTGTACATACTTAAGTCCTTAATCTTAGTATTCTTGGTCTTAATATCCATAATCTTGATATCCCAACATCTGTAGATACTTGAGCTTTAGTCTTTTAGTTGAAGATGACTTCTACTAAAACTGCTTTGAATTACAAATTTACAGTATGTGCATTTTATTTAAAGAGAAAATGACCTGTCAGCCAATCTTTATAAATGGTACTTCATTTTAAATGAGTTAAAAATTAAATTTTGTGTTTCTATGGAGAGCTAGTATAATGATGATATTCCAAACATCACAGTTCTCCATATAATTAACAAGAACTCTGTCTGTGTGTGTGCGTGCGCGTGTGTTCTGGCTGATAACACACTGCTGCTAGAGTTTAGTTCTTTCAGCTACAACTTTTTTTTGCCTTATGCTCTGAGTAAGTATATGATTCATCTGAGAGAGTTTTACCCAATAGTTTCATTTTAATTAGAATGCCACCTTCAGTCTTTATGTATTTTATGTATCTGCCAAAAAAAATATTGAGTACATAGATTTTAAAATGAAATGTTAATATAGATGCTGAAAATATATATCTAACCAATTTAGTTTTCATTAACACTATCCTTTTCATTTCAGGCACTGCTACAAAGAAAGTATCTGTAAGGAAGTTATCATTTGCTGAAGAAAACAATGTATTAACACAATGTTGCACATGAGAATTTCAATATATGTCTGTGTTACTACGTATTTTAATCTTAAAATATTTTATTAGCTTGGGGAAAAGTGAAAGATAAATTAAGCCGAACAAATGTCTCTGTAGATCTGTTTTTAATAACCATGGCACCAGCATCAGAGTGCAGTGAGCCTACAGTTTTATGTGTACTTGAAATGAGACAATATTGTCAGAAAAAGAAGTAGTCTTTTCTCCTTCCTCTGGATCCTTCTGCTTACTCCCAGCTGCTCATTCCTCTCCTCAAGCATCCCCCACATGCTGGCAAAAACATTCATGCAGCTGTGTAACGGAGTGTGCAAATCGTGTGAGATAAAAATGTTTTTCTTTTTAAAGCTTTAATCTTGATCAGCCTCCTGCTCCAGTTCACCATGCAGCCCTGGAAAGGCTTTTGCTGCCAGGAGGACAGGGGCAGTGCAGTGCTGGGAAGGACCGCAGGGAGGGCGATGCTTGCTGCTTATGTGTGTCTTTGCTGTTGTTTTTCTCCGTGGAGAGGAAGGGGAACTTATGACCCTATATGCCTACTCTCTTTTCATTACAAGCTCCTTACATATAGAACATATTTTCTGTGATTCAGGAGAAAATTGCCAAAAGGGCACCAAATCTTAAAGAGAGCGAAGTTTCAGGAAAAAGATAAAACTGCAGAAGTATTTTGTCCATCTTCACTCTGTCATGATATCTGCTTCCAAACATTCCTGACTTCCATTCTGTCATTTTTGTCCCCATCCAGCAGAGCATCTCAGCAGGAGGGCATGTCTTATATTGCATATCACATCATGGGATAAACATCCCTAAGTCAGCACTCACCCAAGTCTGCTCTGGGGCTAAAAGCCCGATAGCTGTGCTAGTGTCATGCTTCTGCAGGCTAAATACACTGGCTGAAGAAATCATATGTGATGAGGTCACTGGAGGAGGACTTGTGAAGCTTAAAGGACAGGGGACCATAACTGGGGGCTTTTGTTTAACTGTAGAGAGAAATGAAATCATGGAAAAGCAGAAAAACCCAAACGGACCAGGTGGATGAGTTGTAAGGGCTTGGTCACAGGGATGAGAAAGGAGCTTGTCTTCTGATCAGGGATGTGCTGCTCTGCCCAAAGTGTGTAAGACCTAGGATGACGCAGGACAGGACCTCCCCTGAGCCCAGTTCTCTGTTGCTGGAGGCAACCACGCTAGATAACACTTCTCAGAAGTGGTCAAATTCCCTTTTAATGAATTAGGTCCTTTGCCTCCACTTCTCTACTAGAAAGCTCTTCCAGAATTTCAGACGGCTGGTGATCAGAATTTTTATTTACAGCCTATTTGTACTCATTTTGCATCTGCCTCAGTGCTCTTCCTCATCCTATCCCTCCCTGATGTTTACTCTGATCTATGTTTAGAGAGCCATTAGAGAACCTCACAGCATTACCTTCAACAGATTAAAGTAATGAAGCTTTTATTGTCACCCTTTCATAAGACAGGCTCTCCACTCCCTCAAATATTCCCATAGCCCCTTCTGCACCTCTTCCAGTCTGAATTTCTCTTTCTTGAGCCTAAGTGACTGGAGCAGTACAGAGCGATCCAGAGGAGGTTTTGCCTTGGCCTTACACAATGACATTAATATTCACATTCAGCTCCACCAGCTGTACCTCACCTCAAACATCTGAGGATCACATGTATTACATTTTTCACTGTTGCATCACATTCGTGGCTCAGTTATTCTGTGATTATTTAAATACATCCATCTTTTTCTTCTTTGATGATCGTCAGCTAACAAGCTCCCAAAGTGGAGTAGAAACATCCGTTTCTAATCTCTGTCCCAGAACTACCTGTCCCAAATAAAGTGACTTTGCACTTCATGCTATTGCATTTCATCCTATTTCTGTTGTTCCGCTCAAGGCCATATAGGTCTCCTTTTATCTGACATAGCGTGTGATCCAGTGTGACCTTTCACAGCTACCTAGCTGAAAGCACAACAGGACTTAAAATAAAGAGCCTTCTAGGAGGTGCTTGTTCACAGTGCTGGAATAGATCTGATAGATTTGTGTGTGAATTGAGGAACAGCTTCCTAATGATTTTAAACAAGAAAGTTAAGAGACTATGTATGAAATTCTTTATTACTTCTGTTTTTCTGTAGCTTCTTGATGAAGTTTAATTGGAATGCATGCTGGTGAAAAAGGCTTTTTTTTCTGAAGCTAGAGTGTGCCATCAGGGTGAGCATTGGTTTCCATCAAACTTTCCATAGCAAAGTTAGAGAAGCTACTATGCTCTGAAGAGGAAGAAGTGCTTGAATTCATGTTTTCCCTACACAAACCCCATGCCTTTACCAACAGGTCAACGTGCTAACAAGTGTTCCTTTCACAGGAAAATGTCCAAAAGGGTATATTTTCATTTGAGTGCTGAAGCAAAATTAGAAAAACACCTCCCAAAACTGTAAAGTCAAGAGTTTCATAGAAATGAATTTTCATAGTTCCCTGAGGCTAACTATGACTTCTCCTTTGCTGCCAGGAGACTGAAAAGTCTGATGCCACAGACAAAACTGAGGCTCACACGGAGGACAAGGCAGATGAAGAGGCTCAAGAAGAGGCTCAGTCTGCTCAGTCACCATCAGAAGATCAACAGGTAATTTTTCCTTTTTCCCGTTGTGATATGAGGGGTTTACCTGTGCTAAGCGCATGAAACATAAACCCACAGGCCCTCCTAGTGTGCCTCAGGGTGGGAAGACTGATTGCAGAGTGGTCCTGCTTGTCTTTCAGATGCATTTTCTTTGACATCATGGTGATATGTAACCTAGATAAAACTCCAGGGATCTTTGCTCTGAATCTTGAACAACAAGTTGTCTTTATTTAAGTTTCCTTTTGCCACTTGTTACCATAAGCTTTTTTTTTTAATGCTCATTTGGAACCAGACTCTAGTTATGGAGAATAATTTAGGACTAGACATCTGAGTCCTCTCTGTGTGGAAAAATTTGCTGCTATCAATGGCCAGCATCTGCAGTGCTCGTAAATCTAGTTGTTAATGTTTGTTGTCATGTACCAGCATTGACTGCTGTTTGCAGCAAGCCAGATCTGACAGTGTTGTATCCAGGCCATGCAGAAACCCCTGGGCAATGCAGAAAGGAAGACCGTTGTTATCTTTTCTGCCTGCATCATGGTCTGATATTACAGTCACATGGGCAGATCTCAAACTGCAGTGCTAAAGGTTCTTGGAAGAAACCATCTGAGTTCCTTCAATTTTCTAGTATAATATCCTGCAGTTAGGTAACATCAGTAAAGTACTTGTGGTTGAAAGGTAGATGGATCCCGCAAAAAGGGGCCATTCTTTGGTATGCTGGTGTCTTCCTCAGTGGGGTGTTTAAGTCACTGGCCAGGTTCCAGACTGAGTAGAGACTAAGCAGAAATGGATCCTGCGTCTGGAGATGGGGATCCAGCTGCTTTATTTCTCCTGCTGCTCTGACAGTTCGGCATTTAAGGATGGGTTTATTTTGATGTTTCAGTGTCAGATGACTCTCTTGCCAAAGAGGCAGGGCTACTGCTGGATCAAGCACTTACACTTGTTGGGTTTCTTTGTGGTTTGGAGATCAGATGGCCCCAGTGGAATATCTGTCACAAATGCATCATCTCTTTCACTAAAGACCAAAACAAATGTGTTTGGGGTTTTTTCCATCTAGCTGCAGTGTTTTTCCAGATGAAGCACCTCTTTGTAAGCCTTTCCCCGTTACCCTTGTTAACAATGACTGAACCACTCATTGTCAGGCTGGAAAAGCACCCTTTTACACAGCCTCATGCAAGTCTCAGGCACTGGGAAGTCACATTTAAAATTTCAAAATGGCGATGAAGAGAGCCAGTTCTCAGTGGGAACTGAAATTTCTCCTTAAATTATATCCAAGCACTTTTCCTGTCTCTCTGAATTTCTGCTGGCACGTGAGTGCCATCAATACCTTTTTCCTTGGCTCTTAAGAGAAGCCCAGCATAAAACTGCAGTGCATCCCCTGGGTGGATTAGGTTACTTGTCATTCTGGCTGGCAGTCTACTCTAATGTTTTTCAATTGAGAACAGAACGCTGGAACACGTCTGCAAATGTGTCAAGCAGCTGTGTATGAGAGGTTTTGTCATGACATAGTGCAATACCACTCCTATACAACAAACACCTTGCTCCATTTCTCACAGAATGGATTGGAGCTGTAAGTGGAAAACATATTCTTTAGTTTTACAGGGAGGGGAGTGGCAGAGGAGCAAGCACCAGGCAAGACAGTATGTTTGAACAGATCTTTCTGTGGTTACGGGGGCATAAAATATGGTTAGTCTCACAAACCCTCCCCTTTCACCTGCACAGTCTTGGCAGTGTCAAAATGTTCTTACATGGTCTTAAATAAGAAGGAGGAAAAGTCTTCCTGAAATTGTCCAACTCCGATACCCACCTTCATCATGCCAGGTGTATATTAGCTCCTATGGGAAGAAAAAAAGCCCTGTTTCTGTTCCTGTCTTGCTCGTTTTTAGAGAGGGTACTCACCACTGCAGGCAGCAAGGTGCCAGTGGCTCCTGCCGGGGACGTGCAAACCCCATTTTTCACCCTGTTCCACCACCAACTTCCCATGTCACCTAGGACAAATCACTTCAGTGATGTGGCATCTGTCCATCTTGCCACAGTTCATCCTAATTATCACTTCTGTTGGGATGGCCTGAATCATTCTGTAGAAATTCTGGTATTCTCATTCACTACAGACAGCACACAGAGGATGAGTTTAGATAAGAAGAATAACTTTGAGGCAGCTACAGTGAGGTGAATTCCGCCTTTTGTCTCTGTATCTCATTTTACCCTTATAAAAGAAAGCTAGACCTTACCTGGCCAGGGTTTTATGAAGTTAAATACATTTAAAGACTGTCAGATTGCCATTGGAGTATCTTCACTGGATGCTAGGTCCTAAAGGATACATGTAGTATCAACACAGTATTTTCAGTATGTCCCTCTCTTACTCTTGTTCTGCAGCCCAGCACATCTTGTTTGACTGCTTGACCACACTGAGTAGATGTTTTCTGTGGGCTCTCGCCACCCATGTCTTGTTTTCTTCTGGCTTATTAAGAGCTGGTCTCTATATACTGAGTTCTGAAAGGGTGACCTTTTTATCAGCGGCCCACTGTGTTTTGCAGCCAAACAGTTGCATCTTTTGAACAGTAGTAAGGTCCCTTTTGGAGTGTCAACTTACGCTTTTGACAAACCCTCAAATCAAAATGCCATAATTTAAACATCACAGTTTTATGTTCTGCTTCTGAATTAATATACTGGTGGGAATCTAGTATTGGCATTTTGGCCTTATTTAGCACTCAGTTTCAAACCAGCTTAAAAATGACTTTCTGATGAGGGGTGCAACCCAGCCGGCTTTTCTCCAGTGACTTTGCAGGAGAAATGCCAGAGCTATGAAAAAATTCTGGAAGAGTCTTGGCGAGGTAAAGATATCTCAGTCTTTGCCAGTGAGCATAAGAGAGATAAGAAAATAAACTGTGACTGTGTCAGTTGTGGAGCTGCATGGAGGGTCTCAGATTTCAGAAGGCTCCTCCAACGCCTCGGTAGCACGAATGGCAGCCGATGATCAATGTGGGTACGTGTGGAGGCTGCAACCCTCCCCTACTGCTTCTGCTGCCCTTGCTGGGAGATGCAGGAGTCCAGAAGCTCCAGCTTTTTGTGTCACGCTGGAATGACCCCGAGGAAACCAGCGAGAGACCGCAACCCTCTGAAAAACAAATCTCTTAATTCAGCAGCTGCCTCCTGAAAGCAGCAGGGATAAGTGCACAGTGCAACAGGTCGTTCTTCACACACCTCACATGAGGCTGCCTAGGCTTCAGCAGCTCCAGCCCCTCATTCACACAAGCATCCAGGAAAGCCCAGAGCAGATGTCGAAATAGAAAGTCCCTTACACAGATCCAGTAGTAAGTAACAGGAACAGCTTTCAGCCTGGGTCACCAAGGGACAGCTGCACTAGGATTTCTTTAGATTATGAATTTTTTTTTCACCTTAAACCTGTTGCATACTTTCCTTCCCTAATCACTTCATCAAGCTTATCCTTGACTTCTTCCTAATCTTTTTTCATTCCTAATCCCCATCCTCTGATGGAGAAGGTTGAGGAACCATTTTGTTTGGATATAGTGTCCCTTTTTCTTGCTTTGTCTGTCCCTTTGTTTTTGAGTTTTTTGATGAAAAGACTGTGACCTCCTATGCACATGGCACAACAAGGGCTCTGCTGGTCACTAGATGTGACGGTAATAATTTTTCTTTATTTGTACTATCTGATTTTAACTTTAGATTTTAGCTTGGGGGCTAGAATATTTTTTAAGTGGTGTCCCAGTTAAATCAGTTTGCAGTACCGATTAGGCTCACTTCAGGGCAGAATTATTTTAGAAACATGTTCAAAAATCATATCATAATGCAAGTCTGTATCCTGTCTCAGCAATTCCCCAGGCCATATATAAACCCTGGCACTGCACTCACTTCCTTATCTCAACTCATTCTATGCAAACTTATATCAACCGCTCATGCCTTCTGCATCGTACTATGCCATTTGCCCTTTCTCTTTGGGATTTTGTGTAAGATTATACCTTCTCTCCAATAACCATCTTGGTATCTAACATTAAATTCTATTCACTGTACATTTATATTTTTTCTCTTTTCTCTCTCTTCTCTTCATCACTTTTGCTCAATCTACAGTCTAAAACCAGCTTGTATGATTTCTTATTCCCCACTACTGTTGAGCCAAGGCATCTGTTAGCCTACAACAGTTAACAGAATCACAAGCCAGATTCTAAGTGAAGATATATAACATAGATAAGATTCTGTATAATTCTGATTTAACTTTCATTTGGTAGAGCAGCTAATTACCCACCCCCCACACCTGAAAAAGCAAACCAAACCCCAGCTCTAATGCTTTGCTTGTCAATGAAGCAGATTTGATTTGAAGTAACTGAGAAAAAGGGAGCTTTTAATGATTTTATAGCCCTTTTTCAAAGTAAAAGCTTAGCTTAAATGTGCTTTGCACTTTAATCTGGAGGATATTATCTCAAAATAAATCTACTGAATTCCACATAGTTTTCCTAAATTCAGTGTTTAATTTCTGCTGTGTTTTGCCTGTATGACCTCTGATGTTCTTTCTTCGATCTATCTTTTAAACATTTTCTTTTGTATCTCTTTTGTAGGAAAGCAAGGAAGAACATGCAGCAACAGGGGTATAGTATATTTGGATATTTTGCTTTCATCTTTGTTTGTGTGCATTTAATTCCTTTTCAGTCTCATCACTTCACTCAAAAGATAGTAAATTCTTATTCATGAAACTAAATATACTAGTATTCTATTCTGCTAGAGAAAATGATTGGTCATATCATAGTCTTATTGTTTGGGAACAAAGATAGGCCTTTAATGATTAAAAACTGTAAATGGGAGAGAAACTGTCTTTCACAGATTCTTTAATAAAATTTGCCAAGGACTCCCAAGACAGCTATATCTTTGACAATCGCTAACTGACACCATGCTGATTACATTTTCAGTGTTGTGAGCGTGAAGGAGTCATTCTGACAATTTAGGCAGTTCTGCCTATAAAGGAAATATTTTCCTTGCCAGAATTTTTAAGACCCAGGTGCAAATCCTTACACACTTTCCTGCTTTGCCCAGCATTGCAAGTTTATGCTTTGAATATTTCGTCAGTGTTCCCAGTAAAACTAATTATTACTTTAGGCTATTTTCCACTGCAAACCTGCAATTAATAAGAGGACACATTCACATCTTCCCACTTCCAAACTGCAATACACGCATACATACATGTGTATACATACACATGCCTGCTGTCAGAGTTAAGCATTGTGGACCTGGCAGCTGAAGTGGAGCTCCTGGGCCCATGGGCAAAGCGTAGGGACTCCCGGTGAGGCTGGCGAGGGCCGTTAAGGCTGGTTGGTGCACCCTGGCACCACTAACTAATGCTTCAAGCAAGAAAAATACCCATTTTTTCTGTAAAAGGCAATTGACTTGAATTTTGAACTGAAGTTGTTAATACCTGAAAGGTGTTACTTGTCTGTGGGCTTGCCTGGCCCTGTTTCAAAGAGTGCTAATGAAAGGCACCTTTCCTGGGGGAAGACGCTGAAAGAGGCCATATTCCTTTAGCACGAGAACTTCTAATCCAGCTGACCTGTGCGGACATTCGTGTTACGTTTCTGGTTTGGCAGGGATGATCCCTTAGTGCAATGGTTTTCCCTGAAAAACAATGATTCAGACCAGGAATCTGATTACAACAGGTCCATTCCCAAGCACAGGTTTAAGCAGGTTTTTACTTCAGTGACTCAGATGTGACTCTCTTACAGACAGTATGTGTCTGAGAGGAAAACCTAAGGTCTGTGCTGCTCATATACTACCTGCAGTCCTGACTGAAAACTAATTATGTGTTCTTTGATTGGTAGATTACACCAGGAAGAAATTCCCATAATTTTTGTAGTCTAGGTAATATATGAAGGTATGATATTTTGAGATAAAGCTTGTTTATACACACAGGTGGAGTGTCTTTGAACAAGAGTTTACTGGAAGAGAAGGAGCCGAGAAGCCTACAATGATATTTTCAGTTGTTTTCAGAGCAGGACTACACTTTAAAGCTTCATTTGCTAGCTCTTAAAAGACAATAAACACAGATTGTTGTCTGTGTTACATAAATGCTAGCTTTCAGATAACTTCATTTGGTTGACTGAAGGAAAGGGCTATTGCCTTTAAATTGTGCCATTTCTCCTTTATAAGAGAGAGAAACAAGAACTTTTGAAACAGAAACAAGGCTGTATTATCTGACTCCAAATGATTTTTAGATTATTCAGGAGTCTAGTTCCTATGCCATGAATCTTGACTTGTTTACTGCTCCAAGAAAGCATATAATTAAAAATACTAAACTTTTTGTCATATTTACATATATTTCATATTCCCATTTTGATCTTGAACATCTATTTACAGCTTAACCATGCACCATGTTGTAACTTCTCTAAGAAGAGGGTTCTTACATTCCAGGACTTGCCTATTGACTCCACAAAACTAGAACATTGGCATGTTAAGAGTAAAAGCTCTATACATTACTCCTCTGTTCTATTTTTTAAGCTCTAAAGAGATTGCATTTACTAGAAACATAACAGTTGCAAAAGCAGAGCTCTGCATTTCAAGACGGTTTATTTTTCCTTCATTTCCTACATGATAACTACAACTATTTTCCATAAAAAAGGAAGAAGAAGAGAAGCAGGAAGAGGGAGAAGAAAAGGAAGAGGTGGAGGAGCAAGAAGAGTCTTAGTACACTTCCTATGACACATTCTTTCTTGAACAGGTTTTCAGGTAACTATTAAGATATCCAGCACAGTTTCCAAATGTTCTTAAAATAACATAAACTTGAACATTTTGTACATATTGTTGTTATATGCAATGACAAGAATGGAAAGAGCGTACCAAAACCAAAAAAGGTATTATGTGTTTGACATATAACAGTTGGTCAGAACTATTGCCCTGAATGAGTCTGTTAGTTTTCCCCATTTCTGTGGCACCAATGAAGCTGACTTTCCTACACAGCTGTCTCCGTGGTCCCTAATATCCACCAAATACTGCAGGCCCATCGCTCTTACAACCTTCATCTCCCTGCCAGGCTTCTGACATCTACTTTGGGCTTATTCCTTAGCATCTTCCCACGGTATCCCCTAGGTCTCTGCTGTGACCCCTAAGTATGAGCAATGCAAAATGCAGCATGCTAGGTGTGTACTGCGTGAGTGGTCAGTATATATGCACGAAGTGCCCGACTGATGGGCAAAAGTACACTTAACTGTTAGATTCATTGCAGCTTCTCTTTCATCTGGGATAAGAATTTGTCTCTCTCCTCTCTTACTCAGCTACTGATTTCACTGAAACTTTTAAGAGCTTCATGTCTCAAATGAAGCCCTCTCTCAAATTTAATTGAAATGTTAAAAAAAAAAAAAACAGGGAAGGGAGAGGAGCCTGACCAGAAATATGACACACTATAAAATTACTCTTATTGCCTTAGAAACTAGGCCAAATGTGACTTTAAAACCTCAAACCAGGAAGTACCTGGGAGGCAGAATTTGTGCCTGTATAGATGTATGAGCATCCAGCTCACTTAAGTTTTGTCAGCATGTGGTTCCAAATGTAATTTTCAGGTTTTCTTTTTCCTCCTACTGTCTCTTCTCTTCTGCACAGAAATAAAGATCAAACAATCACTTACTAGGGAAAAACTGTTAACCTACAAGAAAGTTGGAATTTCCAGCAGATTTTTCCTTGGGTGGTGGGACTCTCTCTTGATTGCACACATAGAGTGTGATAAGCTCTTTCTAGAACCAGTGGGATTCCCAGCTAACTCTGCCTCTGAGGTAGCTGCCATAGGTTTCACCAACCGTACGCTGATGTGGAGACCCAGTGCCTCAACAGGACAGAAAATCCATAATTTCTTTCATGCTACCTCTCCCAGTCTGGGTTCCTCTGTTGCATGGGAATTAATTCATGCCAATGTTGTCCAGTGTTCAGACATGTAAAATCACAGAAGGAGTGCTAAGTTCTAATCTAATTTTCCTTATTTTTGTTCAGGAAGCACAAGCTGGAGCAGCCCCACCAAAGAAAATAAAATCACTCTCTCAAGCAAAACATCACTACCTTTCACGCCTGTAGACATATGAACATATAAATATATAACAGAACAAAGACACCACTCTGTCCTACCTGTGGCCTTTATATATATATTTGGTATTCCAATTGCTTGTTAAAATGGGTCTTCTTATATCTGACTGATGATATTTCAGTTGATTGTTATATGTTGGAATAGTATTGTCCATGTCACATTTTAGATTATAAACTCCTCAGGGCAGGAACCATGTCTTTCTCCATGTTTATCTACTGCCAGACACAGTGCTGCCACTCAGCAGATAACTGCACTCACACAAGTGATGTATTCAGAGAAAAATTCAGCACTGGAAACCTCAAAGAGGCTTCCTGTATACAAGCTATGTGAGTCACTTCTCCCTCAGCCGGCTTTTGCAAATGATTGAGACTTCCATTGTACAGCAGTTTAAATAAATGCGTTTTCTGTCATATCTGTTCTTTGTCTGCAAAAGCATTAATTTAACCCTAGCAAGCTGCGCTAAGATCTGTAAAGTTAAGTTTTCTCCATCATTACAGTTGTAGGCTATACAAAGTCCTTCACCTTGCCTTACGTTCCTGCTGATGTTTCTGGTGTTGTGTATAAGACCCCAGCCATGAGGATACACAATCTGCATTGAAGGAAAGAGATGTCCCAGTCCCTTCTACTGAAGCCTTGTCAGTCTTCATGGATACATCCATATTCACTGGGCCAGGGAAGCAGAGAAAATTAACCCATATTCACGCTATAACTGTTGGTTAGAATTTCACTGAGGAAGATGGAGCTTGGATTTCAGTCCCTCGTCCAATTACTTTTTATGAGATTTATAAAAACTGCTTATAGAGGAAGGGAGGGGATGAGAAATGCTTATTGCCAAAGTAGCCCATGGCTTCATAGCAAAACAATCTCCAAAGGAACCACAAATTTATGTTTAACTCTGATCAAGAAGAGGCTGGCTTTTCAAGCTGAGACCTCCTATACCGTGAGTGCTTGAACAATAACTGAACAAATAAAGTGGAAGAAAAATTTGTGGAGGTTTTCTGAATGTCCTGAGTGGGTATATTGTGTTTGTTCAGGATACATCTAAAGTTGCAATTGTTGGGAGGGGGTGGATGGGGAAGCAGTCCTCTCTGCGCTGTTCTTACACTTGTAGGTGATGCTGAGCTCAGAGCTGGCAGGTCCAGCTGAGGGAAGGACCTTGGAGTCCTCACTTACAGCTCACCAAAATCATCAGCTCAACATGCAGCAGCGGCCAAGACCCAGGAAAATGCTGGGCACCATCAGGAGGACGGCATGACTTTGCTGCCGTATAAAGCCTTGCTGAGTCGACATCTTGAGCACTTCGTGCAGTCTGGTCTCTGCGTCTCAGGGAAGAACGTAGTGGCATAAGAAGAGGTACAGAGAAAACAACAATTAGAGAGGATGAAACAGCTGCCATGAGGAGACTGAAAAGACTTCCATTTGGAGAGGAAGCCAAAGCATTTCCAAAAATCATAAAGGCAATGAATGAGACGGATGCAGAACTGTTAGGCAAAAAATCCTGCAATACTATAATGAAAATTAGTATACACGGTTAGTAGCCACAATGAAATTAGTAGGTCAGCTTAAAGGAGATAAAAGAGAGTACTTTTTATACGGTGGGTTGGGAACTTCTAGAATTTGTTGTCACAGGACGTTATGGAGACTGACAATGTCAACAGGCCCAAGAAGGTATTGGGCAATGTCAGGAACAGGAAGCTCGTAAGGGGATACTACAGCCTGGGATGTGCCCACCGATATCCCTCATCCAGTGAATCGTGGACGCTGGGACTGGGCGCAGAAGAAATGGATTACAGTGAACTTGGTCTCCCTAAATAGCATTGTCCATTTCCACTTCCAGAGACTCAGGACCGGGTTAGGCGAGCCACTGATCTGACCATTTCATATGTTCCTGCAGGTGATTACTCTTCCTGGGGAAAACACTCCCCATTTTCCAGCAGCTGAATTGCGGTGCCAGTCATAGCTGCAGTAGTTCTGAGCAAAAGGCTGGTCTTTTGGGAGTATGGTAGACAAAATGAAAACAGAACTGTTAATCACTTTGAAAATGGAGTAAATCCAACACCGTGAGTGTGTGTTGTGCAACAGCCGGCGTGTTCGTGGTATCCTTCATGTATCCCTGGACTTTCTGAGCTTTGTAAAGCTGATGAACCATGGACGCCACTTTTCCTTCCACCGATGTACAGAAGAAAGAGCCTGCGCCTACTTGATACATCAGGCTTTGGGCTTGAAACAAAAACACCACACCTTGCATATTCGGGTATTACTTGTTAAGGCAGAAATATGGCAACCATCTTCTCGAGAGGGTATAATCTGGAAAGCCGGTCAGGGAATGTGAGGAATGCTAAGCCTCCCGTACAGGAGTGACGCGCTCCCCTGGTCCTCAGCTGGTGACTGAGGTTATGCTCAGTGTGCAGTGAAAAAGCAGACGGGCTAGCGGGTGGTCGTACTCACAACACAGCTCTTTGGGGCGTTCCTTGGGATAATGCTCTTTAGCATGTGCTGATCATCTTTTCTGCCAGACAAAAAGGAGGTTGTGAGTATGCAAAGGATAAACGGAAAGCTAACTGCTGCTCGGTGATTTTAGCCGTAACCCTAATTCTGCTTACGTAAGCTTAATACTCTGCAGTAATATAATGCGACTAGGAAAAGAATTAAGTCTTTTCTAACTAACTACAGCACAGTAGCACAAATATGTGAACTATTGGCTTAAATGCATTTGAAAACATACTGTCTGCATTTTTATATAGTTTATATTTTACTGGGAGAAAGCAACTGCAGTCGGTTAACAGGGCGCACCTGGTACACGGCATTTCACATGCTTCAGGAAACTGTGGATGCAGAATCATCCCGGTACACCACAGTTAAACACAAAACGGCACGCTGCTTTGTGTGACGCTTAGGTATGTAAAGTATTTTCCTTGGATGATTGATGTTATAAACATCTAGTATACTGAAACAAGCTAAAATCAGAAAGGCTTCAAGCTCTGCTTCTACAGATCCATGTATGTCATAGGATGGTGGCTGTTTGCACTTTAAAACGATTGATTGTAAAGTTTAACAGACTGCTGAAGTGTAAAAGAAGCAGCTGCAATATCATCACAAGGCAACTAAGTAGACAGGGCTAGTCAATGGCTTGTTTTCTAGGAAAATAAATATCAGGAGCTTCATTCTGTTGCTAGTAATAAAGGGTTTTGAATAATAGGTCCAGAAGGCAACCTGTGCCATGTTGTCTCTTGCATGAGAGCACTTCTGAGCCAACAAATTGTGTAAGAGGTTTTCTCCTAAGAAAACTCTAAGGGAAATTCACTGGAAAGCAATTAAACTGTTTGATAATTTTGCCAATACAGCACTAGCCCCCAGTCAGTGTTTCTGGTCACCTTTCCAGCCACCTCATCTGTTCACCTGCCTTCTAAATAATACTTCCTAATAGTCTTCTGTTTACTGTGAGAATATCAGTGTTAAAGGAGATAAGACTATTTATCTGCATCCTTTGACAACTTCAGAAGGCTGGAAATACGCTTGACAAACAGTCTGGGAAGCTGAAAATTCAAGATAGTAATTTCTTCAGAAGGCAGATTGGAAGTTTGTGGTTTGATGTTAAATATCTTGAAGAATGCTTGCTGTTCCTCCAGTTGCAAAGCTGTTGCCATGCATACAGCAAACAGAGGAGACGGCGATTCTCAGCTGAGACTCTCATTCTTAATGAGTTACTGTCTCTGTTTTGCTCATGGGGAGGTAAAGTGCAGAGGTAGGGTGACATACTTAATACCACAGATCAAGGGCACTACAGTCCAAAATAGACGCGGACTACCTGCTGTGCGTTCCCCTGCTTCAGAACATACCAACCATGGTTTTGCATGTGGTGATGACTTTCTGCTACTAAATATTTTGAATCATTTAGGTTGGAAAAGACCCTTAAGATCATTGAGTCCAACTATAAACCTGACACTGCCAACTCCACCACTAAACCATGTCCCTAAGCGCCACGTCTACACATCTTTTAAATACCTCCAGGGATAAAAGTAGGAGGGAACCATGGAGTCCTTATCTCAGAGGGGTGAAGGATGAATCTCTGAGAACACCTGGAACTGCTTTACAGTGACCACAGCTTCTTTGAGGAACAGTACCTTTCTCTTTCAGGATGTTTGATTTGTGAGGAATAAAGTTGTCACGAAGTTTAAAGAAGCTGAGTTTTGATACCAGCCTGTCCAAAACCATTTTTGACCGCAGACTATTCAGTTAACTTCCTTACACCTTACTTTCCCTATGAAAGTGAGAAAATATTTGTAGAAAATTTATGGGAATAAAATCAAAGTATCAATGCACTGATTGAAAGATGAAAGTATAACTGCATCTTCTTTCTTTGATAAGGTTTTGCTTCTGAGTTGTCCATTCCACATTTAAAATGTTTATTTCTACTTTTTTCCCCATCATATTGGTATCTGACAGCTATCAAAACCACCTTCTCCTTTACATTATCTCTTCACTGCTTTCTTACCTAACTCTACTATTAAGCAGCCTAGAGAAAAAATGGTCACCTTTCCCTCTTCGTTGCTCAGTGGCCTAGATCAGAATTGCACTTGCAAAACAGGTCTTTGAGGATTCCTCTTAAAAAATATCAACTATGTCAGTGTCTCCATTCTCTCAGAGTTTAACAAGGATGTATCTACACACAGCTATGTCACAAGCTGTCCTCCAAAATATGTGTATGTTTACAGTCATTTGACAGAAGTCAGATTCATGTGGCTTACACATTTACTAAGCAATATATTTTGAAGCTGAACAGAACTTATCTGGGTTTCCTATTTCACTGAAAAAGTTTAGAACATATTTCTGAAATTACAGAACCTACTTCTTTATGTAACTAGAAAAGGATGTCACACAGAGTGCCTTCCTGTTAGCGATCTGTGACTTTGCTGATAGGTGTGGAAGAAAGGCGTTAGCATCTCTACTTTTTCAGCGTAATCCTTCAGGAAAATGTAACCCCAGAAAAGGAAGCCTAGAGGCAGAAAACAATGCAAGGACTTAGAAGAACTTTTTTTTTTTCCTTAACTGCTTAGCACCCAAGTAGGGCTTAGCAGATCAAAGACCGAAGAGAAATCTTGCCCGGGACAGAACCTTGCAGAAGCCCCCCAGCTGCGTGCTGCTGTGGGTGCTTTCCCCTCTCCCGAGTCACTAGCTCAGCACCCAGCTGATGCAAGTCCCCACGCACCCCCCAGAACTGCTGTCCCCACCTTGGGGACACCAGAAGGGGACCCCTGGGGAGGGTCAACCTCCTGGGTCCTGTCAGATGGCTGGGAGGTACCCACGGCTGGAGGGGAGCCCGAGGAAGCCTTCCTCCCATCTATGGCAGCTGGCAGCTGGTGAAGCATACTGCTTTCAACGTTAGAATAAAAACTATCCTGTTGCTCCTGCAAACAGCTCTGGTCAGCAACGCTCAGTAGTTTAAGCTGACTTGATGGTGGCCCAAGCTGGGCACTTGAGACCTGTTCTCATCTTTGGGCCGGGAGGACTTTACCTCTCCTGCTGCAGTCACGTGCTGCCTGTCCTGCAAAAGCAGCCTTGGAGGGGTTGTTGCGACAGAGGAGTCCCAGTGAGCACGGGAGATGACTTCAGAGGTAGATACTGGGATACAGCGGAGCCGGGAGTGCACAAAGGTAGGGGTGAGGGTAGCTGTCAAAGCCAGAGCACCCGGCCTCCAGCTGACTGCCCACGCGGAGCGATGGCCATGGAGCTGGTAGCAAAGCACGGTGGTTTCCGCTCTGCTGACTTTAAGGATGGGATGCTGGACGGATGCCATTTTTCTCTCAGTTCCAATTTCCAGCTTTCTGGGGAAATGTTTTATTCCTTTTTGACCTTCAAGCTTTACAATGTTTGAGCAGTAAGGCCAGAAGAGAGTTGATATAGTTTTTCTTAATAGCGGCTTACCGTGCCAGAGGAGCATTTGTGTGTGAGTGCGTGACAAAAATCTGTCCCCCAGCACCCACCAGCAGAGGCTGCATGTGGGCGCAGAGCCAGAGCAGCACGCTGAGCAATGGTGAAGCCTGCTATCGCTGCCCTTAGCCTTCACAATCACATTACCCTGATAAAGTTAGCAGTCCCAGGGCTTGCCAGGCAGAGCAAAGCACACGAGCTGCCTCCTTTCTTGCTCCCCAGCCTGTATTTCCCCTCCCCTCACCATGGGGATTTTTCTTCCTTTTTTTTAATTTTTGTTTTTAACAAAAATGAATCGCCTCCACAATAAGCTCCAAAGAAACAAGTAAAGCAGATGCATCCTCTTCCAGCATCCCTCTGGGCAGGGAGACAGTAATCCCCGCAGCGGCAGCCCCAGCTGACGTGCTGGGCACAGCAAGTCGCAGGCAGCAGGGCTGTGGGGTGGCAGCTGGAAAGGGCTGGGGTTCCGGTGGTCCTTCTCCTGGGCTCCCAAAAAAGGGGTGCTGTTCCAGCCCTTACAGCTAACTTAGCAGCAGCATCTCAGGTGTGAAAGCTTGGCACTAACTCAGTGGTGTTTCTTACCTGGTCTGGGGTGGAGGGAAGGAAAAGCAAGAAAAGTGAGAAAGAAAATGGGGGCAAAAATCCCCTTTGGGCTAAGAAGCATCTTCTGGTCGTTGCACGTGAGTGATTCCCAGCAGCCAACAATGGAGCACGGTGTGGTAGAGGAGTTTTGGCTTTCTATGTGCTCCAGTACTTTTTCATAAGGATTATAGCATTGCTGGATTTAATGATGTGGTGTGCTGCATTAATATTGGCTACATCCAATTTAAATGGGTCTGGGACTGGCGTCCATGTGCTCCTAATCAGATTTTGATGAAAGCTAGAGGCAGTAGAAGAAAATGATATTCAGCTTCTGGCCAGCCTCGGGCTGGTGTCAGGGCAGCTGCCGGTGTGGCCCATCGCAGGCAAACGCAAGAGCCGGAGGAAGCAGCTCTGGCAGAACCTCGGGGGACTGGGTGGCCAAAATCTGTATGGGGAGTCACCCAGCCACGACGACCGTGGCGGGGTGGGTGATGTAGTGCCCGGCTCTTGCTGGAGGTGGCGAGGACGCCTCGGCCTGACGCCCAGCCCTGGGAGAGGAGAAGGTGGTGCGGAAGGAGGGGCAGGGCAGCCACCCATGGAGCTGGCAGGGACGTGCCTAGGGTAGCGATGGCCTCCAAGGATGGGTCCTGGGGATCACGTTTAACCGGTGGCCCCAGCACAAGATGTATGTGCTGATGAAGTCTGGCACTGGCGAGGAGTTGGGGAGCATTGCTGGTGTGGAGGAGAACAGGACAGTGGCCCAGAAAGAAGTGAAAGGCCCGGAAGGACCGAAGTGAGACAAAAGTTGGTGGTATGGAGTACCAGCATCATGAGCTTTGTGGGCAAATAAGAACTTCTGCTACAAGCTGGGAGCCCATCCTCCTGGGACTGGCACAGGAGGAGAAAGGCTTGCGTGCATGGGTTCATCTCCAAGCCACGAGGAACTGTAATGTGATGCAGCGGTGGCAAAGAGAAATGTGATGAGTAGATGTGCTAAGGAGCTATTTTCAGAAGTGAAGGGAATACTGAGTAACATTGCAAAGCGCTGCAGTGGCACCTCCTCCGGGGTAGGTACCGTGTCATGTTTGAACCCCTGGTCAAAAAGGATGAATTCACACTGAGAGATTGAGGAAAAGCTGTTCCAGGTATCAGGGGCTTGCATGGTCTAATTTACGAGAGGAGGTGACAAGACCTTGGTTGGTGTAGTCCACCAAAATTCCCAAATTTCCAGGTTTGGAATTCCAAAAAATGGTGGATATTGACAGTTGTCTTGTGCTTGGGAATAGAGAAAACATAAAGCTGGAGAAAGAACTTACTCCAGAGGAAGGGGAAGTAATTGCTCTTCAGCAGATGCACATTGCACATCGTACGTGATGTCATGAGGAACTGCATGAAAAATAAAGCAAGGAAAGAGTATGGCTGATGGTACGACAGTGTATACTGAACATATAGGACAGGCTGCCCGGCATGCTGAGAAACAGGATCGCAGCAGGAATATTTCCAGGATCTGGAAACGTCTCTCACCTGAAGAGAGGAAGCAGCTGGTGAGGCAGGGAATGACAGGTCCCCTCCACGCTGCTGCGCGGCTTTTCCCTGCGGTGACACCGCCGAGGCTTTGCAGGACTTTGCAAGGAAGCTGGGAACTTCCCTTGAGAAAACGGCTGCTCTTAGCAACCAGGGTTTCACTGGTGAAAATCTGCTACCTAGGGATATCTGTAGTGTGTTAGAGGTAGCCGAAGAGAGTGAATTCAACCAGTGCTGTATGTCCTTAGCAAAGTGTTCTGCACTCCTGCTCTTAGCAGTACATTTTTAACCTGTAGTGCTCTTTGCCTGACTGTTACTATTCCTAATGTCAGCATCAACATCTTCGCTCAAGTGACTCATGCTAAAAACAGAGGTATTTTGGTGCATGGTGTCTTGAGGGTGCATGTTGAAGTCTTGTCCGCTACTATTCAAACATCACGAGGGCCTGGCAGACACTCGATCCCCATCGGCGTCAGCAAGCGGGACTCAGAAATGTGTGCTGAGATCATCCCCTGGGAGGTGACGAAGCCTCTTTGGGTTACAAACAGGCCCACCCGATAGTAACCCGCGGGGTGCGGCCGAGTCCCAAAAGCTGGCAGCAGGGCTTATCGACATGCTGCAGATGCGGGTCAGAGACTTCTAAAGGGTGGCCTGTAGGGCTGTATTTTTTAGATGAGAAGCTGACGGCAGAAACTCAGCAAGTTCTTCTTCCTCGCTTGGTGCCGTCACCCAGTGGGGTGGCACCTGGGCAGCAGGTCCTGCCCCAGAACGGGGAGAAGCAGCTCCAGGGGCGATAGCTGCCAAGTCCCTTTCTCAGCCTCCTGCGCCGAAACAGCAAGTGCCTCTGTGAATGTAAAGCCTTCTTCTGCTCACTTGCAAGAGGTCAACGGCACCGCCTATAAACCAAGGTTTTGTGCTTATTTTTCTATATTTTACCCACTGAGGGGTCATGGGGTGTAATGGGAAGCCGGCTCGTTCGTCACCTGTTGAAATCAGGTGCTGTTGCAGATGCGTGCATGGAAGGAAGCAGCCTTGGAAATACTGGTGCAACGCGGCATTGAGATGACTTATCAGACAGATGGCTTCACTCTCGAACAGTGACTTGTCCCTTATGTTTGATCAAGCCTTTGCCAAGCAAATAGCTTTTGCAGGATGGAGCTGGGGGCTCATGACCACTTGCTTTGGCACAACGCTGTCTGACCCGGAAGGCAGCAGGGGAGGGTTATGCTCACCAGGCACTCATCAGATGCTGCCATTGAGGGTGGTCGGTTGCTAATACCTCAAATTAGGCTAATGGAAAATCACTCGTGAACTGTGCGTCTCCCAGTAAACTCTCCCTAACCTCAGCGAGACTAGTAAAGATAAAGGTTCGATAGGATGCTGTACTTGTGGACATATTAAAACACCCCACCCCACTGGCATGCCAGTTAGGTTGCGATAGAAGATGGCAGGGCACCGGAGGGCGAGAGCCTGGCAGAAGAAATTGTCTGCAAATGGTGTACCCAAGGGAGCAGGGGGAGGCTTTTGTCTCTCAGTGACATGGCTCGCTCACAGAAAAAACCCCAGCTGCCTTTTGGGCAAAAATAATGATTCCAGCAATTCTTTTCCATGAGTCGGATGAATTTTTTCTCTGAAAAATGGAAAATGACTTCTCCAGGAGTCAGAAAAAAAATTATCTCTCCAGGGAATGAGTCATTTCCTCTAAAGAAATTTGATAAAAAAAAAAAAGGTTTCACAAAAGCAAAGCTCAATGACGTCAAATTTTGCCTGAAATTTTGTTAGAAGGAGCCGTTTCTTCTCTCTCCTTTGTGTGCAGGGGTCTGGAGACACCCTCTGCAGCAGGAAGCTGCCAAAAAGGGAACTTCCGACCGCAAAAGAGGTGCGGGGTGGGTTTTGCATTGTGGGGTATTTTAGGTCCCCTGTGCAGCCAGAACAGAGGGTGGAAGCAGAGCTGGGGCGCGAGAGCTGCCGAGCGCAGCCCCATGGAGCTTCTGCGGCTCAGCAGTGGAAGGAGACCACCCGGCAGGGAATTCAGGATTCCCTGAGCCTGTCGGCTGCTCCCAGCCACCCGACCGGAGGAGCTGCCCTGCCCTGCCCTGCCCGGCTGCCCGCCCGCTGCCTGCTGGCCACCCCCAGGTAAGTCTTCGAGCGCCGAGAGGCAAAGTTGAGCCCAGCATTGGTGGATTACTGGATTTGCTGTCGTTTCAGCCTGGATGATAGCGCTACTGATCTGTGTTTGTCACGGTACCATTTTTTGGAGATAAATGATCTCTGAAGCTGTTGGTCTGGCGCCTGTTGCTGTATCCGGAACCCATAACTCGCTGGGGCTGCCATGAGCCCTTGTCCTGTCTGTCTTCATTTTGTGGCTGACCATAACGCTGTGAAAGCTGGGACCTAACGTGTGAAATTTTGAGGGGGGCCAAGGGAAATAAGAAAGTAGATGGATAGCTGTTGTTTCATATAGGGTAGGCATAGATAGCGAAACAGCTGACTTGCGGAGTGGGGTGGAAAAGGCTAGATGGTCCTAAAAAGTCACTTCATATTAACGTGCCGTGTACCAAGTACATTGCAGAGGGCATGGGTTAACGTTCAAAATATAGCAGGAAAGTGCATTATGTACCTATTTAAAGCTACCGAGCTATCTAGGTTTGAAATGGCAGCCATTAAAAATCGTCTTAGACAACTAAGGAAGTGCATCAGCTGCTTTTTTTTTTTTACCCCAGGTGTCTTTTTCTATAGTAGCGAGTAGCAAGGCTTCACGATTACCTCCAGGACCACAAGAAACGCAATACTATGTACTTAGAAATTTGGGGGAGGATGAAAATGTAGACGTCCCAGTTTGATGCTTTAAGCGGAAACCTTACGCTCGCTGCGCTAGAGATACTGCAGTCTCCAATTGCTTAGAGATTTGATGGTTTAATATTTGAAGCCCAATACTGACGATTTGGGTGTACGCAATTCTCTCAGGCATTCGTCATGCACTGCTATACCACCATACGTTTTTGTTGCATTTTATTCATTTTTAATTTCCCTGCGATGACTGCGCAGATCGCGCGGCGTGGAGGCAGCAAGGCTGCTGTGGATACCCCCCACGGAAGTGCGCTTTATCTGCCCAACCACAGCGTTTGCATGCTCGAGCGTGCGCCGGAAAGGAGGCTGGTGGTAGTCCTAGTGTTGCTACGTTTTTGAGCCTGGGGATCAGAGTGGGAAAACATGAATTTGACGTACTTAATTATCCCGAGACTTAAATAACACCAGCAGAAGAGGTCTGCGTCCTTAGCGGCTGTGCGCAGGTGAACGCCCTCGATGGACGGAGCTGCGCTCTGCGGAGCTGCGGGCTGAACCAAACGGGCAGCATTCATTTGCTCAGTAAAACGCTATGGGACGTGTTTTGCAGCGGTTAGCGCGAGGACTGCTCCCAGACAGAAAGATGTTTTTTCTTTCTTAATTACAATTCCATTTCCTGAATCCCAAAAAGGAGGGAGTTGATTTAATGGGTAAGAGGATACAAGGACAGGTACATTTATTGCTCATCTATGTTTTGCTGTGCTGTATTAAAGATTAATAAGCTTCGAACTTGCGGGCAGCCACTTTTCCTGGCCTGACGTGTGCAAACGAGGAGCTTGTGGGGGTGCTGACACCCCCGTGTCTGGGTGCGCACAACATGTCCTCATCTGGGGCAGATCACGGTTTCGTTCTCTTGGAAAAAGGAGGGTTGAGAGGGGGAATACAAACTAGAGATAAGATAAAATGCTTATAAGCAGAGCAAGTTGAAAATATCTGCCCTTTTTTTTTTTAAATATCCTTTTCATGATGAAAAAATGCCATTCATAAAAAGTTGCCTGGCAAGCGAGCAATGAGAAATAAATACGTACATACGCAGCTGGACACTGTGTACGCTCCCACGCTGTCTGCGTCTTCAAGCTCGTCTTTCATGGGGCAGGGTGGCAGAGGGCTAAAGCTAAACACGCAAGTCGTGACAATCCTGGCTGCGGAGAGACCCGAGCTCCGCGGCTGCCGTCCGGCAGAGCCAAGCTGCGGCTGCCGAGGGGACAGAGGACGAGGAGCGGGGCTTTTCGGCTTGGCATTTGAGTGGGGTCTGCTCCCTGTCCCACTGGCTACTTATTTTATTTAGTGACTCTTAAATACACTCAGGGTGCCCCTTATCAAAGGCGAGTGCTGCGAGCGCCAGCCTAGCGACCAAAAATAAGGGAGAATCCCAGCCCAGCCAGGCACGCCTGAGAAAGGAGCGCTTCAGCGGCAGGTGAAGGACAGACCGAGGGACAGACCGGCTAGCATGGGGGGCTGCAGCGCTGCAGCTCCCGGCGGTCCCGGGGGAGCTGCCTCCCCCCGGCCGGGAGCAGGGAGTCGCACCCCCTGCTCTGCAGGCTGGGTTCCCATCCACGAGTTCCCCTCCTCACGTGCCGGACAGGCCCTCGAGCAACAAAGGAGAAAAGCTGGAAGCTGTCCGTATAGGAGACACAAAGTGTGAATTGTCTAATTCGCCTGGGAAATCACGGGGAAGATGGACATCAGCTACCAGTATTCTGTCATTCACCTGAAAAAAACCCACCCAAAAACCCAACACGGAAAAAGACCTGTAGATTTTCTAAGGTACCAATATTTAAAAGGCATTGATAAATATTTGTGGAGGCAGTGGTTTTGCTTATTTTACTGAACTACTGCTAATAATACTCTTAGGTAACAGAAAGTACTGTAGTAGAGCAGGGTTGCGGGCAGGTGGATGGAGGACTGTGCTGATAAACAAGGTTTCCCTGCAAAAAGAAAAAGGTAAAATAGTTACCATTTTATTTCCGATGCTGACATGGCAATGCATTATAGATCAGTTCCAGGTTTTTAAAGAAATAAATGTTCACTGAATGGCCTTTTTTTCTTTCATGAACAACATGTTTCACTTCTTGGAATTCATCTTGAAACCAAGAGGAAACATTTCAAAGAGGAATGATGTAAAAAATGATCTCATTTCCATTGAGCTTTTTTGAATTTTCAATCTCTTTGAAGGTAATACTGCCTCAGATTTCCCTTTGCATCCCATTTATACCAACGCCATTAGCTTGTTGTGTCCAGCTGGATTCGGAGCCTTCTGCTCCAGGAAAAAAAGGGGTAGGAGCTGTTCCTGCTGGTGTTGCCATGCCCCAAATGCGTCTTTAAAAATCACGGGCACGGGCTAGCGCCACAGCCTGTATCGACCATGATACGCCGGTAATGATTCAGCTCTGTTGCCTTCAAAGCCAACTGAAAACCAGGTGAAAATTCTGAAGACTTAAGCTTGGTTTTCATGCTCTGTACAGGGCTCAGCAGGACACATGCGGGGCAGCGTGGGCGATTGCCCACAAGATAGGCTCATCTCGCCTCCCAGGCTGTCAGCGAGGGCTCTGCCTTTGCCAGCTGGACCTCCCGTGGCTTCCGACGGTGCGTCTGCCAGCCTGGGTCCCGCGAGGTGGGGTGCAGCCCTGCTGCGGGCGCGAGCTGCCACGCAGGGTGGTGCGGCACCAGCCCTTGCCCTGGTCCTCGCCGGCCATGCAGAGGTGGCACCTGGGCTGAGCACTCACTGGCAAATTCAGGTTGCTGGCTCCGGATCTCTCCTTTGCTGATGCTCTGGGGAAAAGCATCCTGCAAGCTTTCTAGAAACGTGCTGGAAGTGTTTCGGGAACTATTTTCCCCCTGAGAAATACTGGTGCTTCTTTAAAATGCAGAGAAGAGACAAAAAGAGGACAACACAGTACTTTGGGTTTTAAATTTGGTAGCTTTGGTGTACTTGGTTTTAACCCAATGACCTGAAACTTTCTTGTTGACAGCCCTTGTTTTCAGCCAGATCAAAAATATGCTATTTAGGTACCTTCCCCTTGGCTTTTGCTCTCTCAGCAGCCCACAACAGGAACATGCTGGTAATAGATAAAAAAAACCCACATTAAACTCAGCAGCTCATAGGGATCCGTTTGTCAGAGCCATAACTGAGTGAATGGTTTTCTGGCACTGCAATCAAGCTCCATCAAAACCTGCATCTCAAGCTATGTACCAGATAACGGTGCTCAGATCAATCAGCGCTGAGCAAACATTTCCAGGCAGATAAGGCTGGAAGGGAAGGAGTGGGAGTTATATTAAACCTGGTTTTCAATCATTATTTCCCAGGGATCGCAGCCTTGTCTGGGTGGCACTGTTCCTTCAGGAGGCAAGGAGACGTGAGCTCTGCCCTGGCTCGCCGCATCCGTAGCACATCCCCGCGGGGAGGCTGCAGATGCTCTCCATCCAACGAGGGGTCCCAGGCACCGGCCGCCCCACGCAGAGCCTAAACCAGCGTCCCAATGGCCGGGCTCCATCCCCCTGACCTGCACAGCTCCATGGTGACTCCCGCCCATCTCCTGGGCTTTTCATGACTGCCTCACTACTGACAGGTAGAAGATAACACCGTGCTGTGCAGGGAGAAGAAGAAGTGCCTTTCTGTGAGGCTCTGCATTTTCCTGCAGAGTGGATGTGCCCCGCAAGCTGTCGTTCAGTTTTTCCTGCAAGGCGGGGAATAACGAGCTGCTCAGGATGGGACCACTGAAGATGGGGCCAGAAGGCAAGTGGTGGCCACACAGAAGGTCAGCCGGCCGAGCTATAACCCCTGGTGCAGGACGAAAGCAAACCCTTTGTGTCTGCCCCATCCGTTCCCTGCCCCCGGTCAGGCCGCCGGGTTGTGGGGCAGAAACCCCTTCCTGAAGGGAAAGCAGGGCATACGGGCAGGGCGCATGCTTCATGGCTTTGCAGCTGTTGTGGCCCAAGGTCCTGCACCCAACTGCGAGTGTTTTTTCTTTTTCTTTTTTTTTTTTTCCTTCAAAATGGGGACGAGGCAAAGAAACACAAACAAATGAAAAGCCTCTGTGTACTTCCAGTTAATTGCGCAGTGGGCAGGGGCCAAAAAAACCTGCTTTCCTTATTCCTGCAGGCTGAAGTCCTGGAGCATGTGATTTGATTATCACATTGCTGCAAGGCAGTGCTCGGCGCCTGCTTCGAGACAGGATATTTCTGGGGGGCTCAGGGGGTCACCCGGGGCAGACGTGGTGACCCCCGGTCATGTCCAGCCCCTGCCCCTCCAGACTCCTCCCCATGGCGATGTGCCGAAGGCTCCTTCCAGGGGAGATCCGAAATGCCACAGGCAGTGAGGGGGGGGCTGTGCCCTTCTGATGGCTCCAGCGCTTCATAACCTGCGCTATTTATTTCAATAAGCCACAGTTAAAGTCTAAACGGCTAAAGGCTCAAGTCCCAGATGCTGTACCAGGAGGGATGTGGGAAGGTCCGGTGGCACTTGGGAGCGCCAGTGGTATGCTTTTGTCCAGGGTACTCTGTTGGACGCTGGTCTCATGCTCAAGGAGGGACGTGGAAGTGATGGGAAGAGTTAATGGGACCCAGACCCTGGAAAACAGCCTTGGCAAACAGGGGTTGTAATCAGCTCAGATCGCTCAGCCTAGCAAGGGGGGGTGAGGAGCAAGCTGGCTGCTCTATGTAGGTCACCTTTGTAGGCCAAACCTTTGAGCCCTGGCCAGCCGTGAGGCCGGTGGGGATGTGGACGACCGGTGGCTGAAACCCGCAGTGCCATGGCCAGCAGCGCCAGGTCCATCCTCGGAGGGCAGGGAGGGCTGAGAGCCACGCAGAGCCGGGGTTCACTTCACGCTTGCGGCGGTGAGACGGCTTCAGTGTCTTCAGGAAGAAACCTGGGTCACTTGGAAAGAGCCCAGGAGAGAAATGCAGCACCGTGTTAAGGGAGGTTACGGCTAACGAGTCCTCGTGGCAGCGGCAAGGAAAGCTCCAGTGCTCAAAGCCCCCGCACCATGGTCAGCATCAGGCAGCCTCGTGCACTGCACTGATGCAGAAGACGTGAGGTCCTTGTCTTCACCTGCTCACAATTTAATATGACTGTGGGGAAATTTTGGGGCAGTTTATTCAGAAGAAACTGAAAAAGGAGCTCGTTGGCAGTCTGTGTCTGCTGACAGAGGGACAAAGCAACTCCCCTGGGCAGGATGCAAACCCCAGCCAACAAAAGCATAGCAAGAAATAAGGCAAAACACCCCTACAGTTAGCACGGTCAGCTATTCAGGCAGCTTATCAGTAGAAGCAAAAGATTTTTGTGTTGCTCACAGGCCCTAAGCCAAGCTGGGGTTCCTTTCAGAAAGATAGCCTGTCCTTCAGCCAAACCCCACCGAGGGCCGGCGAGAGCTGTGGGGTGGTGCCTGCTGGCATGTGCCGGCCAGGGGACGGACGAAGGCTGGAGCTGGCAGCCTGTTGGCCCTGCCGGCTGCGGGTCTGCGTTCCCCCAAGGAAACACGTGCTGCGGAGGGGTGCCCCCAACTCGGGCACGGCTGCGTTGCTTCCCGCAGGTCACGACTGGGGCCATGGGTTCATATCGGCTCTGCCCTCCACCGGGCACAGCCAGCATCCACCCAGCCCATGGTGTCAACTGTCTGAGGAAGAAGCAAACCAGGAGCCTGTTGCTACGAGCGTGTCTCTGCTCCCACCCTTAGGAGACTGCGCCGTGAGGTGCAGCGTTGGCTCTTCTCAGCAGATGGATTGCTCCAGGCTCCACTAGTAATTAGCGCTGGAAATAATAATGACTGGAATGACAAAAGGCTGAGGATAGATTGGAGGTTTTATACAGGATGAATAAGCATATCTAGATGAAAAAAAAGTTAATACATTAATCTACACACAGCTTAAACCCCCACCTGCTGATTCATTTAAGCACAACAGAGAAGTGGGTGGGGTAAGGGAAGGTAAGGAGGAAACACAGGACACAGGGTGGGTGCAGGCCAGGAGGAGAAACCCTTCTGTGCTCCAAGGGATAAAAGTAGGGCGAGAAGCAGCCCCAGAGGCATTGCCCAGTACAGGAGTCAGCTGTGGGGAATAGTTCACAACACTGGCTACCCACTTATTTTGTTAGCTGCTGATGCTGAGAGGTATTTAAGCCTTGTTTGTACAAGTTATTGTCGAAATTTACATATTTTGATATAATTAAGCAAGCACTATTCCCACCTTCCCCCTAGCAGGGGTGCTGCTATATAGATAAAGCTTCATGCGTAGTGAGGTATCTGGTGTGCGTAGTTTACCAATAGAGCTTGCACTGTCTGCCAAAGATAGGGTTTTGCATCAGTAGAATTATAATACTGTAAATCTGAGGGTAGAAACCGTTTTGCTACTATACGAGTAGGTTTTATTGGTAACGATTTTCCTTATATTAGATTACTCTGCACTGCTATTAAAGCCTTTATAGCATAAACTGCGCCCATTGAAGGGATGATGCTGTTATTTCAACAAAAGTCCTCCTCCTGACTGAAATAAATCTGTGTAGATTCACTGTAGAAAAATCTTGAAAACTTCTATATAAAATTGGATTTAATTTTGCATTAAAGTGAATAGCCTTGAAACTTCCAACACAGTCAGGTAATAAAGCTGTTAAATCATCCTATACCTACACCAAGTATGCAGCCTGTGAATCACTTATCCTCTTCAGCCGCAAGTGCTTCTCTGCCTTCCCCCACAGCTGTCTTATCAGCACATGCATTCAGAAAAACCCAAGGACAGAGCTCCTATTCATATTTTTCATAGTGCTACAAAACAAAACGCAGCAAACCTAAACCCAAACCAAACAATAGCATCTTTTGATGGGTGTTTGCAGTCCAACCTTATTTCTGCCTGCCTTATATTTGAACAAACTCGTATGTGGAAATACTATCACTTAGCGAGGCCACATCCAACCATTACTTGGCAGGGGAGATGACAATATATAGCCACCAACGCAATCGGTGTTTCAAGCTGTCAATTTCCTGCTTGAAGGAGAAAGGAGCGACGTGGATTGGGGTGCTGGGGGAGCTGAGTTTGGGGGTGACTCCGGTTTGGAAGGCAGAAATACCCCTTGGTTCAAGCCGAATATCCTGCTCCAGGAGCCCCACCTCCTCCTCAGACAGCTAGGCAGCATCCACGCTCTCTTTTATTAATTTGATCTAGCCTCTTTTGGTGACTAAAGGAACAGAAAGATTATAGTTTAAGTACGTAATTTTCATTTGATGTGACAGGTTAAAGCTATGTGCGTTTAGAGAAGGCTTAGATTATTTTAGTTTCGTTACAACACTGATTTAAGCCCTGACTCACTCTTTGAGGCCTGACTTCATGTAGACACATATGTTGACTTAAATTTACTGCTAATGAAATATAGGCATATGTTTGCATTACTCTGCTTAAATGCTTTGCTGGTGTAGGGGTGGACTTACACAGCCAGCGCAATCCTGAATCAGAGGTAGAGAGAAGTAGATTTTGCTTGTTGGGGTTTTTTTCCAGCACAAAGGCTAGATATTTCAGAGTTTAATTTTCTTCCTTTTCCTCTGTCCCTCCCAGACATTAGCCTGTGTAACCTCCGAGCGCAATGTGTGCTTTTCAGTGTGCAGTCCTGCCAGAGACCGAACGCCCTCAAGTCTCCCTGGCTTTAATGACAGCTGGGCAAGCTAAGAGCTGCGGAGAAGCAAACTGCTAAAACTCACATAGCAAGCTGGGAGCAGTAACCTTTCAGTGGCATAGCTGAAGGAAGTGGAAACAGGTTTGATATGAAATGGCAACGCATTCCCATATCAGTACGCTCCTTGGCTAGGACTGCCCCAGGGGTGGCCAGTGAGCAATGTGATGTGCAGGAGCTGTGAGGGCAGAGGTGCGAGCCCCAGCCCTCCGTTGGTTTCCCATTTTCCATGGGAAAATGTTCCATGTCCAGGTAGAGGGCAAGAAATTTGCTTGCAGAAGCTTTTGTTTGTCCGGTATCTCTTGGACTTTGTAGGCCAGGCTGTGACAAAGAAAGCAGTTTCCCAAAACTAAAGGAAAGGTTTTTGAGGAACTTGGAGCATAAAAGAGATAGTAATGCATGCAGGGGGGGAAACAGGCATTCTAAGTGCTTTAGCTAATGCTTCCTCCTTAGAGGAAACTCAGGCTACCTGGGTTTGGCTTTATGCCTTTAAAAAAAAAAAAAAAAAGGCGACCCCCCCCCCCCCCCCCCCCGGCAAACCTCCATGCTTTTTGGAGCAGTCCTCTCTGCAGCAAATCTGGAAGTGGATCTGAACCTCTCCTCTTACTTGTATTTCTTCCACCAAGTAGAAGAAGCAAACAGCATTTTCTATGTCTCCTTCACTACATCTATCCATCTCTAGCCTTGGAGCAGAGGGGGAGGAGAAGGGAGCTGCCAGCAGCCCATAGTGATTGATTCGTCTCTTGGTTTTTTATGCTGCGCTAGAACAACCTGTTTCAAAGATGACAATGACAAATCAAAGCGAATGTTTCTTGCTAGAAATTCATACTCCCCGAATTGTTAGTGCGTATGTTGCTATTAAATGGGCTGCTTTATCCATAACATTGATTTGGAAGTATTCTTTTCTGCTTGAGCTTGCAGCCCGTAGGAGAGAAATATATTTCCCCAAAGCCATTTGCTTCAATAATTGTTGTCATGTGAAACTTTCTGTCCCTGATTGCTGTCACCGGGAGACAGTTTGCATATACACAAAGGCAAAACTGCTGCACTTCTCCACTTGCACCAAGAAGTAGCGAAAGCGGCCCTGGAAAGGGATCAGGCGTCTCGCCCGGACTTTGACCAGCCCTAAAGCAAAGGCTTGACTATGCCCGAGGCCGAGCACTGTGCTGAACAGCGAAGTGTCGGGGGCCAGGCAGACACGGGGATCCGAGGAGAGGGGCGATGCGGAGAGCGGAGGCCTGGGAGGCGGGTGCGGCCACCCCCGGCGCTGCTGCCCGGGGCACGCAGGGGCCGTCTGCTCCCCTTCGCCCGTTTCGCCAGGCTGCCGTTCCTCATCGGGGAAACCCTGGGACTCCGAGGGTGCCTCGGCGCTGCCTTCTTAGCAGAGGGAGATTTCTCCCCCGTTGTGCGAATCAAGGCGGTATCGCTCGCAATTGGGAGCGCGGAGCCGAACTTTCCCAGCGCTGGGAAGGGCTGGCTCTGCTCTGACACGGTTTCCAGCTCCCCGAGCACCGCTCCCACGCCTGGGAGGCCATCGCCCCCCTCCTCCCATCCCAAATTCCCCGAATAAAAACGTTCGCAGACAGTTCCTAACTTTCCCTTCCCTGCCGATGGAGCCGCAGCGGCACAGCCGGTCTGCTACCTTCGGGGGAGAGGGAGGGAGGCAGCGAGAGGGAGGGCGAGAGGGAGGGAGGGGGAGAGAGGGAAGAGATAGGCAGGGAGCTCAGGTTACGGCTGCCGCATCGCTGCCGTCCCTCGCTTCTCCCTCCGGAGCCGCGGGCCATCGTGCACCGCCTCGCCCGGGACGGCCGGGCTGCGGGCAGCCGGGGAGACTTCAGGGCCCGTAGCCGGCGGCTCCCGGCACGGAGGGCAGCCCGCCCGCTCGCCGCCGCTCCCGCGCACCGCGGCCGGAGGCTCCGGAGGATGCATTGCGGGCGCCTGAGGTGAGGAGCTGCCCATTTCTTTCCGAAACTCCAGCTGCAGGTATGGCCGCGGGCGGGGGAGCCCCTTCGCCCACGGACGCGCCCGCGGACCCGCGCCACTGACTTTCCAAGACCGGCTGCGCGCCGCGGCCGCGTTAGGAGAGTAAGGTAAGAGGGGGTGGCAGGTGTGAGCCCGCTTCGAAGACGGGGATCAAAATGCGGACCTCTCCCTGTCTGCAGAAGTCGCTCGCCCGAGCGGCGTGCGGCCCCACGGCGGCCGGGGGCTCGGCTGAGGGCTCCGGACTGCAACGCCCCTCCGCCGGTAAAACGGGCGACGAGGCGCATCTGCCCCTGACCGGCATGAGGGGCAGGCTGAGTGCGTGGGGAGAAGGTAGCGATAAGTAGTCTCGCTCGCCAGAGGATTTAGTGTGTGCTTTAACACGGGGAAACATTTTGGCAGCCGGTGAACCTGTCCCCAGATAAAGACCAGGATCAGTTAGGACAAACACAGGGCAACGTTTGCCTCGCTGTCCTGCGTCTTTGCTGAGACCTTGGATGAAACGCTTAAAAAGAAGACGACCCATGAGGTACAGGTAAGTACTTCCAAAAGCAGCTGTCGGGCCTGATCATGGAAACATTACTGTGTATAATCAGCACTTTTAAAGCCAAGTAGTTATTTACAAAGGATTTGCCAGCGTGAGGGCCCCGCAGTGGGATTTCTGTTCCTCTGCTTTCTGCCTAAGCCCTGCTAACCAAAAGGGGAGCTGGACGCCATATCCCTCCCGGTTAGCATTTGGCACAGGGCTGGGGTGGTGAGGAGAGCCCCAGCGGCTGTCCCTGGGCTGTCTCTGCCCTGGGTGGAAACTAAAGGATGCCCAGGAACGTTATCCTTCAAAGGTACCAGACTGCCTCTTTAACAGAGATGTAAATGCAAGGACTTAGTTCAACCGTTGTATTGGTAGGGGAAGAGTAAAGCTCCAAACGCTAAAAAACGACTGTGCCAAGAGGCAGCACGAAACGAAAGGGCACAGAACGGCATGAGCGCTGGGCTCACCTGCTCTGTGCAAGTGCTGCCCCAGCCTAAAGCAGGGGAAAAAACCCATCTGAAAGGTAGCATCCTGACAAGTCCTCGTCCTACAGTGATATTGGCGGGGCTGAGCAGCACGCTGTTTATGAAAGATTTAAGAGTGACATTGGAATGTCTATTGGTAATTTTTCCTGCTTGAACATTTTTTGTACAAACTCTTTAGCTATCTCTTCTCTGCAGTGCTCTTTTCCTTCTTCCTTCATGTATCTTGAGATTGCTTCCAAGGGAGAGCAAGACCCTCATCCTGTCTGAAATACCATTTTCAGGTTTATTTTTCTTTTAAATTAAGAGGAAAAATCCTACTTGTAGCACTCCTTGTAAATGAGGGTACAATAAATAATTTGTTTTGGGGGACACAAACACCGTACGTACAATGCTCCTGTAGCTCAGAGAACCAGGCTCTTGGAGTCATAGCATTGGCAGCAAGAGCTTAAAGAAGAATTTTTCTCATTGCTTTATTTGTTTATGAAGATAAGAGGGTGGCTGTGAGTTGGATTTTGTTCCTATCCAGCAAAATGAACCGCATGGGTTTATACTGGTTAAGGCTGCTCTGATTCATCCCGTCGTGGACAATTGCTTATCTTTGGTGAGATCTGGAGTTTGGAATATAGCAAGTAAAATAGGAATCGTAGTAAAATTGCTGATTCATGAGGCAATTCTTAAAAGAGTTAAATATGCTCATTAGCATCAGTGATAAATGGAAGATGGGGTTATTGTAGGAATAGAGGGAGCATTAGAAGAAGCGAGTCTATTAGCATTGGAGAGAAACCTGGAAAGGGACATTTGGTACAAAGGGGGTGAAGGGAAGACAGAGATAGAAGGAGAAGACTTTTAGGCTGCATGTTTGGAAAAAATGACTACCAAGACGAGAAAAGGTCCTTCTGGGAGAACAAGGAGGGAGTGCCCCAGAGGCACTGCTGTTTTCTCTGCCTGTGAGAGAGGATGCCTCTTTGCTGGTTGCCTGCCAGCTGTGTTGGATCCCTTGTGGAAGTGGATCAAATCAAAACTGTCCGAATATGCTCCTAAAAAGGACAAAAAGCACCCGCACTGGGGGCTGAACTGTAAGGGCTGTCCCGTACAGTTTCTCTGCGTTGATAGTCTGAACTTTGCAACAGATTGCCTAACAGCCCATATTGCAACCTCCACTGCAACATCTTTTCCCTTCCTGGAAACGGGATCTGGCCTTACTAAATATTCAAGCTGACATTTTGGTGGGATTTTTAGGCCCAGGATTCATCAAGAGAATTTTGCAGGCAGCTTGGAAAAGCAAAATGGTATTTTAAAATAGAAGTAAGCTTTCTTGACTTGGCTAAAGTCCCTGGAAATAGATTTCTTTTTGACTCTTCAGATGCAGCACTTCTTTCCTGTGCCATTACGGGAGCAGCTCCATATCCTACAAAACTTTTTGCTGGTTTTGCGAGCAAAACTGCATTTTGGTCTGAGGATGCTGTTTGGCTTTTCCAAATGAATGTCATGAGCAAGTGCTCATGGTTGGGTGGATAAGATCAAGGTGCATCAAGAGCTAATGGCTCTTGATGATTTTTTTTAATAAAGAGGAAGATGCAGCCTCTGATTCAGAAGATCACTGTGCCACAAATGCCTTCTCTCTGTGAGAATACGCTCGCCATGATCTTTACTCTCCTTTAGGCATCAGCCGCCTGGGTAGTCTCAGAGGCAGAACCCAGAGGCCATGTGGACCTTTGGTCTGGGCCATTACAACCATTTTAGTAATGGAAATCTCCACACCTGCGGTGACGCTTCCGTATCTGAACTGAAAAGACTGTGTTTTCAAGTGGATGAGACCCGCAAATGTTTGTTCTTTCCCTTGTAATAATAAAGACACACCTTTTTAATGGATGAATGTTTGCATGCAAACCTCCTCCGATGCCTGTGTGTTACCTCTGAGAGAGCTTCCGTGTTAAGGTTATATTTATACGCATATCCTGGTGCTGTAGTTAACCACCTCTGTATTACAGAAAATACGATTTAGAGGAGGAAATGGTGGAAATTTTTCTTTGAAGAGATAAGGTTAAGGAGTTACAGTGGGTCAGGCGCCTCTTCTGAAGCCATCTGTGTCGCAGCACAATGGGAGGGGATCTGGGGCAAGGAGGTGAATCTTTCAGAAACTCTTACTCTGTTACTGGATTTTAACTAATTTTATATTTTAAAGTCTCTTTTTTTTGTCATGGTTTTTCTTTGATTGCTGGGAAAAAAGTTTCTTTGCTTATTATAACTATACCAGTGTTTAGGCTGTGTTGGTCGTGCTGCTAAAAACAATACAGTTGTATGCATGTATCTGTATACATCTGTATTATGTATATATGCATGGCATTTCATTGGGATTAATATTAATCTAGAATTTAACATATCACTCTAATATGGGGTTTTTTCCCCCTATGAACTATTGAATTGTAATTTGAACTATTACATTCAAAACTTGACTTGTTTATACTCTTAAATTTTTTTTTTTCTTTTCTTATTAAAACCCAAAGTGGTAAATAAAACCAGCCCAACCTTCTACAAAGAAGATTCAATCTGCTGTCAAAGTTACGGGGTCAATCAGCTAAATGGGTGTTAGTAACATTATGACAGAGCATAAGCCAGGCAACACAGTAGGATTTGCAAATCAGTAGCAATAATGCTCTTTTTCTATCTGTGGTCTAATTGATCGCTTAGGGTTTGGAGATGGGGACTCCTGCCATGGGTCTGTGACCACGGGCAAATGGCTCGCCTGCTCCCCAGAGTCAGCTCTCTGGCCAAAAAACATCATGGCCTTTCTGGAGAGCCAGAGGCTTATTTTAAGCATCAAAAGCATCCACCCCTCAGAGCCCCTCTCCCCATGCACACCTCATCATGGCAGGCTGGGGGTAGCACAGAGGTGCCTGGGGAGGAGCTGGGAAAGCTAATCCCCCCCAGCAGCACTGCAAAAAAAATGACAAAAAAGCCAGAGAGACAAAAAATGCCCCCCCCCCCCAAGGAAAAAAAAGGCAGACGGTTTGGCTGTAAATAAAGTGCCTAGCAACTCAGTGCTTAAATGATAGAAGCTGGCATGTATGAAGCAGAGGAACAATGTCTTGCTTTGACTTGCTGACAGACTGACAAGGAGAGGCAACCCTGATAGCAGAGGCTGGTGAGAGGTAGCAGAAGGAAAAAGGTTTTCTGTGGTCTGACAGTAAGGGCAGCAGAAAAAGTTTTTCCTTTGTCCTTGTCCTGGTTTTGGCTGGAATAGAGTTAATTTTCTTCCTAATAGCTAATATAGTGCTGTGTTTTGGATTTAGGATGAGAATAATGTTGATAACACACTGATGTTTGAGTTGTTGCTAAGCAGTGCTTACACTGGTCAAGGCCTTTTCAGCTTCCCATGCCCTGCCAGGTGCACAAGAAGCTGGGAGGGGGCACAGCCAGGACAGCTGGCCCAAGCTGGCCAAAGGGCTATTCCATACCATATGGCGTCATGCTCAGTATAGAAACTGGGGGAGCTGGCCAGGGGGCAGTGATCGCTGCTCGGGGCTGGCTGGGCATCGGTCGGCGGGTGGTGAGCAGTTGTATCACTTGGGTTTTTTTTCCCTGGGTTTTGTCCTCTCTCTCTTTTGTTGTTTTCCTTTTCATTACAATTTTTTTTTTCTTTTTCCCAATTATTAAACTGCTCTTATCCCAACCCACGAGTTTTCTTACTTTTGCTCTTCCGATTCTCTCCCCCATCCCACCGGGGGGAGGGTGAGCGAGCGGCTGCGTGGGGGTTAGTTGCCGACTGAAGCTAAACCACGACAGTCCTGTATCCTTTTCGGGTTTCCATCCTTCTTGCCTGCCAGTCTTGACATTTGGTTTGGGTGAGGACATGTTAATACACGTTGCTGTAAAAACCTCCCCAAAAAGCGGTGTTTTAAAGTGCCGGGAAGGAGACATTTAGCCTCATCACCTCAGTGGCTGTTCGCGTGCAGTTCTTTTGGTTGGAAACAGCACTGCTGGCTCAGGAGGCTCTGTGGGATGATGCCACCAAGCGCACGGGGCAGGAGGAGCCAGCCAGTTCTGCCAGGGGACGAGGCAGGGCAGCCTGTCCCCGTGTGATCCTTTATTTCGAGTAGAGGTTCACCACCACCATTTTTGGTAGTCCTGCGTGGTACCTGAGCAGGTGCTGCTGTTCCTGACAAGGTCTGGTAGGCACCGGGCAGCGTCGTGCTCCGGTGGTGGGGGGACAGCCAAAAGCTGCTGGGCTAGAGGCACCTGGTCATCTGCCCGTGACTTCTGAGCTTGGGCTAAGGGGGAAACCCAGCTACCTGCGTGTCCCCTTGTGAAAATGGTGGCCCAGCCACTGCTGAACCCACTGCCTCGCCAGAGACATAATCTTTGAGAGCTCCAAGCTGGCCCCTGCTCCTCTGAAATGCTTGCATTTAGGAAAAAATAAATGTTTCCTGCTGTACTTGACATTTTCTTATTATCTATGCATGTTTAATCCCTCTTCGTGTCCTGCTGAGCTTCTGAGAAAGCAATTTAGAGGCTTTATTCCGAGGAGAATTAAAAGGTAGCAGGTATTATTAGTACTTATACCAGGGCATGTTACTTTTGATTATTAGGAAAGAAAAATGGGAATATTGCTGCTGACTTTAACTGTGTAGTATCTGAGGTCGTAACTCCTGTTTGCGTACTTAAATCATGCCTCTGCTTTTGGGTCTGCCTTGCCGCAGCTGCCTGTGTTTCTGTTTACAAAGTGGTGACTCTTGCAGATGGCCAAAGCACTTTGGTCGTTTGCACTTTGGGTCATTCCCCAACTGATGTCTGCGACCTCAACGCAAAGCCAATGCCGATGGTCCGCTGAACTCAGTGGCATGACTGTAGCTTTGCCCCAGAAAAATTAAGAAAACTATTTCTTTAAATTGATGTTTTGGATCTGTTCCTCAGGGGGACTCTAGACCTACTTACCTCTCCCTGCCTCGGGCCAGATTGCTTTTCCTGATCTATATGGCATATAGTCTTGATCTCTTGGTGCCGTTTAGATAATTATACTCATTAACAGACCTAAAGGAGGTGTTAGATTAATTTTGATGGAATAACTAGGCTTCATCACAGGAGTTACCACGGCCCTATCACTGTGCAACATGAAGGAGTTACACAAGGGTCAGTGGTGTGAACAGAGAGGCCCTATAGCCAACCTGCTGACCACGGCAGAACGCAGGAGGTAGTTCATGCCACTGGTGGAAATAGGTACTTGCAAAGTAGTGGGCTGCAGTTCAGCTGATTTGGATCGTAGACCTTGACCACCACCTTCTTTTCTTCACGTGTTCGTTTCAGGCACGTGCGAGAAGAGCACAGGGCTGCAGGCTCCTGTAGCCCACATCGCTTGGGTCCCAGGCTCTAGTGCAAACCTCGTTTGGATCTGCGCGAAGCCGTGAGACACCGCGCCAGCCACTTTAAACAAACTGCTCTCTAGGACACGAAGCAGGTAATTTTTTTGCAATGCCCTACATAAAATATTTTGCAGTTGGAACAATAGGAGATGGGGAAAGCTTTGAGATAATTACGAACTGTAATTTCTGACTCAGATCAGGGAGAAAACTCTAGTATAACTTCATGTAAAAGGATTTTCTATAAAACCAGAAAGATTTGTTTTGTTTTGATGCTAAAATACTGGATGCTGTTCAAAATTACTTCTAGAAAAGAGACTGGTTGCTGGTAAGTCTCCATTGGTTTCTGGACCACCTCCTGTAGACTTAATGTTCACTTCATGTTAACATCTCCAGGCCTGTTTCATGGAGATATGTGCACACAGGCTGGAAATCTTGAATCACAGACCATATTGTTTGTCAGATGCAGGCAAAATATAGTGACAGATAATTTAGAAACCACAGGCCTTGTCACACCTAACCTATGCTCATATCTCTGCTGTAGAGCAAGATACTTTAGGTTGGATGGTGATGGTTTTGCTAAATGCAGTCACAGCCATGTTGACCTGTTGAAACATAACAGGAGCCCTTGTTTTCCATACGCTCTTCATATATAGCAGTTCTCCCAGGCAGTGGGGGAGACAGAGCATTTGCTTCACTCGGGAAGCTAAACCTGCTGTGTGCACGTGGGGTGAGGGATGGGATGGGGGCTCAGTGTCCCAGGGGGATGGAGCCAATACTAGGGTGATTTAATTCCCTGATATACCAACTTGAGCAGTCCAAGGAACCGACCTGCCTGTGCTAATATAAAGTGTTTTTTAACTTTCAAAATTTTCCGTATTCACCTGAAAACAAGAAGGAAATCGAGGGTCTAGAGCAGAAGTCTTATGAGGAGCGGCTGAGGGAACTGGGGTTGTTTAGCCTGGAGAAAAGGAGGCTGAGGGGAGACCTTATCGCTCTCTACAGCTACCTGAAAGGAGGTTGTAGAGAGGTGGGGGTCGGTCTCTTCTCCCAGGTAACAAGTGATAGGACAAGAGGAAATGGCCTCAAGTTGCGCCAGGGGATGTTTAGACTGGGTATTAGGAAATTTTTTACTTCACTGAAAGGGTTATCAAGCACTGGAAGAGGCTGCCCAGGGAGGCGGTTGAGTCGCCATCCCTGGAGGTATTTAAAAGACGTTTGGATGAGGTGCTTAGGGACATGGTGTAGTGGTGGTCTTGGCAGTGTTAGGTTAACAGTTGGACTCAATGATCTTAAAGGTCTTTTCCAACCTATACGATTCTGTGATTCTGTGATTCTGTGATCTCTCTGTCACCCTTTCCCTTGGTGTTGTTTCAGTAAATGCCAACCCTGTAATGTATTGCCAAGCTTGGGTGCTTGGGACAGCCCCCCCCTCGCACCATGGACTCGCATTGGCCTCGGGGGCATCTGGGGCAACTCTTCCCTTCTTGAGCTCTGAAGGAGAAAAAAATGAAAGACAGGGCCATCAGATGAGACACCTGTGTGCACTCCCACGTGCTTGCCGAGTTTACCTGGAGAGGGGAGTTTGGGGAACTGGTGCTATATTGGGGAAAGACTACTGTGCGAGTGAAACACGGAAGAAGTGGGATTGCGACAGAAGATGGGGCACAGTCCTGTATGGAGAGGGAGGCTGAGACTCCTCAACTGCACCCGGTCTGGGGGCTTGCATGGCTCTGCAGGGCTGGGGACCGCAGTGAGCAGCTGCAGCGGGGGCAAGTCCCCGGAGCGGGATGCAGCACGTTATCTGGATGGCTCCCTCCTACATGCGGCTGGGGAGGCAGAGAGAGCTGAGACACCAAACTAGGAACGCCCACTGGTGCGATCTGGGTCCTTGCAAGCCCTTCCCCCAGTCCCCTCCACAAATACCTCTGTGGGTAACTGCAAATGTTTCATTCAGAAAAAAAGAACACCATTCCTACCAGTTCCAGATAAGCCCAGATTTGCTTTTGGTGATTAAACTGATGACAAAAGCTAGTATTTAATGGCTTTCACACAGTTGGAACCAAATGAGACTTTGCTCTGGGAAATGTGTGTTCTTATCAAGGCCACTCCCTCCCCGTTGGCGGCAGGCAGGGACCTGCTGTGAAATGATACATGTACATATGTGTGATTTGCAAAATTTATAAAGTATGTTTTACAATTTACATAAATCTACAAACGTTTGCATTGCCTCTGTGTGTGTGTGTGTTTATATATGTGTATAAGGTATGCTGCTTCATACATGGACTGAAGAAGGAAGGCAGTCTGGCTCTGGATAGGCGGCATGGTAAATACATGCCAGAACATATGCTGGGAGGCTGCTCTCCCAGCCGTCCAGAACAGGGACCTTTTAAATTTTTTTTTATATCTGTTACTAGTGCCCAAACCTGGAAACAAGTAAGAAGTAAATATGGTCAAGTCACATTAGTCTGATTCTACTGAGATCTGGTGAAATGAGTATGCTATGTTATAGTTTCTTGCTCTTGAGTATTTCTGAAAAGGTTTTAACGGGTTTTAATAGAAAATTGCTCTCAATTACCTTCCTAGTTCAGTATTGGAAGGACTTGTTTGTACATGTTCTGGAATTCCTGTGCCAGAGAAATGTCAGACCCTTGAACAGTCTTATAAGAGCCGATAACAGGAGTGAACCTCTTCTGCAACTCTGTTGCCAACCTCAGAACATCATCCTTTCCTGAAAATGCTATTTTCAGGATATTCATGTGCTTCCTCCCAGGCCACTGAAGAACATGAGAACAGATGCAGAACAGATTTTTGTATAATCTTTTGTGTGTGTGTGTGTGTGTGTGTATATATATGTATGCATATGTATATTCTCACACAATTTTACATATGTATTTAATTAAAGCAATTTTTACATTAATTGCTGTTAAGACTACTGTGAGCTATACATACAAGCAAAAACAGATCTGAGGAATATTCTATTTCAAGATAAAGTTAATTTAAATATAAGTGGCAGAAGAAATGTGAACTCTTGAAATATTTTCAAAATTCATTAGTGAATCGTTGCAAAAATGCATTTCACTGTGGGAGGAATTTCAGTAAACCAGGACTCCAGTTCTACTTGTTTCATGCTTTTGAGAATACCAGCTGAAGTTAATGGGACTATTCTTATGGGTAAAATGAGCTGGATTCCTCCCAGGAACACCTGGCTGGACTTTAAAATTAACTTAAGCCTGCAATGCTAGACCTTTTCATTGCTTGGAAAGGGGAACTTGAGCAAAAGGAGGGCACTAACGTGGTTTTGGGGACCCTAGGCAGAACATTCCTGGTTGGAAGGCAGAGATCAAATTTCCATGAAATCTACAGCTCTGGGGATTGTAAACTTGGTTTGCTGTATTTTTAGATGGGAAGCCAGATCCAATTCTTCATTAAGAAGTGGGGGAGTAGAAGGGAATGCCCTTCCCCCTGGTAAAAATTCCCCCATCCTAGTGCTCTAAAATAGTAGTTGGTGGGCCTGTGGGTTAATGGAATGAGTAACTGAAGGATTACACTCTTCTCACCAGGTTAATTTGTGGAGATGTATAATTTTTTGGAACTGTGGCCTTTTGGGTTTGCTTTGATAATTTTTCTCTCTCTCAAAATTTATACTACATTTGTAATCAGATACACAGCACATTAACGTTACAAGGATGAATGAATGAACATCGTTGTTACTGTTTGGATGTCTTTCACCTAGAAAGGAGAGGGGGGTACGGACAAGCCCCTCCTCACCTCAGCATGCCCTAGTGAGTCACCTAAACTCTGCAAAAGGTGAAATGTCCAAATAATCTGACCCGCTATTGATTTTTTTTCTGAGCAGCTGACGCAACGTCAAATACGTGACTCATGGCCCGTCCAGCAAAAAGTTTGGGAGCAGTTCCTGGGTTGGTGCAAGTGCCCCACAGGACGCAAAGAAGATGAAGATGGGAGGAACCTGTCTGGGTCTGCCAGTTGGGCAGTACTTGCTGGCTCTGGGACACGGGCACTTTTCAAACAAATGGAGAAACATGGTATTTTAAAAAAACCTATTGCTGTTATTCTCTCTCATCTGGCATGGGCACATATCTGCTGCTTCTCCACTCTCTGGCTTGTGAGAGCCCTGCTGGGTCTAAGTCATAGTTTGTAAGATGCTGAAAATGGGGAGGAGGTCTGCAGCACGAGCCAGGGTAGTCTGGTATCAGTGGACATGCTTGTGTGGATTTCTGAGGATACGCTGGCTTGGGGGGACAGATTCAAGTAAGCAGGAGTGTGAATTTGATTGCCAGCAGAACATCTTGTGGGAATGATACTAAGAGAAATGCATGTGGGCGAGTGCCCTGAAATAGGTAGCTTTCAATTAGAGATGACCTGGCTTTAAATCCCTATGCAGCGACTTTGGCATACAGCACTGAAAGGAACTAGATATTTTTTTTAATGTTCTGTGCCTTCTTGTTTCTTTCAGATGGATTTCAGAAAATTCAAGCTGTTTGTTTGCCTTGTTTGCCTCAGCTGTGCTAGCTTCTGGGCTTTTTACAAAAATTTGACCGAATTCTGTATATTCTGTGAAAACCACCAAGATTACATATTGCCCATAGGGACTTTTAGGAGAATCGGAGGAAACTTCTCACAGCTCCCAGATATAGACTGCCATAAGAACCCGCCTTTCCTCGTCCTGCTTGTGACATCCTCGTGCCACCATGTCGACGCCAGGATGGCCATCCGGCAAACCTGGGGGAAGGAGAGAACAGTCGCCGGCAAGCGCCTGGTGACATATTTCCTCCTGGGAAGCACTGGGGATCTCAGCCAGCAGGCTGATATTGCTGCTGAAAGCCAAAAGTACAAAGACATTATTCAAAAGAATTTTACAGACACGTATTACAATTTGACTTTGAAGACCGTGATGGGAATCGAATGGATTCACAGATTTTGTTACCAGTCCAGCTTTGTGATGAAAACCGACACAGATGTGTTTGTCAATGTTTTTCACCTCACTGAGCTTCTTCTAAGGAAAAACAGGACCAGTAGATTCTTCACAGGCTTTTTAAAACTGCACGAGTACCCCATACGGAGAAGAAGGAGTAAGTGGTACGTGAGCAAAGAAGAGTATCCGGGAACGACCTATCCGCCGTTTTGTTCCGGGACTGGCTATGTTTTATCCACTGATGTTGCTAGTCAGATCTATAATGTTTCAGAGAGCGTTTTGTTCATTAAACTGGAGGATGTATTCATAGGACTGTGCCTTGCCAAATTAAAAATTCAGCTGGAGGAGCTTCATTCAGAGCAGACGTTTTTTCCAGAAAGGATTACGTTCTCTGTTTCTCGCTTTAAGAAAATCGTGATGTGCCATGGAGTAGAACCATCTGAGCAGCTGAGCTACTGGAATCACTTAGTGACAGAAAATCACGGAGTGCTCTAGCACCTTCCCTGCTCAAATTAACAAACTGAAATGCTACGCATTTACAGGGCTGCTCTTGACTCCAGCAGAACTCCCAATTAACTCGATCCATCACATTAAAGGCGTTTTTAATAGTTATTTTAATCTCCATTTCTGTCCAAGAACATGCAAACCTCTTTCTCTCCCATTCGCTCCCACCTCTTTGCATCCCTTCTCTACACAAGTTACAATTATTATTTTTTTCTGAAAGATGCAGGCCTGCAAACATGCCCTCCAAATCTTGCTGCTACACGACTGGGAACATTTCTGCAGTGTCAAACTAAAAGTCAAAGTACTTTTGTTCAGAGAAGAAAATGTGCACCCTCTTCCTGGTCCCCCTTGATAGATTACTGCGTTTGCACCCATCTGTGCAGGCATTTAAGAAAAGGTGTTTGTAGCTGTCAGGACGTTCCCTTCCTGGCATAGGGAACTGCAGCCCTGGCCTTGCAGCCAGCTCTGTGTGGGCAGAACTGCATGCTGGCACAGATCCCTCCTTCAGTCTACAGAAATTTTTTGCAGAGATGGAAGAATTTGCTCACACAGCGCTCTTGGGACAACCTTAGGTACTGCAGGTCACCTGCAGGTGAATGTGTAAGGCTACTGCATCTGTTTCCCTAGAAGCGCCTCCTGCTGAGAATGATATGTGGTAGAGCTGGAGCCATGCTCAGTGGAGAGTGTCCTGGTCTTTCAATTAAAATAGACCCCGGAGACATCTTGTACGTTTGTGTCTCACTTTGCTTGAAAGCTGCTGTAAATGGTTTGCCAAGGCTGAACTAGAGTCACTTACAGTGAGCTAAACAGTACCTCTGATTTAGACATTTTTCCCTATGAGGAACTGGGTGCGTAAGGGAGAAGACAGGAGGATTTTTCTCTTTTAAACAAGACCTAGAGCGAAAATGTTCCCAAGTAATCATTCAGGCTGGGAGCCTCATTTCTTATTTCATTACCACGCAAAGACTCATGAAATCACTAGGATGTTTGTAGGTTTCAGAGATAAGGAATTGAGTCTTTACAGCAGATGCTGTGAAAAATACATTTGGGCTATGGGGAGGGAGAAAGGATTTCATAAAATCATGCCTTATGCAATACTCCTATTTGATTTACTTTCACGCAAAGAAAAGGCCAGTTTTACCAGCAAAGAAGTATCAAACAGCTACACTATGTGTGAAACGTTTTTTTTCAGAGAGCAGTAGAAGTGGGGCTGCTCCCTAGAGGAAGATGAGTGGATAGCTGAGGGTATCCGACAGCCAGCAGGGCTCAGCCCCACATGCCCATGTGAGGGAGCAAGACAGGCCCACAGGTGGTGGCCAGGTCCAACCAAGAGTCCCGATCATAACAAAGTACCATGGTGACGAGGTAGGTCTGAGGTCAAGCCAGCGATGGCCGGGCCCTGGTGACGACAGGTGGGGGTCAGGATCAGGACCAGGGCTGGACACTGCCCCGGGATGGCAGGGCAAGGCCTTGGGGATGGGGACAATATACGGAATGTGATAAAAAGCATGGAGGAAAGACAGGGAAAGATACTTCATTACTTTGGGTTTTATTAATTTTTATTGTTTGTTTTCTTTTTATTGACGTTTTGAGGACTGTCCAAGTGTCTCTTCTTACTTGCCTGTGTCTGAAGAGCAGGACAAATATTTTCAGCAGGAATATGCCCCATCCTGAAAACTGTTTAATAATGGTGATAATATATTATTTTATTCTGATGTAGAGTAACCTGAGCTCAGGCACTTATTTTTGACAACTGATGATGAAAGAAATAACATTTGTTTCTTTGGTAGAAGAATAACCTTATTTATTTTAAGTTTCCCATTCAGAAAAGAGCTGCGTATATGGTGTTTGCAGGGATATGGCTATCCAGGTGGTCGGGTGGGTGACCAAGGAGGTGTTTGCCTTTGCATGTACCCTGTGCCAGGGGGTGGGCAGCCCAGCTCTGAGTTGAACAGCATCTCTCCACCTCCCATCCCAATTTTGCAGGTGTATCTGCCCTTGGACTCAAAGCCCTGCTGCAGCACATCTACTCTTGCTGGTGCCTTCAGTAGGTGCGATGGGTTGGACTGATAAAGCCTAGCAACAGCATTTTAATCACTATTCTTTCCATGTAACCATGCAAAAAGAAATGTCTTTTTGCCATTCATTGCTATTGTACCCAAGGTGCAAGCTGGCTATTGCTTTCATTTATGGAAAAATGTTGAGCATAAAGGAATGCTTCCCGGCCTCTCCTAGCTCCCTCTCTTGCGGGGTAGAGGGTCTGTGAGCTGGGACAGTATAGTGCAGCCTAATGTTCATCCTGGCCTCTTCTTGTTCTCAGAGAAATAACCCTGCAGTGCCCTGTGGGTCTCACTTCCACCTCTGTGCCTGGTGCCAACCTTATCCCAGCTGGCAGGACCAGTCCAACCGTGCAGTCCCAGGGAGCCTGTATCTCAGCAGGACAGCTATTCATTTACATACAGATGTGCTGACTTGTTCACCTCCACTAGGTGTTGAGATCCCAGAAGTGTGGTGGCACCCAGCTCCTGGGATGGTGCAGCTGCTGGTCTTCTGTCAGGCTGAGTTCGTGGGCAAAGGGTAAAGTCTCCCATTAGGACATGGTATTTTGGGTTGCTTCCCTGAACAATGGCTGCTTGTGAGTGGCATTAAAATATGTCTTACCTGAGCAGTTTGTGGCTTTGTATCATCACAAAAAAAGTTACGCTTGAGAGCCAACCTCTGCTAGACTTCTTGACTGTGGCTTTTATTTTAGTTCAGGAGTATTCCTAATTACTTGAATATAGCTACTAACTGGAAAGATAGTGCTAGTCTCTGTTAATCCCATTTGCAGATGTTACCACTACATTTTGGGGGTCTAAATTCATAGGTACTGTGCCAGTGGGAATAAAGTCCTCAGGCATGTTTTAAGAAAGCATTCCATTCTGGATACTGTTTCCAGGGAGTATATTTGTAATTTCAAGTGACCCATGCAAGATGCCTCTCTTTATTACTGCATGTGAAATATTTTGTCCCCACTGAATATATGTTGTTAAGCATCTAATGGCCTGCCTATCTGAAGCATTTGGCTTATCACTGCTAAATTTCTGATGAGGAGCAAATGAGTACAGGTTGAAATGTTATGGATTCAGATAGCCTGTTCCTCTCCTTTTTGCAAATTAGCTTCCCAAGGGAATGCTTTAGGTTGCTGCACATTATTTTCCTCAACGTATGATTTTCTTTGTGCTTGCATAAATCAGAAATTGATTTCATAATTCTCTGAATTCAGTAGGCTGTTTCGCATACAAATATAGTAAATGAATCCTTAATTACTTAAAATATAAGGTTATCCTGCTGGAAGAGGTGATTTAAGAAAAGAAGATGATTGCATGTAAGGCAAATGCATTTTTTTAAACAAAGCCACTGCGTTAGTCAGTTTATATGTATCAGCTAAATGAAATTAGCTTCTGCAGCTTAGGCCTCAGATCATGACTTTTAACACAGTCAAAACAGTATTAATGGCCTTTTGCCAAACTATATGTATTTTCCTATGAAAGACCATCACAAAAACATCGGAAACATAACTAGAACTGTAAACACAATACTGCAGTGTACATATACTTATTTTTACAGTTTTGTATAGGTTAATAAAAGAATTTAGGCAATTTTGGGGCAGTTTATCTGTAAAAGTAGTGCACTATCCTAACATTTTTGTGCTTTCTGGGTCAGATGATCATTCAATCAGTTTTTTATGAATAGCTTTGGAAAGTTACTTTGAAAAGTTACTTCAGTGCTTCTCGTCTAGTAGGAAGGAGTGTACAAGTCAGCAGAGCTGATAGTGTGTTAGAGTTGGTTAGAGCTGTGCATTTCAGCATACTCTATTTCTTCCAACACAAGATCAGGTTTTGAATACAGAAAAATTAATACATTTTTCACAATTCTAACTCATCAACTAACATATTCTTAGTTTAGGTTAGGATTTTCAAAAATGTCCATGAACGATTTGGTCACACATCTCATCTGATTCAGTATTACTGAGGAGGTACAACCCTTCCAGGCACTTCTGAGAATACAGAGTAGATTTTTGTAATGAAACATTTGCCTTACGTAAAAGCTGAACAGACACAAGGGCTAATTGTCTGTAATGGGTCTGACAGGAATGCTGCTCTTCTTGGATTTGTGCTGATTACTATATAACATTAACATAAAATGCGTGGCAATGTTTGCATTATTTGCATAGAACATAAGAATGTCCAGCTAACTATTCAATGTACGATATTTTAGTAAAGTATTTTGTTACCACAGTTCTTTGTGTTCGCTTATCTTTTTGGTTGTGAATGTATTAACATTTTGGGATGTAGTCAAGTTAGGAGGCTTGCTCTTTTTCCGGTTAAAATAAATAGAATCATAGAATCATTTAGGTTGGAAAAGACCTTTAAGATCATGAAGTCCAACCATTAACCTTGCACTGCCAAGTCCACCGCTAAACCATGTCCCTAAGCACCACATCTACACGTCTTTTAAATACCTCCAGGGATGGTGACTCCACCACTTCCCTGGGCAGCCTGTTCCAGTGCTTGACCACCCTTTCAGTGAAGAAATTTTTCCTAATATCCAATCTAAACCTCCCCTGGCGCAACTTGAGGCCATTTCCCCTTGTCCTATTGCTTGTTACTTGGGAAAAGAGACCGACCCCCACCTCTCTACAACCTCCTTTCAGGTAGTTGTAGAGAGCGATAAGGTCTCCCCTCAGCCTCCTCTTCTCCAGGCTAAACAGTCCCAGCTCCCTCAGCCGCTCCTCATAAGACTTGCTCCCTAGACCCTTCACCAGCTTCCTTGCCCTTCTCTGGACACACTCCGGCACCTCCATGTCTTTCTTGTAGCAAGGGGCCCAAAACTGAACACAGTATTCGAGGTGTGGCCTCACCAGTGCCGAGTACAGGCGGACAATCACTTCCCTAGTCCTGCTGGCCACACTATTTTTGATACAAGCCAGGATGCCATTGGCCTTCTTGGCCACCTGGGCACACTGCTGGAGTGGAATTGATAAAAGGCAATTTTAACCAGAGTTGATACCTTTTGGAAGATCAAGATCCAATCTGAAATGGTTTTGCCTGTGTCACCATAGCCAGCAGTGTTTGACTGTGGCTGACTGGCATGCTCCTTGGGACCTGGAAGCACAGCGCTGTTCCCCTATCACTTAAAAGGGAAATGTCAAATAACTGAATGCAGTCTGATTGTTTGCCAAACACAAGCAGTTATGAACTCAAAACTGTAACTAGAAGAGTTCTCCTGTACTACCTTTATCTTTTCTCTTTTTTCCTCACTTACTTTTCTGGTGCATTTTGCTTGCTTGTTTGCAGCTGGACTTAAATTCATTAGTTCATTACACCAATATATTTCCAAAAGTATCTGCAAATATTATCAGACTGGATAGAGGAAAGCATCTGAGTGACGGGACTTAGATATATGCAGTACATAGGAGATCCAGCCTGGAAAAACAGACTTGAATTTGCACATGTTCTGGCTGAGCAAATAGAGATTTTTTTCAAAGCCTAGTAATACAGTGGTTTTAAGGCTATCCTTCTAAAATGTTCATTTTCACTGAAAAATGTAATTGAACAATTTCAATGGTTGGGAAATAACATTGTTGTTGCCTTACGTTTCACAAATTCAAAAATACATTGTTGCAAAAAAAATCCAAGTCCCTTCTTAGAATCTCTCCAACTGAACCATGTACACAATATCCTTTGCGTTCAGCTACTGACCTAACCTGACCTCATTTAATTTATGACTTTGGGTGCAGGGATGGAGGCCTGTGTAATCAGCTTCCTATTCTTTTGTCACCAAAAGCACTTAGAAATCACAGCCACCCTTACACTTACAAACCATCAGCGTACAGCTGTAGGCGCAGAATGTCATAAATTAGTTATGTGGTGTGATTTACACCTCCAGCTTGTAGATCTTCCAGGCAGCAATATTCCCTTCATGTTTAATTTAATTGTTATTGCTGGAACAGCAGTTGTAAGTAAATGTTTGACTCCAGCACATAAAGGGACCTGCAGCTTTTACATGTGCTTCTCCTAGTAAAGGTTCAACAGGGGAATTAAAAAGAAGAGTGAGCTGAGCCAGGAGGCAGGAGTAGGAGTGAGTTGCAGTGTGCGTGCGTAATGCAGCTTGCTCCTGCTGGGGGTGAGGAGGCGGCAGAATAGCAGTGCTTGTTGCTGGCAGGGAGAGCTCGGTGCTGAGGGCGAGGGTGTGAGATGCACCTCTGTGCTCACCTGCTCCCCCAGTCCATTTTGGGGATCCCATCCCCTTATGCCGAGGCCAAACCCTGCATGCCTTGCAGGTATAAGTCAAGTGGCAGGAGGTTTGCTGCTGGAGGCCACAGTAACTGAGCGATATCACCTTCTCCAACTTTACTGAAGAAAGGGCTGCACGGGATAGGGGAGAAGAGGAGACTGGAAACTTTAGCCTACAAAGATATCAGTCTTCACTGTATTCTTGAGATCTTTCAGTACTCACCAGTTCCCTAAGCTTTTAGGGAATCTTATTTTTTATGAGTGTGGCAAAGGAAATAGCTGAATATAAAAATAAATTTTATTGCTCCTCTGTAAGAGAAAGCCAAAATAAAGCAGTGATCATGGGCACTTCCATTACTCTGCCATGTAAAGAGAAGTTGAATATCTGAAACCATCTCTGCCAGGGATTTATGTTCTTTTACTGCAAAAGGGCAGCTTTCAGTCACAGACTCCGTATCACAGATACAGTGCATAGGAAGTATTTATTTCTAAGAAAAAAGTCCTGTCATTTCTACTTGTGATCTTAACTGAATGCCCAAAAGGAGGAGTAAGACGTCAGTCACAAGGATGTATTTCATGAAAATGCAAAAAAGACACAGCTCTTCCAATACAATGCCTACTTTTATGGTGATAATCTGCTCTGCCATCATTGCGGTGTCAGTTTGGATGACGCCTGCAGGTCGCTTAGGGAATATTCATTAATATTCTATTTTCAGAGGTGTAAGTATTAACGTTTCCCATAACTAGCAACCTTGCAAAATCATCAGGAAAGAAAGAAAAGGGGCATAATTTCATACTCCCATGGTAGTTTTCCTGGCATTATTCGGGAAGTCCTGTGGGATTTGGAGCCCTGGGCATAGTGCTTGTATGTGCATATCACTGACAAGGCTTGTGCACTGTTCATCTGACATGTCCAGAGCTGGACTTACCATGTACTGGCTGATAGGTGTTGAGCGCACCAGTTTTAAAGGAACTCTGGATAGATTTGCACTTTGCCTGAACTCCTTGAAGAATCTGGCTGCACATATAAAGCTCAGGAGGGAGTCTAAAATCATGACCCTAAGCAATAATGAAAAATGTAATAGTGTTTATAATGATTGTAGAGGACAATGTTTACATTTTCTTGGCACGCTATCATACACTGAAAAGTTCCTTAGAATAAACTGAATGATAACCAGAGCAATTAAGCTAACTGTTTGGACCAGAGACAAAACATTTCTAAAGCTAAAGAAAATGTTGCCAGGGAAACTGATGTATCAGAAAGAACTAAAAATTTCCTTCTTAGATTTACACTCCGCCTAACAGCACCAAAGCTGCATCTTCTTCCATTCTGTGATAAACTTTCTTACTTACTTATTGTTGCCTGGACTCCATGATGAATGTCTTCATCTACATTCCCTGAATTATGACATTTTCATTTTACCAGCTACAAGTCATTACCGATTTCAGTGCTGGAGAGGAGGAATGCACCTGCCAAAGGGGAAACATGGAATGCGGTTCAGAAAGAGTTATGGGCAGGAAAGTACTGGAGAACTACATGCCAGCTGTGCAGATTTATTAATGCCAAATAAAAACTGCAAGGATATTCATGCAAACAAAGTGTTTAATCCTGTGGCCTCCTATGTGTGAAAGTCTGGAAGAAGATTATATCCAAAGCTCTCCTCATTAAGGGCCCACAGCAATTCTTCACAGAGTTATGGCTTTATAATAACCAGCAAGAGAACACTGAAGAAAAAACTCTGAACAAAAAAAATCAGATGAGCTATATTGGTGTTATAAGATTTTTGAGGATTTACCCAGGCCTTGATTCATGGTAGCATCACTTTGTGAATCTTTAGGTCAAGACAAAGATGACCTGCCTTCCTAGGAAGGAGATAAAACAGGATTCCTCAGATCAATATGAAAGATCTTCTGCTGGTGTGATTGGTCCCAGATAACTTTTGCAGCTTAAAACAGCACATCCAGTCTAACCCAGTCTTTCAGACTACACTGTAGTCAAAATAATGAGGCAGGCCTAACCAAAGGGTGGCAAATCTTGGCTGCCTTAGACCCTCATATCAGGACTGGTGAAGCATCATCTGTTAGTGCTTTTATATCTTTAATGACTACAGAAAAAATCCTTGATAAATAGTTTAGGATAGATGCCTGTGTCTTAGCTGGCTAGCAGTATCTGAGGAGGGGGTTCTGCATGCTGTGTGTGGTCACTGGTATTCATAAGGATTGCAGCTCCTCTGGAACTGCCCCACAGCCCCACTTTGTGTCATGTCAGCTATTCAATGGGGACATCACAGGATACCATCAGTATCTTTCAGATAATTAATATATCTGTCCAGTAATTCTTTTTTGTTCACTCAGCAAACCATTTTTTACAAACTGAGGGTTTTTTTTTAAAATATGGAGACAAACATTGCACTATTGTTTTAGCAACAGAGGGATATTTGGGGTATCCTAATTTTTCACATAAATATATATATATATATGTATATATATTAGACAGCAAGGACCCCAGATTGCACTGAGTCTTCACTGTGCTTGATGTTGAAAGCAGAAATGGGTCTCTGGAGTTCTCACACCCTACCAAGTGGAAACAAGGTGGGGAAAAATGTATCTCAACAGTCACAAAAGTAATAGAAAGAGGAAATGGCACGGCCCTGTTATTTCTAGAGCTTTTCCTCTAGTGCATTTCAGACCTGATTAAGGAGAAATGTGAATTGAAGCTTAAAACTGTGATGAGTCTTCAATATATTAACAGATTAATTAAAAGATTTTAAAAACTAAAGCTTGTGAGAGAAGGAGAGGGATCTGTGTATCTCACTGTGTATCTCACTCTATAGCTAACACTAATAAAATCTGTTTTGAATGAGAAACATGCCTTTCAGAGCACCAAATATTTTGGCAAACAGTAGAGGAAAGGTGTAAGAGCATAGAAAGAGGAAAAAAAAGGGAAGCAGAGTTGGAAAAGTTATGTCTTAGCGTCTCCTTGGCCTGATGAGCTACTAGAGAGAAGTGTCCTGCAGGTGTCAAGACAGATTCATAGAATCATAGAATCATTTAGATTGGAAAAGACCTTTAAGATCATTGAGTCCAACTGTAAACCTAACACTGCCAAGTCCACCACTAAACCATGTCCCTAAGTGCCACATCTACACATCATTTATTTATTAATAACATTTATTTTCTAATAGGGAGCCACTTCTCAAAGTCTTTGTATTGTTCAAACCCCCTTTCAAGCCATTTTCCATGGGGAAATGAAGAATTTTATTCCTATTTCTAGCACTGACCTCAAATCAGCTTTAATGTTGTAAGAAGTGCTTCTTTGCTATTTTAATGCTCGCATCCTCTGTTCATATTTTCTTTGACTCAGCTAAATAAACTAACGTACAGCATGGAAGTGTAGGGACTGGTGATTTCCCATGCTGCATTCTGACTCATTAGAAGTAATTTACAAATGAAGGTGTCTAAATGCTCTTCATTTTCCATCATGACAATTTGTCCAATTCTCCTGTGAGAAAAAAAAACAAATTACACTTACAGCCACAATGACAATGACAGAAGGCTTCACTAAGTGACTCTCAGAAAGTCCATTTCACTTGGAGCTTCTCACGTGGGTTTGCACAGCAAGCTGTATAGACATATGTTTCAGACTAACACACCCTAGAACAAAAAATGTTGAGGGTTGCTCCAGCAGTTTACACTGTCTACACACCATACAGAAGAAATTATATGGTGCGGAAAAAAGAGTTTGGAAGGGTTGGGGGGGGGGGGAAATGGGCAAAAATCCTCCTACTCACAGGCAGAAGAAAAAGGAAGAATTGGAAAGAAGTGTCTAGAGAAACTGGAGTAGGAGGTAGGAATCTGCCTGGTATGCAGGCTGATGATTCACAAAATGATTTTCCATTTGCATCAGGCTGGCAAACTTAGGACCTGATCTTTTGAACAGTCATGAGCATGGGTAGTCTTGTACGTGCACGATGTTCTCAGCGGTTGTGGATTCGGACACTTTACCGTGCTGTGTCATGTCTTATTCCACGCACATCTTAACCAATGCCAATGTTATATTCACCACAATATCACAGTTCATTAGGAAAGTCAAAGTACGGAAGGAACTAAGAAGGGCAGTGAGAAATAATTAATAAAATATTAATACATGTGTTGGTTGCCTAAGCAGCCCCAGGAAAAACAAAGGACATTTGAATCCAGTCACTGTGCACGACATTCACCCAGGACGATTTCAGCTGATGAAGCCAAGACAGCGAGTGTGTGGGTGGAGGTGACAGGTGCTCTCCTGATGACTCCCACTGGGGTCAGATCCAGAGCAGGATGTAAACACAGTGGATGCTCTAGGCCACAACGCACCCAATTCCCGCTGTGGGCTTCAACCTGTCCTCTCTACGTTGAGGGGATGGGAATTAAATCTCTGCAACTGGGGCCAGCAGAGTGGTGTATGCATCTTTATGTACGTACACGTTTAAGGATATGGCTAATCCACAGACCATGACAGACTGCAGTGTGGTAAAGTGATAGCTGATCAGCCTGTGATTAGCTAGTGTTATAACAACAGCTGTAGCAACATGACATCCAAAGGGGCATTGATAAGCTTGAGGATTAGGCCAACAGAAACATCTTGAAATCCAGCATGAAGAAGCACAGTTCTGCACATCAGATGCAACAGCCTTGAGGTACAGGCTGCAGTGGTACCACCTAAGTGACAGTGGGTAGAAATCTTGATATCTTGAGAAAATTTCTTGAGACCTGGGTGAAATGAACACCAGGGTAAATACAAGCCAACAATGCCTTCTCATCGCAAATATGGCAAACCATGTACTAGATCACATTCAGAGAAGTGTTGCCAGCAAATTCAGAGAAACTATTATTCTCCTCTACTAGACAGATCTGGAAATCTGTGTGCGGTTTTGTGCCCCTCAGTTCAAGTTGGATGCAGAGAAGCTAGAGAGGGTCCAGTGGCAGGACATCAAGTGGAAAAGGGTCTAGAGTACAGCACTGGTGAGGAGATGCTGAGGGAGCAAGGCTTTAGTTGGGCAGAGAAGAGGTTAAGGGGTGATCTAATAGCAGCTTAAATCTACCTGAAGAGCAATTACAAAGATGACAGAGCCAATCTCTTCTCAGTAGTGCCAAATGATAGTTTTGTAAAAGTTTTTAAAGCAGTTATTATCCTCTCCAAAGCATTTTTACAAAGAGTTATGTTTACTAAATCAAGCTGAAAATCCAGTCAATCCATTTTAACTTTCTGCACTTTTTCTACTTCGACAACCAGAAATGGAATCTGCTTATTAGATGTTTTCCTTTTTCTTCCTCTAGCTTTATTTGGATGGAAATCAAACTATACATAGAAGGTATTTCAAGAATACTGTTATGAAAGTAGGGCTGTTGGTTGAACAAGAGTGTGAGATTTTAGACTTAAAAAAAAAAAAAGAGATGTTTGGAAAAGCAAGGAAGCAAAAAGAAAAAAATTACAACTGGTCAAAAAACTTTCTGCAGGCTTCATAGCTTTTTTTTTTTTAATCAAGTCAGGGTGATTTTTTTTTCTAATAAAGCAAAGTTTTTGAAATTTCATTTTGGAAATTGATCAGAATTCCCCAAACAGACTGTTTCATTTCCCTTTGCTGAACTGAACCTTTTCATTTTGAGTCAGTGTGGCATTAATTTCTACTTGTTAGAACTGTTACCTTGCTTAGTAGGAAATATAGTTCAGGAAAGTTATATGTCCTTTCTTTATGATTTAAGCTTCCCGGCAGATGGACTCATCATAAAAATCTCCTGATGTGTCACATCAGTTGAACTCACTGACCAACAACGGCGTAATGCGAAGGATGCTGTTTAGGTCTCAGAGGAAAACAAAGGCTGCAGCCATTGAAAGAGCATCTCTCATGAGGCATACGACAGCTTTGGTGAACACACACATTGTCAAAGTGGCAGGAAAAGGTGTGATTTAACTGAGCAAACAAACACAAAATATTTCAGAATTAAATGAAATGATTTAACAAACATTTTCCTGAAGTAACATAAAAAATTCCCCAAAATAAAAACTGAAAAGGGGACAGGAATATGAAAATAAAAAAGGAAAAATAAACCACTTGGGGACTGTATTTTCCATTAAAGATGGAAAACCAATTCAGTTTTCACACCCGTTGCACTTCACAGTAAGGGCCCATTTTGCCAGGGCTCTGAGGGCACCAGCAGGCCTGACCCTCCCTCGGCAGCCCCCTGGCGCTCCCCCACCCTGCCCCAGGCCCACATCAGCCCCCCCGGGGCTCCATCACGCTGCCCGAGGCCCAGAACCCCATGTCAGCAACCCGGGGCCATTGGCACCTGCCCCAGCGATGCCTCAGCCTGCCCTGTCCCTGCCTCTGGCCCTGTCCCCTGGATGGGCCCGTTGGTGCCATGTTGTGGCCTTGTCTCCAGCCCTGTCCTTGGCCCCGTCTCCTTCAGCTCCTGACTGGACCCCCTGGATGGACCCTGGCCTTGGCTCAGTCTTTCACCTTGTCAGGGGCTGCTGATGGACCCCGACGCTCCCAGCTGTGGGTGACAGCACCCGTTGGTGAGGGCACAGCTGGCGCAGGGCCCATGGGTGGGCACTTCTGCTCTCTGCCATGTTGCCTGCAGCACTGTAACAGCGGGACGAGCTCCAGCCTTGGTGCGGGGCACCGACACACTCACCTGTGCAGTTATAAACCGGGAAAAATAAATCCTGTGCCTCCTGTCGCATCCTGGCAAGGCGATGCGGCTGCCCTCTGCCAAGATGTCAGGCGGCGGCGCCCATCCAGCTTTGCAGGTGGGGACGGCGTGAAGTTTGCTCCCGCGTGTGTGTCATCACCTGTGCCTTACTTCCTCCTGCAGAACCGGTTAAATATTAACACAGCGATAGGCGTATTTGGGCGGGGGGAAGGGGAGAGGCAATCCTTACCTCACCATATCGTGGGGACAATGTCAAGGCGGGCTCCTGCCCCGCGGCCCGGCAGCTGAGAGGCGGCAGAGGTCAGTGCTCCTTCCCCCGGCACCTCAGGCAGCCGGCCCCGCCACCTGAGGGAGGTTTCCCTGGGGCGAGGAGGTGAGTGCTGGCCCGGGGCTCCGCGCTTTCAACGCGGCCGGCCTCCTCCTGTGTCCTCCGGGCAGAGGGTGCGAGCGGGCCTGTCATCAAAGGGAAAGCGGTGGGAGACACCCTCTCGGCGCCGGGGAAGTGATCCAGGTAACTTCTCCAGAGCCATTATTCACTTCCCAGCAGAAGGAGCTTGGCGGCTGAAAGATAATTTAACCCTCTCCCCTGCTCCTGCCTCAGCGGGGAAGCCTGCCCTGGGCCGGCGGCAGTGGGGTAAGCAGGGGCGTTTTGCAACCCCCATCTCCTGCTGTGCTCCCCAGCCTTTGGGGCGGGTGTCCCCTGCATCGCAGGGTGTCCAAAGCATCTGAGCCCCTCTCTGTGCCAGGCCATATCCGGCTGCCACTCCTTTAGGGTGATATTACCGGTATTATCCCCTTGCCTCTGGTGCGGATGCGGGAGGGAGTAGGCTCAGAGCCACGCACGGCAGCGCTGGCGATGCGAGTCACCCTGCGCACCTGTGGAGAAGGTGAAAAGCAGCTCAGGCCAAACCCCAGGTACGTAATTCATCATCGGCCAAAATATCCCGTTTCATCTGGGGATTGGGTAATATTTCCTGGCCCTTTGAAAGTCCATTTTGAAACAAAAAGTAAAACAAAATGTTATAGATCACTTCCTTTCCCATCTTATTTTACTTCACCCCAAGGTATTTACTGATTTTGGCCTGAATGTGGGGGTAAGATTCTGGCAAGTTTATTCTTCTCCATAAAACTTCGCTCAGCTCAGCTTGTGTTGGTGCAGCTGAGTTTGTAAGTGGAGATATAAAGGCTGCTGCCCTGGCCGGCGGGGTCCTCTCCAGACCTGTAGATCCTGCCTGGGATCACAGCTTCCTGGAAAAGGACACGGCCCTGACTTTTGGATTTGTTTCCTGGTGGTTTACTTGGGCTGTTTCACTTCATACGACAGATAATACTAACTCTTGAAAATTACTGACTGATTTGTGTACGTGCTGAGAACTATCACGGTGACAGAGCAAGGGGAAATCCCTCCAAGCTGTCCATGGCGATCCTCCTGCCCCACCTGCCTGCTGGGGACTCCTCTACACATGAAACATGGAAGTGAAAAAAACCCAAAACCTTTCAAAATGCACTGGGCAAACCCAAACCAGCCTACAAACTAGCCCCCCTCCCAACATGCAGATGAAGAAATCAGCCCACAGGTTCTGCTTAAAATGGTGATTAGTTGACAGGGCTGTCCCTTAAGTTCACAAGGTAAACTGAAAACTTGTAAAATGGGAAAACGCAGAGCAAGTTGCCAGCTGAGCCAGTCAGGTCACAACTGCTGCAGTAAACTCAGCGAGACCCCCTGCTTAAAGCACTGAGCAGTGAACAGAGCTCTGGTATAGCTTGATGCCGCAGCTGAACATGTTTGGAAAGACAGCAACAATGGTTTTTGTTGGTTGCAGTGGTGCAGCAGGCAGGGCAGGTCTGGGTGTGGGGCATTCCTGCCACACAGGCACACTGTGAGAGGCACTGCCACCCACCCCTGTGCCATCCCACAACTGCTGCTTTCACAAAAGCCCTGCTGGGAATTAATGCAGGGTCTTCACACAAAACTGCGAAATGAAGTGCTCGCTTAAGGGCAGCAAAACAGCTAGGCCAGGGCTTTTGTGTTTTGTGCCTCGGTGTGGTTTCAGTTTTAGCAAAAGGGCAGTTAAAAAAGTATGCTTGTTACAGGAAACTCACTGTGTCTCTGTGGTGATACTAATATTTATGCAGTGCACAGAGCTGCCATAAAGAACAGCCCTGAAATAAAAAACACTTTCCTGACAAGAAATTTGGGCTGGCCACAAAACCACATCATCTGTCCTGTGTCTCTTTCATGAAGGCAAGTTTTAATTTCCCAGCTGAGAAGTTTGTAAACCAAGCAGCGCAGTCAAACTCTCTCCCACATATTTTGAGGGGGAGGAGAATAATATCACACAAGTGAATCACAAATGCTGGAAAAGCAGAAAATGCAGAAGTAAGGTGCTGGCTCCCACCCAAGCTCTGTATCTTATCTCTGACCATGGTGGAGAGCTGGTGGTATTTTATTTTGGGGTGTGAGAGGCACTCTCAGGTTCAGAGAAATAATTCTGGGGACCCTCTTTGCACTAGCAGCCTTTCGAGCGCTCAGTCTGGGGAGCTAGGAGGAGATTTGGTGTTTCTCATCCTTGCCCCAAGGCAGGTGGGGCGGAGAGGCCAGGGTGGCAGGAGCCGTTCCTCCTGGCCGCAGTGGTCCCTGTTCAGCAAGGGCCTGACAGGACCGCTGCAGCAATGATGGTACCAGGCTCTGCCTGGAAATGTATGAATAGGAATCCTAGTTTTGGAGTAAAGCACACAGAAAAACATCAAAACAAACTTTTTGAGTGTAGCGGCGCATTGGGATATATTCCCACTTCCTCTCCCGAAGGCTGCCTGACACGAGGAGGCAACAGTTTCCCGAGGGGGGGTAACAACCCCTCCATACAGAGGTCTGCTCCCCTCCAATCCCAGGGGAGCAGCTGGCGCCCTGCACAGTTGCCCTGCATGACAGTAAGTGATGGAGCACAGCGTTCATTAGGCTGCCAGGACGCCGCCAGTGGCACGGACAGCACATCCACAATACACATGCAATTGCGAGCAGCTTAGAGAATAATTTTTTCCCAGCTGCTCATGATTAACTTTAATGATGCAGATGGAGCTCCCCTGACACAGTCAATCCTGAAGCAGTAGTGTTGTAATAGCCAGGAGGGACTAAGGGCGCAAGAGATGCAAGGTCCGTAGGGCAGGTTTTTCTGCTGAAGAAAGTTCCTCTACTTCTTTTGAAACAGTTGTTTTGAGAAAAGATACTGCTCTCCTTCCAAACCCTCCCTCATTTAATCTTCTCCCCTTGTTGCTAATACAGGTCACATAAAGTCACATTTTATCACAGGACGCAAAGCAGCAGCTCATTACCGAGTTTCTCGATAAGTTCTGTCCTTCAGCTTCTTCTCAAGTATGCAGTGACCGCTGGTGGCTTTCTGCCTTAGGGACCAGGAGAGAATGCTCCAATGGAGAGGTTCCTGAAACTCATTTTACTTCCTCTCATCTTAACTGCATTGCTACCAGGTAAGGCACATTCATAACCCGTGAAATGAGCCACCGTGGACAAAATGTGTGAACTAATTTTAAAGCTGTGTAAATGGCAGTTACTGGTGATATCAGATTGAACAGTCAGTCCCAGAGCGGGATTATTTAAACTGTTTGAAATGGTTAAATTTGCATTTCAAGCCTGAATGATCTGATGTCTTAGAGTGGGCTTCAGTATGCAGGAGTGAGCAGTGGATGGGGTGAGGAGGAGATGGGGAGGCTGCCCTCTCTCACTTCCAGGGAGCAGGGATGTCCCACTTATTTCTCCTTCTACTTGTGCTCATCTTCCTCCTGTCTGTTTGGGACTGCTTTTGAGGGGGCATCTGTAGAGAACTCGATATCAGCAGCTGATTTTGCTTCCAGAAATATATGCAAATTAACATTTTGCTAGTTTGCCTCCAATTTACACTTCACATGCCTGAGTTTCAAAGTGAATACAGATAAAAGGTATCTATCTTGGTGGCAGAGCTTTAAAGAAAATGTGAATATAAAGTGACTAGTTGGGTAACGGAGACAAGGCTGATTTTTTTTTTATTATAGTCTAGCTGGGGTTTTAACAGGCTCTGAAAGGAGGGAGCTGCAGTGGGATGAGAGGGAAAGTATTGTCATGGCTTAATAATTGGGGAAAGGAAACACAATGCAGGAATAAATGTTGAGTTTTCTGAGCAGAGTGGTGTTCCCAGTGGAGTTGCACAGGGATGTGTGGTATTCAACAAGCTCTTAAACAACCTAGTGAAGAGGAGTGAACTGTGAGGTGGCAGACTTTGCAGGTGGTGCAGAATTACTTAGGGAAGCCAAATCCAAAAAGAGACTAGGAAGATTTGCTGGAAAATGTCACGATGCCAAGTAAGTAATAAAGGAGCAGAAAACATTTGATGCAAAGCATCACTTAACTGAAGATGTCTAGTGGGGAAAAAGAACAGATATCTTGGAAAGAGAGTAAATTGCTGAAAAGGAGAGAAAATTTCACCACTTAGTGTCTTCAGCAAGGGAAATACAATGAAACCTGGCATTATATAAATCCACAGAAAGCTTATTTCTTGAATACTGGGTGTTTTGTTAGCCCTTCCATTTCAAAAGGACATATTAGGTCTGAGAAAGGTATAAAGTGTGACAGAGGTGATCAAAGGTACGCAGAGGCCTTCATTAGACTGGGATATTTTTCTGCTTGTGAAAAAGAAGAAATAGTAAAGGTTTATTAAAAGAATTAATTATATGGAGGTGAATGGTGAAATTGTTATTCACAATTTCTCATAACAAAAAGAACTAGTGGCAGCCAGTAAAACTATCAGAATGAATGTTTAAGGCAAACCAAAGAATGTACTTTTCCTCACAGTATGTAATAAATAGTAAAGTTCATGGCCACTTGATATGGGGGATACCAAATTATAAACAGGCTGAAAAAAGCTAGAAACAGATATCATAGACGGTACATCCATAGGTGCAGATGCAATCATTGGCTCAGGAATTCCCTAGATCTCTTATTTTTGGACACTGAGAAGTTATAACAAAGAAGCCTCGATTTTTTTTTTTTCTGTTTCTTGCACTGTCTTCCTAAGCATCCAGAGCAGAGTACTACGTGTTTTAGAGGATTTCTTTTACCCTTCACTAATGCTTTTAGTCAAGCACCCTGGCAATGGGTGTTTTATTGCCCCACCTGCAAGCTGTACTGGAGCAGCATGTGTTGCCCACACTGTGTGGGGCAGCCATGGGAGCACACCCCAAAGCAGAGAGAAAAAGTGTGTTGTGGAGAGTCAAGTGTTGCTCTTGAAAGACGTATTGCTGCTCTCAGGATATCAGGAGTCACAAGGCTGGGTGGTGTGCCTAGGCTGCTGAGATGGGTGCATGGCACAGCCAGTTTGAGCATCCCTGTGGATGGGCACAGCATGCCCTTTGGCAGCAATAATATTGCAGACCACAGGGCCGACATGCAGTGCAGGGTCCCAGCCTGCTGCCAGGATATTCGTGGTGGTGCTGCTGCGGTGCTCCCAGCCTCGGGACCCTCACCACTAGAGGCAAGTGACAGTGCAGGAGGAGAGGAGGAGTAGTCCAGCAGCAGAGCCAGGAGAGGCTGCAAGCAACAGCTGTCAAACAGTGAGTAAGAGAAGAGATGGGAAGACACACTTGGGGGCTGTGGAGAGGTTTGTAGGCAGGTGGGTAGAAATTCTGGTTTTCAAAAAGCTCAGCTTCAGAGTTGTCGGTTTTTGAAATAAACTTGAGATGTGCTGAAGAAAAATCTTACCAAATCCAAAACAATTTATTGCAGAGCTGTTGCTAGAGCAGTGGGCCAGCAATGAAGCAGGGAAGGCAGAAGACAAGGTGGGGTGAGCAAGAGGCTAAAGAAAGGATGAAAATAAAAAGGAATTTAAAACAGACTGGGAGGAAAAAAATGTAGAAATCCAAACAGAAATAGCAGAGAAGGAAGGGAGGAAGACAGAGACTAGACACAAAAACTGAAGGATAAAAGGCAGGGTTTATGGAAGAGGGATACGGGTATAGCGGGAGAGATCATTTTGAAAAACAATAATGAGGCTGAAAAAAAAGGAATCATTATGGCAAAAGGATAAGTCCATCCTGTCCTTCACTGTGCTGCATCCAATAGGTCACTTATAAAAGAGGAAAGGCAGAGTCAGCAGAGTAGAGGAGGGAAGGAAAAGAAGGTAGCCATGCCTTGATGCCCTTGTTGCTGAAACCTTCAGCATGAAAAGGTGGTCCTTTAGAGTTATTTCAAGCGGAGAAGAAAAAATATCGGTGACGAAGGGTAAGGGCAGTTCTTTGGCAAATGAGGTTCCCTCAGTACAGGCGTCGTCCAGGGAATGAGATGCGTTTTTGTTTCTTCAAAACCCCCAGTGATGTGGCAGTGAATTTGTGTGACAGAGGAAGGAATAAACAGCTCATAAAAGAGTTATTATATACTCTGCATGCTGTTGGGAGGGACTGAGCAACTGAAATACCATAAATACTTACCAGTTTAAGCAAACTTTCACCACTGGTGACTGCTTTATAAACATTTAGTGATGTGCCTCAAAGAAGGTGTCCTAACTCAGCTTTCTTCTTCAAAAATCAGGGGGTAATGCAATATCGTGAAGACAGCCTAACATTTCCCTGTTGCAAAGATGATATTTGCCTGCGTGATGAGATTTCTCACTGGTTGTATGTGGGGAAGCAGAAGTTAAACCAGCTGTTAAGAGCCAAACACGTAGTTCCTGTAAAGTGCAATGACAATCTAGCCTGAGGCCTTAATTTGTCTAAAAGCAACCATCTGCAAAGTATTTTTTAAGCAGTATGCAAATTAAAATAGCACTAAAATTTTCTCCTTAGTGCAAAAAGCAAGGCCCAGCAAAAGGACTTACAGCACTGGCTTAAAGCAGTGGTAACTGGGTTTAGATCCCATTTCTGTCATGAATGTCCTCTTTGACCTTATGCGAGTTACTTTATCAGTGTTTGTACGTGGGCTGGACAATGGAACGCACTGTTGGTTCAGGTCTCCATGTGCTATTGCAGGATAAAAAATAAAAGCAAAAAGATAAAGAGGCAAAGTTAAAACCACCAAAAATGTTTTGGCAGCAGGTGGAGAGGCTCATGAAGCTAATTTTTTGGTTGTGCTGGGGCTTTACTGAGATCTAAATGGAGGCAAGGTTGAGCTATGTCCCATTCCTCAGTTCTCCTGCCACCCACAGGATCCCCATACAGGGCTTATGGACCTGTTCCCTAGCTCACAGAAGTCAGTGAAAGACCATCTATTGTTCCAGCAGATATGGTTGGTGGAAGAAGATGTAGATCCTACCATACCTATGGACTGATAAAAAATTATTATATTAGATACGTGAAGGAATAACTCATACCTACCTGCCTATACTGTCCTGACTGTCTGAAGAAAATAAAAGCAATATTAGCCATGTATTTTTAGAGCCAATGATCACCGATTATTCATGTTTAGGGATAAATTACAAGACAATAACAGAACTTACAGACATGATCTCATAGCAAATGATTAATTAACAGCTAGCAGTGTACTGAAAGCCGCATCATTTATTTAGAGCCATGGCAAATCACGGCTCCTTACGAAAGTAAAGTGTTTGCACAGGCATAGAAATAAATTACAAATGCATAGAGATCAGTTTGCATTAAGAGGAGCAGTGTGGATAAGTACCGCAGCTCCTGTTTCATGAGCAACTAAATGCATTTTGGTGTTAACTCTAAGGAAGTTTGTTCATGGCTGTGTCTGTCATCATAGTAGCTGTTTATGTCCTCTTCAACCAATCAGGAAGAAGTCAAACAAAGTGTAAAAATCAAAAACTCAGCACATGAACATGTTATAGACACCACAGATGTACAGGGAGTAGTGTTGTAAAGGCTGGCTACAATATGAGTCAAGCAAAAATAGACAATTCAAAGACACATTTGAGCTTAGGACAGTGTCTCAACCCTGGTAAATATAAGTTATGAAGAGAAATCATGACAAGTGGATGTTGAGGATCAGGGAAGAGGGCCATATTACATGACAACTGGTCTCACTCGAATGCACTTCATCAGTACACGTTCATTAGAAAACCCATAGCTCTGTAAATGCCATTAATAGACATGTGGCCAATCCCTAACATTCAGAAAGTGACAAACAGAAAAGAGAGAAAATGGCTTTTAGGCATTTTGTTGGGTTAACTTTATAAAGCAACGTATTAAGGTGTGCACATAGGTTTGACAGCTGAGTTCGTCTTCAAGCTGTTTCATGTTTTAAAGCATTTCAGTTCACCTTTACAAGTCTGAAGAGAGCTTTCAATAAATGCTGCTGGGAAAAAATGAGCCATTTAAGTTGAGTAGAAATATGCTTTACTGTATCTTATCTGGCTTTATTAACTATCAGTGGAAGTGAAGTTTGCTTTTCATTTAATGTTTTATTGCTCACACACAGATATACTATGGAGAATGAGGTGCATGGCAGAGGTAACATAACCCAGGAAGGTGGAAAATTTTTGTAAAGGTTTTTGTAAACAGGAGAGAACTCAGAGTCAATCATACAAAGAACCAGGGAGAGCTAGGTTTGTATAATCCTGCAAAACAAAGAATGAAAAGGCTCTTGTCTGTAAATACATGTGGCGGGTGGGAGGAAGGAGAGGAGTTATTTATATTAAAGAACAACTCTTGGCACAAACCAGGTTGGCTATACACTGCCTAGGATTAAATGTGAGCTGGGAATTAGAAAATGATGTTGACAATGGAGCAATGACATTACAGACCCTATGCCCCGGGTGCGTTCACCGAGACTCTGGTTGCAATGTTGTAACTGAGATTGGGCTCTGTTTCCATTTATACAACTATCAAACATCTCTTTTGTGTGAAACAATACAGCATATTCTCTGCTACTCAGGTCAGCTATTGACTGAATGAAAAATGAATTTTTCAATAATTTATAATTAATCCATTAATGAATAAACTACCTAAAATGTACAAAACCTAGGTTGAATGAAACCTTTAAAAATCACTTCATTGTCCTGAATACTCTTAGCAAGGGAGTAATGGCCATTTCAGACTTTCTTTCTCCTGGAAAATAATTGAACACTTATGCTCAGGCCAAATTTGCAGACACGGGGTTTTAATTAGACTGCTATGGACCGTAGTATCTAATTGCTGTAATTACGCAGACTACAGCTTGAATTGTGAGGGGTAGCACTGGCAGTCCTGGTGCTTCCTCAGCTTGAATGTTTCCCAGTAAGTGACAAAAAAGTCACTGGTGGGGTAGATCTCACTGGCAGGACTGCTTGGTCTGCAGAGAGCTTGTGAAATCTCCATCCTTGAAGATATTAAAAGTTTGACTTGACAAGGCCCTGTGCAAATGTCCTAACTGTGAAGTTAGCTCTGCTTGGAGCAGAGAGTTGGGCTAGCAGTTTCCTGAGGTCCCTTGCCACTGAAACCTTTCAATGCCCCCATCAAAGAGCAACTCCGTCACAGTGAGCTGCAGGTAAGCACTAGGCCAAAAGGGAGCAGACCTGAGCTTAGAGATAGGTGAAAGCAGCTGTGTGGGATGAGAAAGAGCTGTGCCCGGTGGGATGAGTGCAGAGCACGGGCAGTCCTCTGAGATGAACCTCGGTGACAGCAGAGCCTGCAATGGCAGTCCTCTCCCTCTCCCTCCACTCCACCTGCAACCAGCAGGGCTGTGGGTGGCACTGACTTAGTCAAGCAAGTGGTTTATGAGAGCGTACCATTTTGGGCTCCCCAATACAGGAAAGACATTGATAAACTGGAGCGAGTTCAGTAGAGGGCCACCAAGATGGTAATGGGCTGGAGCACTTGCCCCGTGAGGAGCAGCTGATGGAGCAGGGCTTGTTCAGCCTGAAGAAGAGATGGTGGCGGGGTCTCTAATGTGGCAGCCTGTCAGTACTTCCAAGGAGGTTGTCAAGAAAATGGAGCTAGGCTCTTCACATCAGTGAATGGCAAGAGAACAAGAGACAACAGGCATATGTTGAAACCAAAGAGGTTCAGAGTGGACAAAAAGAAAAGCTTTTTCCCATGAGGACAGTCAGGCAGTGGAGCAGGTTGCCCAGAGAAGCTGTACAGTCTCCATCCTTGGGAGGTTTTCAAGCCCCGACTGGATAAAGCTGTGAGCAACCAGGTCCAACCTCAGAACTGATTCTGCTTTATCAGGGGGGCTGGATTGGAGACCTCCCAAGGTCACTTCCAACCTGAATTACTCTATGGCCATTTGGTCAGCTACTCCTCCTTGAAAGGCATCTATAGTACCTCTGCCGTTGCTCTACTGCACGTGGACATAGCGTGCTCTGGGGAACTGAGCCAAAATCCAAAGGGATTCACAAAGAACAAAGACCCAGAGAAGCAGGTTCCTAATTTCACGCAACACTGTTTTCCTAATTCCTGTTCCCTAAGACATCAGCCAAATAATCTGGGTTGTTCTTACAGTTTGAAGTTTTGTCCCTCATGAAGACTAGGGTATATGATGTTCTGTCTCTGAGAAATACTTCAGGATGTGCCCACCTTCAAAATAGCACCCATTTCCCCTAGCTATTTCAGGGAATCAAGTCACAGCTGCTGCTTTGAAAAAAAGGTCTCTGCCTTCATCCTTCCTTCACTTTCTGCGTGGTAGAAGCAAGTGCTTCTGCCTTCCCACGTGCAGGGGATCCACCATCTGCCTGGGCAACAGCTGCACATTCATTCCTCTGAGGGCAATGGGAGGCCCTGGATCTGTTGAGGAGAAAAGGAAAACAGAATGCCTTCATTAGAAATGAGCTTCTGGTTCTGAAAAATAGTAGCCAAAATTCATACTACCTTTTAAGGAGAAAAACTCATGAATTACAGCAGCTCTGGCTAACAGAAAGCCTGAGAAGCTGGGGAAGCATGTATGTGATGCATGCATGAGAAATAAGGGAAGAGGGAGATAAATAGGGGAAAGAGCATGGAAGGATATATGCTGGGGCTGCAAAAAATCAGTGGCAGTCTGAGGTATGGAAAAGGGACCAGTTACGTACTCCTTTATTTATTTAAAGTCTAGAGAACTCATGTATTTTCCTATTTATAAGTGGAACTTTTTTCTTTCAGGAAAATGGTAAGTCAGCTTTTTAGTGAATCACTGAAAAGAGAAAGGTGATTTTGGAGTGGGGGGAGGAGAGACCAAAAATCAAATGCATCTTTAAAGAAAACTATTTAATCTAAGCTGGAGCTGAAAGATTAGATTGTACATATCCATCTCTGAACTGGTTAAAATCTTTTAATCTATATAAACCTGTACTTCTTGGGTTTGTAATGATTGGCTTGGGGCTCCATTATAGCAATGTAGCATTTGACCACTGTTTACTGCTGTGGGATTAACATTACTCAGTTGCAATTTCAATTCAGCATACATATCTTTTAACTACTTACTGACAGGCGTTATAGCAAATGAGACAATAATCTTTTCCTGAAAGTATCAGATACTGACAACTGTCAGAAGTGAAGTGCCAGCTCAGCTGAATCAACTGCCTTTCCTGATACATGACTAAGTGCTTAATACCCCAGTGTGCCTAGTGAATAATACTATTTGAACCAGGGCACCTAGCTTTTTAGCCTTAAATTGCTGGCAGTAAAAATTAAGTCAAAGGCCTTTGGTGGTGGTGTTGTATATGTATTTACAGACTGTGTTTTTTTCTTCCTTCCAGGTCTTGGCTTTTGTTACTCTATTATAAATGGCCCTACTAATGCAACAGTCCTTGCTGGTTCAGAAGCCCGCTTTAATTGCACTGTGTCAGCAGGATGGGTAATTCTCATTTGGCTGTCCAATGGAAATCCTGTCCTCACTGTCATCAATCCTCAAGGAGCTGTTGAAACATCAGACCGCTTCACGTCTCAAAATTATACCAGTGGCAATGGGTTTACCTCAGAGCTGATCATCCACAACACACAGCTTAGTGACTCTGGAAAAATTGAATGCAGCACCCAGCAACCTAGTGAGAGCAGCTTTGCATTTCTTTCTGTTCAAGGTGTGTATAGCCATCAATACAAAGCTATTTTATTATACTGCACTTAAAGGAATCCTCTGATGGATTGCCCAAATTATCCCTGCAAAGGAGTACATGCTCTCATTTACCATCCTTTGCCTCCTGTCCTCCTTGTCTTAATTTTCCTGTCAAAGCAGGTTTCAGAGTCACATTCAGAGTGCCATGAACAAAGGTTTGAACTGCCCTTGTTTTTTTCTGTTACATCTCTTATTCTTTATTGGATTGTATAATATGCCTGAAGGCTATATCAGGCCCACTAGCAGTCAGTCAAAAATGATCTTTTGGCTAGAAACAGTATGCATTACCCCATATGCACATCTTTGTACATGAACCTTCTGCTGTCTTTAGGGCAGATCTCCCTCCTGATTTCTGACTCAGTATGCATCCAGCTTCTTTGAGTTTGATTTAATGGCATGTAGAAGTAAAGCTCTTGAGACACAAAGCAATACCCTTCATATGATTGCTGCTGCATGCTACCGTTTCCAAGGAACAAAAAGTTCCTGTGTATCAAGTCCCTGTGTATGAGACCTCTTCCTCCTCTCTGAAGCAGCAATAGTGACAGAGTGCAGCCAGTAAAGCAAGATCTAATCACCAGATACTATGTATTTGTCAAAGAGATGCTCACACAATGAGAACATCTCATCATCTACCCGTAAACCTTTCCTGATAAAACCCAAGCATACTTAAAATTTAGAGAGAAACTCTGTTATTTCATTATGTTGTCCTTCAGCTGGAAATATATCAGGATGGCTAAAAAGTATAATTTCCTGCTTTTTATTGGAAAGGTACTGAAAGCAGAGACTTGTGCTTTAGACACACTGGACAATGTGTCCGTGAAGTTGCAATATCTGCATGTTTATATCATGCATATGGTATATCTGTGCTAAAATAATGATTGTTTTTAAATTCATATCTCAAGGCATAGCTAATTCTGGGTAGCTAGATAAGATTTAAAACTATCAGAAGGAAAGCAATGCAGCCAAATATTCTGAAGGAACAAAACATGTTTTCCCTCCTACAGTTAATGGATCTTTATTCATCAAAAATAGCACCTTAACAGTAAAAGAGAACAAAACGGTTGAAATTGTTTGTGAAGCCTTAGGATGGGCTCCAGCTCCAGACATTACCTGGATGACAAATGACTCTTTCATTGATAAGTCGAGGTATGTTACCCAGCAAAGTCAAGGATCTAATGACCTCCACAATGCCCTGAGCATCCTAACTTTGACTCCGACGGCCACTGAGATTTTGACCTGTTTAGCTGACATAGAAGCACTCCCTAACCCTCAGAATGCAACTGTAACTGTTATTTTTGTCAACTCTACTATAGGTGAGTGAATGTTTGTTGTACTTTGCCTATACTATTTTCTCAGAACTGTGCTTTTTGTTTTGTTTTGCTTTGTTTTATTTTGAAAAGTCTTATTTGCAAATGAAATACTATGAGATGTGCAAAGGTGATAGAATTAAGACCCATTCGTCACATACATACATGATACATAGGTAGGGTTAAATTCACATCTGTGAGAGGACTGGTACAAGTCTAATGAACCACAAATTGCAACTTAGGACTGAGCAAGACAAACGAAGCAGTACACCTGCCACCGACTCCTACTATGGATTCATTGCTAAGAAAACTGGCCTTTGCTCCTTGACCAAGTAAACATCTAATGAATTTAGATGTTAAATATCTTTGATTAGGCCATGCCTGCCATATGAACATAATTTGTTAGACCTCATTTACTCAAAGCCAAACCCTCAGGTGAAATTGTTGTCCGTAATATTCAATACCAGCTTTACCACTGACTTGGAAAAAAACCCTGGATTTTACTCCCAGTTTCCACACACAACCTAGAACAGATTCTGTACTAGCACTTCAGATGCAAATAGAAAGTTCTCTCTATGAGCTGTTATCAGATGTAATGGAGCTGTTGTAGTATGGTGGTAACATCCCCAGGGCTGCACTGAGGCTGGCACCTAATTGCAGATGGTAGCATTTGTATGTATGAACTTCTATACCATATACCTATCATCAATCTACTATAAGAACGTCTTTGTACATAGTGTATTCACCCATTACAGAGCAAGAATCAAGTCATCAAGAGAAGCTGTGTATCATGGAATTTTTCCCAAAGTCTACTTAGATCAAAGAGCCATTGGGCCTCCTTTCCTCTTCGTGGTATGGTCCCTTTCACGTCTTAGAGGAAGGTAAAATTTGTCCTGCAGCAACATATGTGGGATTCTTTGGATAGTGCATTTGGTTGCTTTTTATTGCCTTTTATTTAAGGAAATTCAAGGTCACTTTAAACTAAGCATGGATGTTGAGCAAATCTCTCAAGAACAGTTAGACCTTTGATAACCCTAAATATTTTCGCTAACATTGTCAACATTTTTTGTAATGCTGCTAATCTTTGGCCTCACTGACATACTATGAAAATAAATTCCATAATTTAACACATTCACAGTATTAGGAGGTTTATCAGGAAAAGGGTGATTTTATCTGATCTGTGCTGCCAGCATGGAACAAAGCAAGTGGGACTATCACTACAGATCTGCCTCATAATCTAACAGAATCCTATGAAAAACTTTTTTCTTTTCTAAACCGTAACACAATAAGAGCAAGTAAGAGGAAATATCTCCCTGTGGGTTAGCAGTGTTTAATGCAGATAAGGGTGACAATACCAGACAATTTCTCTGTTACGACTAGCCAAGTGTCTCAACTGTAAGGTAGAGGAGTCTCAAGACAAACTAAACTTGAAGCACTAATTGCATGGCAGGGAGCTGAAGTTGCTGGATATAGGTACACTGCCACCTATGGTGACATAGTCCACCCTACAGTGACATCCCTTTTATTAGCCTTATCCTGTGGTATGGGAAATGCATAGGTTATATGGAGTTTTTTTGCAGTGGGTCTAAGCATCCCCAGCTGTCCTCTGTACAGAGTAGGGCCTCGAATCTACGTTTCTTTTCCTGATGTGGTGTGCATTGTGAACTTCTATAATCATGATGACAGCTTCTCTTGATGAACTGATTCTTCTTCTGTAAGGGGTGAACACGGCACGTACAAAGACATTCTTATACTGGATTGATGAGGGGTTTGGTGTAGAAGTTTTGACATATAAACAAAAGAGGAGGTTTAATAACTGTGCCTTTTATTTTAAGTATGAGTCATTATTAGCAAGCCTTTTTCAGAAGCACTTGCTTGGTAATGCAGTTGAAAAAGGTCATTTCACCATTCTTAATATGACTTTTTTGTAGTCAGATTGCTCCTAATTACTGACTAAGCAAAATAGAACTATCCTGAGGAAATTAATAGATTCCCCTGCCTACTCATTTGTGAAGTACTGCGGTATCCACCCTCAGTTTCCATAGCTACTCATTGTAAATCAGAAGAGGAGAAAAACGGATGTCATGAAGCAAAATTATTGTATAATTAGTGATTGTATAGGACCATCATTCATTTCTCTTTGGAAAAATCATTGTGCAGCAGCAGACACTTGAAATTTGTCAGGATATGAGAATATGAAGTCTTTAAATTATTAGAATGAAATAAAGACATGGCATTTACGACAGAGGAAGATATATAATGTATATATCACATTTGAAATCTCAGAGCTTGTCTGACTTTTCATGTACAGACTCAGCCTTAGCTAGCTGTTGTCAGGAAAGAATACAACTAGCTTCAAACATCTAAGGAGTCCTTCCCAAAACTACTGTAATATCAATTTCAGCCTTCACTTAAAAGCTTGAAGAATTTAATTCCTCCGTGTCTCTCACAAGCAATACCTGTCCATTCACAAGAATTGCAACCAAAAATCTGAGCCCTCTTCAGCCAGCCATCTCCTGGTCAGTGAATGTCCTACCTTCCTGCACCTCTAGATCAGTGTTAATCTCAGACCTTTCCATACAAGGTGGTGCCTTTTTATGTCAGTCACTCCTGCTCCAGAGGTACCTCACCACTCACAGTGGTGTTTGGCTGAGGCCCAGATTTGGGAACTCCTACGGAGTGATCCCAGCCGGTGCATTTACAGAGCTGTTATTGGGAAATGGGGTCCCTGGCAGAGTCCCTGAGCTGGGCCCAAACTCTGTGGCCTCAGTGTTGACTTCATGTGGCCTTTGGCCTGCAGAAATGAAGATAGGGAACGTGCCACTAGCCTGATCTTCCTTTGCTTTTTAAGTTAGCCAGAAAGCTCCAAAGTGTCCAAGAAGTGATGTGCAGCTTTTTCCAGTCTCTCATTTCTCCTTGGTCACCAGCATGTGCCAGGGAAAATCCCCTTTCCTGCAGGTACTTTGCCCAAGTAAATTTTTGGGCATCTTTGGAGGAGCCAGAGGTCAGGATAGCAGCAGAGGATGGGCCCCATAGAATTACGAAGTGGCTTTTTCTACACTAAGCACCTCATGTAACTTGGTGTGGATTTGCTAATGGGGTTAAAAGGAGTTTAATGCCCTCATGCTTTAGTGCCCCTTTCTTGCACCCCTACTTGCGTGTTGAGCTGGCAGCTCCTGCATTCATACCTGCTGGTCCCAGCTCCATTTTCTTTCTGGATCCTCCAAAACTGGGGAGAAACTACAATGTTGAAGTGCCGGGAGTGTTTGTGTTGTATCATGTCCTTTTCGCTTCAGCTCTATAGATACTCTTTCGGCGTGTAACCTGAACCTGACAGGGAGCAAAATACCTTGGTGTGGCAGTCAGCCTGCAGCTATGAGCCAGTGCAGGTGTGTTTAGCTCCTCCCTTCACACTAAGGTTAGGCTTTCCCCTATAGCTAAATAGCTGTCTTTCATATTTTAGGCAACTTGAAATCCCTGTGTGGCATGCTTTATGGAACAAAATATGATAAAATTTTGTTTAGATATTTGTTGCAGTACTTCTAGATAAAAATATTATGAACAAGTTTATCATCAATTGTGATCACAACTGATTACAGCCTACAGAATTAACTACTAGTTTGCAGATTACTGAGTGCTTGTTTTTTCTAATGGTCAGAAGAAATTAAAAACATGCTGACTGAGCATTAGGATTAGAGAAGAGTGAAACAAATTGCTTAATCATAATGACCTGAGCTTTGGAGAATACAGACTCCTAACAGAGGTTCAAGCCTTGTAGGAGGCTCTGGTCCTGTATCTTTGCAGTCTGAAACCTCCAAACCCCAAACATATGCCCAGGCAAGTTTGTAGATAGAAAGGATTTACTTCTTTATTCTCTGCCATAGGTAAACCAGCAGATACTCTGGTTCACACATCAGGGGCATAGCCCTGACACTGCGCAGCCACCAGTTGCTTACATTGCTGTGGTACCTTTTCCAGAGGCTGTCAGCTAAACGTGGCCATGCAGTCATTAACTGGGACCTCTAACGAGGAAATGACAATAAATCATAAACTCAGTGCAACAGAATGAGTTTTGTCAAGTTTGGATGTGTCTCACACCTGTAATTTGCATTGGAAGTTTGTTTCTAAACTCTGCCAAAATGACTTTGGGGCTGCTTTTCAAAGGGTAGTCAAATTAGAGATGCTTCTGAAATATTTGGTCAACACCAAAGGGCAGGATGATGTGACAATCAGAACCGATACCTTCCTTGTGCATCCAGCTGTGTGAGAAACACAGAGTATTTTTAAAATTCTGTGTACGTGGGAGCTCTGTAGGAAAACTGTTTGGTCATAGCAACCGATTTCAGCAAGATACTGAATTATCTTGAAATCACCTCATTTAACTCTGTAGATTACCGCAAAGACAAAGGAATAAGTTAATGTGAGAATGCCAGTAGTGAAGATGGGTTAGTAGCTGCATATTCCCAAGTGGTGCTACTCTTTACAAGTTTTGCTATTCGCTGCTCTTTTAAATGGATAACAGATGCCCTACCAAGTATGTCCCAAAACCACACACCTGCTGAAATCAGTGAGAGAAATCCCAAGATGAGATTCATCAGAAAATCGTATCTACAGGCTAGATATGTACTGTCCATCTGTACTAGTCACCTAAGACTATCGCTGTGGTCTGTGGGGAGAAATGTATGTTTCTTCAGAGCTTTTCATCTTATACAAAGGGACACACATGCACATTTGGCCAAATGAGTTGTAACCCAAAATACTTATTTTCTCTCCACTGACAAGAGCAGCTAGGCAAGACATTTAATATCTGCAGTATAGACATCTAGATTGAATCTTAACTCCTCTCCCCAACCCCAGATGTCTCCAAAGCATGTTGGGAGGCCCAGCATATCTGCAAAATAAAGTTTAGGTTGGAAGATTGCACCCCTGTGTTTTTCAGAAGAGAAGTAGCTGTGGGAAAAGTTACAATTGCAGTCAAGAATTTGCATTTGGAAACATTTTAAGTTCTTGGTCACCATCCACAAATACAGAGTCTGTCATTCAGAAAACATGGACTCCCTGTTAAATAATCAACAAGCAGTTAACAGCGTCTCACAGAAAAGGTAAATATTCTGAAAAGGATGTTCTGAGGCTCTGATAGTACAATATTTCTCCATTTAATTTAACAGAGAATGATTACAGTGAAGACAGCAGAAGCACATGGGTTATTGTACTTGCAGTCGTGCTTTCATTTGTTGGTATTATTCTTCTGATCATTCTTATTGCAGTTGTTGTACGCTGCTGCTGCCTAAAAAAGAAAGGTAAGTGGACCTCCACAATTAGTCTGTATATTAAAAAGCATCTTAAGTTAGATATAAATCTCCTGGTTATGTTAGTTCTGGTGTAGTGCAAAGACCTGTAAAGAGAAGTGTGAGCAGACAGATCCTGCTCTTAACCATGACCTGGTTAAGATGCTCCTTACTTTCATCTTGCTGTTTCTCCTCTAAATTGGTTCCAGAGTAATTAGTGGCCCATTAGTTTTGCCATTCACATTAACTACAAGGGGGTCGTGTTTTTCAGGAGTAAGTTAACTTTCAGTGATGTTTAGTTCCTATGCCGGGGTTCTTTGTTGAAGCATACCTTCAGTGCTGTGTGCTTAATTTCCAATTTCTGTGTAAGCAATTCTACAGGGACGTTGCACAATTTTGTAAACAGGGAGGAGAGATGCCCTGTGGTAGCTGGAACACAGTGCACACTCTAAGAGGAGCTCTACAGTAGGTCACATTTTAGTTTCCTGCATTTTAAATATTCTTTCTTTCTCTCTCTTCCCCCCCCCCCCCCCCCCCCCAGGGTCTACATATCAAAATGAAATAAGGTAAGCTGGATGAGGTGGGAGAATTTTCCTTTTAACTGAAGGCTTTCAGGCTGCTGCAGGATGGTGAGAGGGATGTGCCGGTTTCCACCACCCAGCGCTTCCAGGATGTGTGGGTGCTGCCCCGCTGTGTGACCTTGCCCATGCCTGTACGCACAGCACAGGAAGGGGACTGATCTTAGGGGCGACAGGCAAGGGCCACAGCTCGCAGCAGGTTGTGAACTCTGTTCCCACGATAAACTGGGTGAAAAGAATCAAAATCTTGCAAACGCTACCTCGCTGATTCAGCACGCACAGAAATTACAGACGCAAAATACACTCCTGCTGGAGCTGACGGGCAAAGCAAACCCTTAAAAATGGGCCGTAGCCCCAGGCGCCCCGAGGAAGGCAGGGGAGGAGCCCTGCTTCCCCCGGGCTGGTTGCCCGCAGCGTGCCGGGCGTTTGCCCGCGCCGCCACAGGAGGTCACTGCGAGCCCAGCAGCTCTGCTGGGGCTGCCGGGGCGGAGGGGGGGGGGGGAGACCCGGACCTTCCGGCGAGAGGCCTTACCGCCAGCTAGTTGGGATAGATTGGCAGGCAAATTAGACGGTCTCCCCGCCTCTTTTAAGGTTCGTTAGCGTTAGACTGATAAAAACCAAAGAACGAAATAAAGCTGCCCCGATGATGAGTGTCAACACTTGATCGAGTGATGATTAGACGCGCTGGAGTACAAAGCTGTTGGTACATTATTGCATTGAGTTGGAAAACCCTAGAAATCATGAGCTGATGGTTATCAGCATTAAGATCCTATTTATTGGCTATCGGCTGTGACAGCAACTTCAGTGGGGTTATTTGGAGTTATTTTTTCTAAGCTTCTAGGGAGCATTGTAAATTCATACTCTGCCTGTGCTTGTGGGGCTTTTAACTTCCCGGCTCTTAATGAGTTTACAAAACGTTACACCACGTTGCCTCGCACTTCAGTAATACCTAGCTTCATTAACGGCCTCTTGTGGGGAAATTTGGTGAAGGTCTGTTGATAGATTTCCATGTATAGAGCACTTTATTGATACCAAACAAAATAAGGAAATTAGGGAAATAATTTTCTCCTGAGGAAATGATGCTAATTATGCCATGCCGTACCAGTAAATTTCCACGTGATTTCTTAGTTTGTGATGCTAAATTGATCATTTTACCAAGTGCAGCTGTATAAATAGGGCAGGAATAAATCAGTGGGGCATGGGAGGCCAAAAGCACGTACAACTTGCATATCGGTTTTGCTATGAATAAAGTCCTACAAAGCCTTTTTGCTTGGATTCTGACTTGGTTCTGCCAAAAGCCTTCTGCAAGGGTCAACTCTGCTAACACAAAATCAATTGAACATGCAGGGAAGCATCTGCCCAGCAGTGGGGACTGGTATGGTCGGGTCTGTGTCCTTCCCAGGACCCTAACTCGCTGATGCGGGTCTGCACAGTGCTTTCTTTCAGACAATCCGAACAGGTCCAAAATAGGGCATAACATTACTTTCCCCCTATGTCTTTGAATCTGGTCTGGGCAAATACAATTCTATCTTCATGACAGGATGTATGTTTTTAGATCTCAGTACAGTAAAGTTCCTATTTTCCCATTAACTTTAAACATGAGTTGTTGTACTGACTTCACAAATGTTGCTTACACTTTGGAAGTTAAGCAAACACTTAAGTGAATACTTAAGCACTGGGATGAGTCCAGGCTCTATGGCTCAGCTTGGACTTAGAAACTCAGTGTTGACAGTTCTGCAAAGTTTTAGCATGTGTAAACAATGACACTGAAATCACAGGAATTATTTACAATCACTTACAGATTTTGTAAGTTCGGTGTTTTTTTTCTTGGGGGGAACCTTCCTGCAGTAAAAAGAATGATGATTGTCCAGATTTTGGAAGCTGCGTTGTAGTAGTAGTGAAGAATTGGTGAGACCAAAGATATATTGTTTTACCTCCCACATTTATTTCTAACTTGGCTGGCTATCTTTCTGTACCTCCCACGCTTTTTTGTAGCTGCTTTCGCTACTAGCTGATTTGGCTACTACACTGAGTTTGCTGAGATCCAAGGATCAGATAAAATAGACAGTACGGTATCATGTAGCATGTGGAGGTGGTATTCCTAAACAATTGCTCTTGTCTTCTAGCAACCATGACAGGTTTCTTAGTGGTATCTAACATGTTTATCTCCTAAAAAGGCCACGTAGTCATAGCTGGCTTGTCGGGTTTACAAGTGCATCAGTAATGCTTATCTGAAGCTCTATGGGCCTGCAAAGTAATTCCTACTAAACATAAAAAAGTAAATGCAGCAGTTTCCACAAATATTGCTAACCGAGAATATTTTCCCCTTCCCCTACAAATCCCTGGGTTGTCATAGTCCTGCCATCAATTTGTGCTTGCCACACCAGAAACCTAGGCAAAGATGGACCTGGGACTATCCTGGAGAGGAGTCTATGGTAGGAACAGATGAATAGTGGCATCTCTTCTAGCATAAGAGTTTTGGGTAAAAAGGCACTCTTTTCTCGCTGTGCAGCTATGCAGGTCACTGTGAGACAGTGGGAGCTCGCTGACCAGCTATGCAGGTCACTGGGAGACAAGTGTGGTGATGGGGGATAACACGCTTTGGTTTTGCAGTCGGGGAGGGCTCAAATCACAAAAATTATGAGCTGTCATGAGTGACCTAGCTGGTGTTCCATTATTGGGCCACTAAATATCCTGTAATTCAGAATTAGAGATCAAAATTAATTTCCTACAAAACCTATGATCTGGAACAGAGTCTTCACACTTTGAAGATTGCTCACTTTATTTTCCTGCTTTCTGATAATGCAGCTGATCGAAACTTCCTAAACAGAATTTCACAGGTAATACTTATTTGGGACAAGATCTGTACTAGCTAATTACTTGGAAGGCCCAGATATGTTTTGCACCTATTTTTTCAGAAGTAAGACATCTAATTTTTTCTCTGTAGCCTACTACCCAAGAGTTCTCATATCATAATGAAGTTCTAATGACAGGCCTTTTTGTTTCTAGAAAAGTTTCAGCTGAGAAGAAAAAAGATGGCAATTTGGAAAACAGGCAAAGGCATGGTAGTGAAAATCAGGGGTACATTCCAGAGGAACTGTGGAACACAGAACAAATCCCAGGTGAGTCTAAGCTGGTGAATCACGTATCGTCAAACTGCTTCTCAACATAGGCATTTTGGACAAGCAATTGGTCAAGCAATCACATTACAAGACTTCACAATACTTTGTGAAGGACATGTGCTTGGCCTGAACCTTTTCAGAATACTTTGGATTTTCTAGAGTATGGTCCTTCAAAAGTATTGAGAAAACATCAAAGTTCTTTGCAGCTGAATTTAGTTTTAGTCTTGGGTTTGTTTTTTTAAGTGCTTTTGTTCTTCCAAATATCTTTTGGGGCCAGAGGTGGGAGTACTGGATTCCCATACGATAGTCAATTTAGGAAATATTTTGCAGTTGGTCTGTAAAAACAAAAAAATCCACCACCACCACCAAAAAAGAACAGAAAAAAAAGAGAAAGAAGGAAAGAAAAAAAGGCAGTTAGTGAACTATGATTTTACTGATAAATGACTAAGGCATTATAAATTCTAGTCCTTAAGCACAAAGACTCTTCAAAAGCAAATGTAAATCTCCACCAAATCGTTACCCACCACTTGCATTTATAACCACATTATTATCAAAACGTTTAATCAAACACTTAATGACATAAAATTATTGTGCAGAGTCTATAATCCAGGCATACATCCTTTTCTCTCTAACAAATAAATTGTGAAGAAATAAGTGCAGTGGAAAGATTTCAAGAGCATGTGGTATTGTAAAATGTAGGAGTTATAAAAAATAAAAGGAAAACTAAGTAGACCTGGACAAATTGATTCTACTGGGTCCTAGATGGGCTCCTTTCATATTCGTTAGTGTGCTGGGTTGACCTTGGCTGGCCACCAAGCGCTCACCAAGTCATTCTGTCACTCCCCCTTCTCAACAGGACAGGGGAAGAAAATAAGATGGAAAAGCTTGTGGGTCAAGGTAAGGAGGGGGAGATCACCCACCAATTACTGTCATGGGCAAAGCAGACTCCACTTGGGGAAGATTAATTTAATTTATTGCCAATTAATAACAGAGTAGGATAGTGAGAAAGAAAAACAAAACTAAAACCACCTCCCCCATCCCCACTTCTTCCAAGGTTCAACTTCCCTCCTAGCTCTCTACCTCCTCCTCACAAGCAGCGCAGGGGGACGGGGAATGGGGGCTGTGGTCGGTCCATAACACGTTGTCTCTGCTGCTTGTTCCTCCTCACACTCTTCCCCTGCTCCAGCATGGGTCTTCCCACAGGATGCAGTCCTTCACAAACTTCTCCAATGTGGGTCCTTCCCAAAGGCTGCAGTTCTTCAAGAACTCCTCTGGCATGGGTCCTTTCCATGGTACAGTCCTTCAGGAATGGAGTGCTCCTGTGTGGGTCCCCTACGGGTCATAGTTCCTGCCAGAAAACCTGCTCCTGCATGGGCTCCTCTCCATGGGGCCACAGCTCCTGCCAGGAGCCTGCTCCAGTGTGGGCTCTCCACAGGCTGTAGCTTCACTCAGGGTACTTCCACCTGCTGTGGCATGGGGTCCTCCACAGGCTGCAGAGTGGATATCTGCTCCACCATGGTCCTCCATGGGCTGCAGGGTGACAACCTGCATCACTGTGGTCTTCTCCACAGGCTGCGGGGGAATCTCTGCTCTGGCACATGGAGCACATCCTCACCTCTCTTCTTCACTGATCTTGGTGTCTGCAGGGCTGTTTCTCTCACATTTTCTCACTCCTCTTTCCCAGCTCCTGTTGCGCAGCCTTTTTTACCTCTTCTTAATATGGTATCACAGAAGTGCCACCAGTGTTGCTGATGGGCTCAGCTTTGGCCAGCAGCAGGACCGTCTTGAAGCCGGCTGGAACTGTCTCTGTCTGACATGGGGGCAGCTCCTGGTGTCTTCTCACAGAAGTCACCCCTGCAAGCTCCCGCGCACTACAAAAACCTTGCAATGCTAGCCCAACAAGTTAGCTAGAGTTTGGCTCACAATATTAAATCACATTTAGCTGTATTCCTGACCGGCTTGTGGTTCATGCCATGGCGGACACCAAATAACAGTGGTCTTGTATGTTCTTGTTACAGGAATTGCTTCTCTTCCCCCAGTGTCTTCAAAGCTCACCGTCCCTGCTGCAGATTCACATACCAGTTCTGTACCAAAGGTAATAGTAATGCTGATATCTTGACCTTTTTTTTCACACAGTGTGTATCGTACTATATCTAAACATAGATTTTGGGTGGAGATAGACATTTATAAGTCAATTACAGCTGTAATTGGGTAAGTGGAATGTCCCTTCAGCATTCCTGAATGTTTGATTTATAAGGGTAAGTGCCCTGGGTGTTAGTCTCGGATTTAGATTGATTTGCGGGGGGCGAGGGGGATGGGAGGTGAGGGAGAAACAACCACCCCTGATATTTGTTATCAAACAATAAAGCTTTTGTTACATCTATTCCCCTCAGCACCCTGCTACATCTTCTTCCCCACCTCCCAGGCTAAAGTTACAAAGTCACAGACTTCCCCTCATAGAATCATAGAATATCTCAAGTTGGAAGGGACCCATAAGGATCACTGAATCCAACTCTCTGTTCCTCACAGGACTACCTAAAACTAAACCATATGATTAAGAGCATCATCCAGATACTTCTTGAACTCTGACAGGTGTTCAGTCAGTGTCTGCTCTTTCCTTTCCATTGCTTTTCATACCTTTCCTCCTCCAAATGTCAGCTAGGCCTTTCTGCTGGCCAGCATGATGGGTAGCCCTGGCTGGGACAGACGTTCCATAGGTAAAGCCAATTGTCTTTTCATCATTCCTGTGATTAAAAAGTCTCCTTCTCTCTCTCCACAAGCCCACTTATTAGCATTAATTAATTCTTTCAGCCTTGCCAGCTGGAGTAATTCTGGCTTGGCTTTTGAGAATTCACCTCTGTGTATATTATACATGAAACCATTATAATGTGGAGGTTTGCTTTTCTCTGGGCATGTAATAATTCTGGACAGCTGTTATATAGGTGCCTTTGCCAACATGGAGGTCTGCAATGTTTTTGTTCTTCTCCCCAGTTGCCAGACTGGAGGAGATGTGGATATAAGATGGAGGCACTGTTGAAGGTGAGGTTTCAGGTCCCTTTGCAAACAAAATGCAGTGCAGATACAGTAAATAAATGTACATTTTCTCTGGATCATTTCTTGATTGTAATTTCCAGTTACGCTTCCACATTGCAGAAGTTGCTTTGGTCAGGAACTTTACACTCATCTTAGAGACCTTTAGTATCTCAGCAGTAAACGATGGAAGGGAAAGCACGCAGCTAACACCCAGTCCACCCTAGAGCTTTGCCCCCTTTCCACATGGCTAACACGTAAAGAAATAGAGCTCAGTGTTTATTCCTCTACTTGTTCTGTTCTCAGCTACCTCTGTTCTGAAGGGTGGTGCTCTTAGCTTCTAGCACAACAGCAATGTGGACCTTAATTTATGCCATATATTTGTAAAATACATTTAGCACCTCCATGATGGTTTTTGCCAATATTCTCTTGGGAAAGTGGCAGTGATGTGGTACCGAGTTCACTCCTCAACACAGTGATAACTCATTTATTTTTGAAGAGCTGTTTCAACATGTACAATGCAGAAATCTGTGTTGGGATGGCATTGCATATAAATCATAGCAGAGTGTGTCTAGTTCTTTTGGCACAGAATGAAATTTAGGAAGTACTCAATCAATGATTTAAAACAATGATTAAAATAATAACAGTAAAAATAATAGTAATGATACTGATGTATTTGTGGCTGGTAGTTATTATGTTTGCCATTAATTACTTGTCAAACAAAATACTATTAAAGCAAAGCTGAAAAGCGTGTACAAAACAGCTGAGGGTTCAGTGTGGATCTATAACCCTGAGCAAAAGATTCAGACAGTGTTTGATACACTTATGAACAGGATTATAAGGCACTGGCTATGTTTACATGCACATTACCGTCTGCTCTGAGAAGCAAAAGAGCTTGTGCTGAGGACCCTGTATCCACCCTATACACATTTCAGGGGGAGGCGATAACTTCAGCTAGCTGTAGCTGTTTCCCAGTGACTGGGTGCTCATTGATGGTTGATGTGCACTGGTTGTGCACTGCGGGGCGGGGGGCATTAAGCCATTTGGTGTCATCTGAAATGTATCCAGTCTGGGTGCTCTCAGACAGCTCCTCAGAAAGAGCAATAGTGTTGTGAGGGGGGACCATCAAGAGACTGGGTTCACAAGCATTGGGTTCATGCGCCTGATTGAAACTGAAACACAAATGTAGGTGCAGTGCTCCATGTCAAACGCTAGATTAGATGGCCTAGGAGGTACCTTTCAGCCCAGTGGCCAGGGAAACATTGAAATCCACCACAGGCACACAGCATAAAGTTGAACTGTTTCTGTTAAACCAGTTGTCCCTGGACAATATTTGGTACAAGTCTGTTACGGTGGCTTCTAGCTGCATCAGTAACTGCACATGCATTTTTGAAAAATATCAAGAGATAAGCTAGCGGTGAAAATTATTTATAACTGTTTTCCATATGTTGGAGGAATATTTAGCAATCTAAAAAATGGCTTGTGAAGATGAACTATTTCTCAATTTGAACAGGGCTTCTCAGTATATTGTGATGACCCCATCTTGTATATTCAGGAGCTGATAAAGGTTGATGAAGGTTTACCTTAAATTGTGGATTTGCAGTCCATGATTTAAATTTATGACATTATATACAAACATAGTAAAACATTTCCCAGACAAAAAAACCCGTGTTTTTCTTTTACATTCCTAACCTTCCCTGTTAACTGCATAATAGAGGTTTTCTGACAAAAAGTGTTACTGGATGCATTCTAGTAGAGTTCAATCACCGCTGTTGCCAATATATTGCATAATAAACACTGTGGTGCTCTTTCATTATAATATATTTCTTGTCAAGTAGGAGAAATCAGATGGCAAGCCATTTAACTGTTTGCTGATTAGTGCTGAATCAAACAATTTCTTCCAAACCACCTGCCTTCCTGCCATTGCATTTTCTAAGCACAGAAAGTTGTGTTTCTCAGTTGGCTTTCCCTGCCTGCATACTGGAAACATTCCCAAAGGTTTTTCATCTTTATTCTTCTGGACTTTTTAATGAGAAATAGGGGGTAAAAAAACAAGAGGAAGAGAAGTTATCCAGAGAATTTTTTCCATAGTGAAGGAGGTCATAAAGGGGTGGACTCCAGCAAATTGCCTCTCTCTCCCTGGATAATCAAGAAAAATGAGCAAACGTCCTTGCAGTGCTTCTATGGAGGTCAAGAAGGAGTGAAGAAACCAAGCCATCCCTCAGGAACAGGGTGGGGAAGGAACAAGGAGTCCATCTACTGATGGAAAGAATCACAGAGACTGAAGACCTAAAACCTTGTCTCTCCACTTCTGCAAGTTGAAAGAAGTTAAGATTTCTGTGGTTGGCTTCCTTGTCACCTTATGGGATCAGGATTAACCACAGCAACAAGGCCAGAAAATAGGTCCATATGGGCAAAGTTTGAATGGAGAGTTTTAAAACTAGAAGAAACTCATGGATGTGGGGATGAGATGAAAAGCAGGGCAATCACAGTGAATGAAGATTTTTCAAGTTAACATTTTGACCGGACAGAGGCAATTGTACCTGCTGCACAGCCCATTCCTCCCACTCCCAGGAGGAAACTGGATGGAAAGTTTCAGCACAGGTCAGAGGCATTAGGCAGTCTCCCTGTGCCTCTGAGGGTATCAGCTTCAAATTTGATCCCTTCTGTTCCATATGTAAAAAGTTACAATTTTAAATGATTTGAGAGATTAAGGGAGACTTTGTATCACAGGTTTTGTTTCCTCAGATGTCCTTGCCGATGGACCAAAGCCTGAAATAGCTGGTGGGTCTCATTGTAAAAGGTGACAACAGAAAATCACTTAGGTCAGCTATTGGCGATTCAAACTCTTTGAATCAGAAACTAATGCAAAATGTTCACAGAAGATAAATGTTGCCCAGCAATTGCACTGATCAATTCACAACATGAACAAAAGATTTGGCAAATCATCTTAGGGAAAAGTAATACCTCAGCAAAGAAGGAGGGGGAAAAAAGGGTGCGTGAGACATTTAAAAAATGATGAATATCGAACTAAATTATTGAGCTGAGGAGAAAATTACCAGCCCCTGGAAGAGGAGGCCAGGAGCATCAGTCGGGGTGCTGGAAGGTCTTAATCCTGATTACATTAGCCAAGAAAAGGTCAAATGGAGAGTAGAGTTACAGCATTCTGTTTAATTGCATATTTTGTTACTGCCAGCGATGGGAGGAGAGTGATCCTTGCTCCCAGTCCCAGGGCTGAGCTGCAGGCCAGACGGGTGTTAGGGACCAAGGTCCCACCTGAGGGGCTGTTTTTCATGCCCTGACCCATTGCACAAAGCTCCTTTCAAAACCCATGTGCAATGAGAGGGATCCCTTACCTTGGCTCTAGCAGATTTTCGGGCAGTCCCACAGACAGTGTAGCCTGAACAAGGGCCGTAGGGCCAGTTCTGCCAGGTCCCGAGTGCCACCTCCAAGGAACTGCATTTTTTCAAGTCCCACTGGTACAAAAGGAGCTCTAAGGACTCAGCATCTTGCAGGACTGGACAGTCTCCTACACAAGCTTCATAATTAGTCCATTTAATATGCCTTAAATGTCTCTATGATAAATCAGAAGACCATTTCATAAGAGGGAGGGAGTGCTCATTTATAGTGGGCCAGGTTCATCCTTGGTGTAATTCAGCTGGCTTCAGCACAGCTATAGGAGGCTTGCACTTGCCACCACAGCCACACTCCTCCTCTCCAATCCAGAGTGAGTCATGGCTCCATTAATGGGGAAGGATCTATTTTTCTTCTTAACTACTTCAAATGGCACTCTATAAACTGGAAATATTATTTAGTTGTGGTTGTGGTTTTATACTGGGAAGGAAATGAATGATGAATTATAGCTCCATTTATTGCACTGTATATAACTGCTCTGACTCTGAGGATTGTTTGAAAAGAAAAATTAAGCTATCAAAATCAAATTAAAAGGTCAATAAAATAGAAATATAAACCAATGACAGCAAATAATTTTACCCCTACTGATGAAATGTACTATAGAGTATGTCATGTTATGATATTCATTGGTCAGCATATCTTGATTAAGAGACCAATAAATATTGATGATACAGATATAGTAAAGGCAGGTGCAGTTTATAGTATAATTTTTCCAAGTGTCTGTGGAAGAAGGGAAGGAGTGAAGTTATGTGGGTGGGATTAACCCACAAAGAAATGCGAAGGAATTTCCAGGCTGTATGTCTATTGATGGACAGGGAAATGTGCTGAGTGTATGAAAAGTTGACAGGATGGAATTGGTTTTCTATTTGAAGCAATAGTGTATCCGAATTATTTTGAGGGTATCCAGAACTTTTGGGTGGATGTTTTCCTCTAAATGAAGTGAATTTGGAATGAGAATTAAAAACTGAGGGCAGGGGGAAAAATAACCTTCAGAAACAGAAAGTTGTGCCTCCCTGATTTTTTGTTCTAACAGTTAGCCAAATGTGTGATGCATGCAGACACATTTGGAAGTACTCCTACGACATTAATTTCAGCAATTTGTTCTAATGCAGTTAGACTTGGATTTTTTTGGCTGGCTAATAGCAGGCAAAGCCTTCAGTTTATCACACATTTCCACAGCGTCAGTGTCTGAGGAGCTGCCATCTGTCAAATCAGTTTAAAGATCAGAGCCCTGTTTCATAATGCCAGATGTGTGTTCATCATTCATATCACTGATGTCATATGGGTTGCAGAAATGACTACAACATGCTTGTAACAGCAGAAGTCCTTCTTTCATTGACTGAAGATCGGTATTCAAAACATCACTGAAGGATTCAACCCTGAAATCAGCTGATACACACACTCATTTTACCTTCTGATTCATCCATGTATTGCTAGGTCTCTTTTGTCTGGCTGAAGAACTGGAAGAGATGGAAAGATTTGGGCCTCTGTTTCCCCAACCAAACCAACAAACTATGCAAAGCTTTTCCCAGTATAATAGTCCCTTTATAGTAATCCCTATAAAAGGCATCCAGGGCAGATGATAAGTCAACAGGCAGGCTTTGAAACATGGGACTGTCAAATATCCATGGTTAACTCGATGCCAAGTAGACAGTACAAAGAGATTTAAAACTATGCAAAAGAAATGCTGATGGTATTGCATCCTTACTAATAGAGGGAACCACCTTAGAAACTCACTCCTGTAATGTCGGGCTGTGCAGCAAACCACTAGAGCTGTCTTTTGTCCCTTCAATGTGTGGGATGTAATGAATAATGAAATCATTTTTTTCTCAGACTAGGACTGGCAGGACTAGAAGAGCACTGAATTAATCTGAAGAAGAAAAAACTTTGAAATCAAAACCAAGCAGAGGCTCTAGCAGCTGTAGGATATCAGGGTCTAAATATGAAATGGTTGTTGTGGTCCTACTCCTCTGCATTTTGTATTTGTAATTTGTTGTATGAGATCTTCTATAGTATCAGAAAATGAGTTTTAGGTCACTGACCAGCAGATAGCAGCCTCCATTTCAGTTAAGTTATATCCAGTGAACTGCAACCTCAGTGAGGCTATGCTACTTCAGAGAAAGCTCCACAGAAAATGGGGCCAGTACACAGCATGAGTTGATGGAGATTCGTGACATTATTCATTAATTGATATCAGAGCACAGTGAGAATAAAATATAAGTAACCCAGGGCATTTGCTCTAAAGCAAATAACTATGAAAGATGCAGCAGGGCAGAGGCGAACCATCGTGGGCTCAGTCCTCATCCCAGGAGCAAACTTGCTGCTTGGTTCCTCCTTTGGTGGTGAGGAGAATTGGCATGACAGGGTGGGGGCTGGATGGCTCATTCCTGCAGATGAGATTTTTAAAAGCAAAAGAAGCATGCTTGGGTTACATTTTCCCAGTGCTGTCAGGGAAGAATAGGGCAGTCTAGATCCAGCTGGTGCAAGTCCTCTGGCTCCCTCCTATTCAAAATCACTTGCAAACCAAAATCTTCTGTAGTATTGCCTACTAATGGCCGTTAAACAACATTACTTGATGAGCTTTCTGATTAAGGTCTTTTTTCCTTTAGTAAATCTGGGCGCAATACAGTATTTTTGTGCAACAAGTTCTGGGAAATATTCCCGCCCCGGTGTTTTGCTAAACGTGGGATTCAAATAATGACTTATGTCAGGATGTTTCAGAGACAGTGTTCAATGAGGTGCTCTTGGACCCCCTCTGAAACTTTCTGGTTACTCAGTATGCTAACTAGTTCAGTATACTTTATACTCAAAGGACAGTCCACAGTATCTGGGAATACTTGCTTTCCACAAACATAATGCTTGCCTTCAGCTTTTTTTCAGCTTTTTTTTTTCCATTCTGCTTGTAAATTTGTTATTTTGGGGGGGAGCAGTAGTAGAGAGTTTCTTAAAGCCTCTGTCCTAGTGAGAAAGCCTGCCATAACAGACCTGTAACTGAATGATCAGGAAATGCCAAATAACTGTTCTGCCATAAATGGAGTAAATCTCATCATATATTAATCTCCAGGGTAACACAGACCAGAGGAAACTTCTGATGTACTCTGGAAATGAATGAGTGATGTCTCTGTTGAGCACCAGTAAGGTCTTTGGGCTGAACTACAAGAAATTAAGTGCAGCAGAGAGATCTTGGAAAAGGTCCTTGAGCAGAGACAGGCAATCCTGTTACTTCCCAGAGCACCTCTCCTCTCTGCAGAAATAAACAGTAAAGAAGGGTAAATTTAGAAAACAGCAGTATGTTCTAGCAACAAAAAGGGATGGGGGGGGAGAAAGAGGGTTGTGTTTAAAACAGAAGGCAGCTGTCTTACAAAATGTTTCTAGGATAGTTATATTTATCCCATGGTTTTCCTTGAGCTGCTGGGACTCATTAAATACCAGAGACATGTTGTCCACATTTGTTATCTAACATTTTCCTCTATGGCTTATTCAATAATGTATATGTACCAAATGCATTATTTAAGGTATTTAATACTGGAAGAATACCAAGGCAATACAGACTGTACATGATTAATGCTCCAGAAACAAACCACAAGAAGATTGGTCAATAGTTAGGAATCAGCTTGGGCTTGCTAAAAAATTCCGTTGGGAAGAATGGTGAAATTCCCATTAATTTCCAAGGGCTTGAGACTAGATGGGGAAGTTGCAAGGAACAGTAGCCAGCAGATAACATCTACCTGGAGGTAGATAAAACCAACACTGGAGCTAGCCGCAGCAAAGCATTTGACTGTAGTGTTTCATTTAGGAAGCTATGTGAAGACACATGTTTATAACTTTGGAAGAAATTTTTGTTTCTTTGTAATTATCTATGTGAGGTCTCACTACTACATTTAAATATCCGAAATGTATGTTTCTTGGGTGCATTTGAGAATTAATTTTTCTTTGTCTTTTCCTCTGCAATGATATTTTGTAAAAGCGCATAAGTAATTAGGACTGGAAATCCACTGCACTGATTTCAAATGAGGATAGGGTTTTCAAAACTGCGGAGCATTTGCCCTGGACTGATCCCACTGGGGTCAGTTTGAAAACAAGCTGCTGTCAGTGGAAGTGGAATCATGCCAGTCATGGGAACTTTAAAAAAAGCCTGCCTTGAATAAACACTGAGATGTTGGGAGCGGTCTTTCAGATACATGAAATACTGGCGTGCTTATTGTTGCAATTTCTAATGTATTTGGAAAGCAATGTCAGATGTTAAGTTTTTCTTACAGCTTAGTGGGTAGTTTCTTTAAGAGAACCAGAGGAGAAACGCCCAACATCATGTTTTGCTTAAAAGAATACAGACTGCAGAGTCCACAAGATGTTCTCAGATAGCATAAGACCAGTTAATGAATTCCCAGAACTGCCATCAGTGTGTTGCATGTGAAGCTATTGTTTTGTTCTGCTGTTCATCCTTTCCTTTGTATTTAGATTTTGAGTGGGTTGCTGGTGATAGATTTCATTTTGGTATAATGCTTTGGGGTGAGGGTTTGGCAGGTAACCTCCTGAGGACCCTTGCGGGACTGTTTTCCTAGGATTTCTTTTAGTTCTATAACTGCTTTTACTCTCCCATAGGTGCGACCTCAAAGACGTACCGATTACCTGATCAGCCCAAAGAAAATTAGAAACGTAACACTTGTTTAGGATGTACTTCTCCAGGAAATTTCTCTATCGGTTGCATTTTACACATTTGGATGGCTTCCTGCAACAAAGGAAGGTTAACACCAGTTCTCTCAGTTTAAGCTATAAGTTATTTTTCTTTTTTTCCTCATGTAATGAAATAAAATTGCAACCTTTTAATGTAGCATATGATATCTCAGCAAAATAATGGACATAAATTACAGCCTTAACTTCAGAGACAATTAATTTGATGGGACCCTACAAGGACAAGAATCCATGCTTTGGGTCCCAAGGAAATCAGCAAAACTCCTATCAGACAGAAATGTTAAGTTATCCACAGCAAGATCAAGGACTGGAACTGCAAGACATTTATTAGTTCAGAAGAACTGGTTAATAATAATACTGGTTAATACAATATCTACTGCTTTTTTTATGTACTTTATGTACAGCTGATCATCTTGAGCTTATAGATCAACAACATTTTTCAATTTCTGTTCTGTAATAAAATCAAGGGAAGTTTTCATGAAGGCTGTTTCTAAATTTCTAACAAAACTATCTTTGGATCAGAAATTAATTCATTTTATTTCAATACATTCTTTTGTTAAAGGTATTTGTCTTAAACCTGATGTTCCAGTTTTAAATAAAAAACAATCATCACCCACGTACCAAAAAAATCCTATTTTGATTGAAATGCAAAAATCTTAAGTGGAAAAATGTGGATTTGAAACTCCTGACTTTTAAGAGTTGTTGCCCGAATGCTTTATGTCTCTGTTCTACTTGTGGGCCGAATTTGGCAGCCAAATGACTTGGGTCACAGCAAATGGTGGCTGCTGGTATTCATGCTGGATCCTGTTGTTTCACCAGGGATAGAGTTGATAATGACCATGGGAAATGCACTTTAGCTAGGCAGCCTTGTTAGTAGAGCAGAGCTGGCACATGGACCCTATATGTGCCTTCCCAATCTAAAAATTATGATTTCTAGCTGAAATGTTTTTTTGGAAATTTTGTATTTCATAATAAAAAGTTCAAGCTTATTAGTTTTTTACAAAAAGACAAACTTCTTCTAGAAAAACAAGTTATTTTCAGTGTACTTGTCTTTCTACCCACTCAAAGCATTCTGAATTATTCAGTGTTTTGCATGTTAATCTTTTGTATGAACCAATGCAGGTGCTCTTTGCTGAAAGAAGCTGCTACATAGAATTACTTTCAGTGATAATCTGTGCAAGAAAAATAAGAAATTTGAAACCTGAACTCAGGAAAAAGAAGTTGTTTTGCATGTTTAACATTTGGCATCTCGTTAAATTGTGACAGATTTTGCACTGCTAGTCGCATTGTCAGTCAGTCTGTCAGAACAAGTGCTGAGACCAATTCACTGTCTGCCATGTGCAATTGTATACAAAGCCGTTTCAAATTCTGACCATCTACACTCTTTCTGTCTTGATTGGTTAAGGAGGAGCTTTGAAATGCATTCCCATTGAATGCAATTGTACCAACAGCATGGTATGTAAATATCTACAGTATTATACAGAGATAATATAAGCAATTTACATTGTGGAATATCTGTGGTTTTTCCTGAAATAAGCATGCACTGAGAGAAACACCTACCTTATTCTGATACAAGTACTGCTATTGCTGACATCTCCTAGTTGCTAGTGTAGCTTAATGCAATCTAAACACAAACAAAAATCCACTTTATTAGAGGAACGTCCATTGCATGAGAGAGAGAGGCCCAGGGTAACACCAGCCTGTGACTCGGGGATAAAAACCATGCACCTTTGGCTTTCTGTGCACGTGCATGGTTAGCAAGCCTTCTGGTTGTCGGAAAAGTAACCCTGCAGTACAAAAATGAAAACTGCATGGAGGCGGTAGTTTCCCAGCAGAAAATGTTGATCGGTTAGAATGTATTTTGAAAAGGAATCAAACTATACGGTGTTGTTTGTGTCAAAGCCCTTGATTTCAAGCTTAGCTTCGGTATTATTTGGCATCATATTAAAGCAGCCAACGTAGAACTGAAGAAAACCTTTTCTCCAATTAATCTGTATCATTCCACATTAATCAAAAACATTGTTGTATTGAGGCCGCGGGCAAGAGGACACATGCTCTGAGCCAAAAGGCAGAGTCCTCTGTCAGCAATACGGTGCCTTCCATGCTGGGGAGTCCCCACTGAGATTTCCATACTGTGCTACCTGGTGCTTGAGGCTCTTCAGAGGACACCAGCCATGCTTCTCAAATTGGTTTTCAGGCTGCGGTTGGGCAAAAGCACCTCCCGGCACTGCTGTTGAATGAATGAGCTGATGCGAGACCCCTAATATGGGAACCGTGTGGGAGCCCCCTTCCCTGCTGACAGCTCCAAGCTGTAGGGGTCAGACATCAGGGGCGTGCAGCCAGCTCACCCTCCAGCTGTGCATCTTGCCTGGGAGCTGGAGACTGCTCCAGCGTGCCACACTTATCTCGGGGACCACTTGCCAGCAGATGATTGCCACCGGACAACACACAGCAGCAACAGGAATTACACCCCACCGACCGCACATCTCACTGCCTCGAGCAAACAAAGGCTTTTCGCACAAATAGGTACCACAACCATGGAAACGTGCGCATTAACCAGAGTCTGGAGCTATTTTCCTTCCTGCCAGCTACAAGAATGCATCCCACACAGCTCTAGTATACTCTTAACAGCATTAGCATGGGGTTAAAAAAATTCTTACGGTGTCCTTGAAATTTATAGTTGGGGGTATTTGTATGCTTCCAGATTTGTTTTCTTCAGGCATGTTATACAGCCTGTATATCATCTCCAGTACTAGCTGTTACTTATGTTTGCAAATAGAGCTCCACAAACAACAATACATAAAATACAGAGACAATTTTTAGCACACAGGGAATATAAAATATTCAAGCACTTTCAGAAGACACAGTAGACTAAAAATATTGAATTTCAGGCACTTTATGGAGACACCAATCTTTTGTACACATGCATATTGATTTATAATTATGACTTGAGGGACATTTTAGTAATCTAGAAGTATCTAGTTTTTTACTGCTCACAGACTGTGCACAGTTGGATAATATAAAACCCTTCCACGTTTCCTTACAAAATGTTCCGATCTGAATTCCATACATGTATATGCAGGAAAAAATGCATTGGAGATAAACAGTATTTCATTCTACAATAAGGTTTCCTAAAGTTGTCTCACCAGTTTTGTATTTCACAGAAAATTCGGGCTACCTTTAACACAAAGCCACTTAAAAATAACACTGGCTTCACATGGAGGTTTCTTTTTACAGTAAAAAAGCACCTCAGGTTTGTGTGGGCTGAGCAGAATCAACAGATGAACTCTTACTGAAGGGTACTCACAATATTGACTAAACATTTGGTTTCTTACTGATCTGATTGAAAAGAGCTTCTATTTTCAATATTTATTTGGTAGAATATATAATACGTGGTGCTGCCAACCTAAACCACACCATTCTCAAGTATTTGGGCCTCCCAGCGACAGAGATGGAAACTCTTTGGTTACTGGCCTCACTATCTCTTTCCTCAAAAGGATCCTGCATGAGGCAGGAAGGACACAGCTTCCTACAAGCTCCCCTAGCAGAAGCTCCTGTAAAACCAGAGGATGGTCCCTTCAAAGTGTTGCAGATAAGTCATTACCCTTTCCTCTCCACCCAAATAGATCTTACCAATGTAAAAGGGGGCCCACTCCCAACTCTCCCTCCCTAAATTTCTCTAAATCCCACAGCCACATTCCCAGAAATACAATAAAATTAATCCAGTGGCCTCATGGTAGCTGTGTAATTAAAATGAAGCAATTGGTACGCACCAAAATGGTCTCACATGGTCAAGCTATAATGAAAAAGCTCTAGCTGCCAGCAGGGGAACATTTCTCCCAAAACACCTTTGGCATCTTAGCACTCTGTTTCAGAACAGCCTCCAAAAACCCCGTCTAAAGATGAGGTTGAGAATTGAAATTCATAAAGCCACTTGATATGGAGGAGCACGCTCTCAGTAGATGTGACTTTTATGATTAGACTCTCCTCCTACTCACCACGATCGACTCTTGTTCCCCAGGCTATAAACTACCTGTCTCTTCTTCCCCCTAGGTGACAAGCAGCTTCATTTGACTTTAACTTTCTCTGTCTCTCACTTTCCTCCCTCTTTACCATCCTTTCTTCTACCAAAGATCTTTTCTTTAAACAAAGGCCTAATTGATACATACCTAATTAACATCTGAGCATTTGTTCTCAGCTTGTATTTAGCTCTGAAAATTGCTGCTTCTATTTCAGACCTGAATAAGGGCTTGCATACCTGAAAGCTTGCCTAATATTTCCAGCAATACCAGCTGATGCAATAAAACATACTGCCTCTACCTGCAAACTTTCTCTGGCCTATGCACGCACACTGCTGGCTGTGTATTTCCACCATCCCACCCACTGGGACTTCAGGAGGACGCTATGCAAATCTCAACTGACCTTCCTGAACTGCTGTTGGGAAAAATTGGAGAAAGAAAGAGAAGCCAAGCCGGGGCCACACTAACATGTCTGCACCAAACCTCCTCAGGCAGTGGAAAAGTTAGCCGTGTTGTTGTGAAGGTGGGGTTTGATAGGAGCGCTCTGCATTGCTGCAGTCTGTAGCTCTGAATGAGGTTCCTGCCCTTCTGCCCTGGGGAATTCAGTCTCCTCTTACCCATTCCTCACCCTGCTCTCTGTTCTTTGGGAGGTGCAGGTTGGTAACAACTCCTTTACGTTATCCTAAAAATCATGGATTATTTATGCTAGATTAGCAGATAGTTATTTAAATGAATATGGATATTTGCTGGCTGAGAGGAACATTGCAATAGGCTATTCCTTTTCAGCTCAGAGAATTAATGTCTGGGAGCTTCCAGTGTCATTCAGCGTTAGCTCTCATAGCAAACTCACGTCACACAGATGTTATTTATATTGTTTGTTTTCTACTGTGGTATGATCACTCCCTCAAATGAGGCTTACACTAAGTCCTTTTTTTTTAAATCATGTTCCAGCAAAACACTCTGTTTGTTTTTGTTTTGGGGAAAGAATGCCAAAATCCAGGGAAAACAATACTGAGATGTTTTTACTAAAGAAGCCAACCGGATCCATCTTAGCTCTGCCTCCAACTCGTTAGCTTCCCATCACAAAAAGCCCAGGGGCTGCTGTGACTTTGGATAGGTTCATCTGTGCTATTGATCCCCTCAGTCCCAATGACTTTCCAGTCAGACGCTGATGCTGTGGTCTCAGCTCCGCTCGCTTGGACCATGCAAGCAATGGTTCGTGCCCCCTGGGTGTCTCTGCTGCAAACACCAGTGTTGCTACCACCCATTTTAGACCTACTGTGAAAAGACGAAGGGAGACTTGTGGGCCAGACCTACTGCCCCACAGCTGACAGTCTTTCAGGTGCCAGACTGAATTTTTCTTTCCCAGCGGAGTAAGAATTCACAAAGTGCTATGAGCTGCAAGATGCCGGGACTGTTCCATGCCACTCTTTGGAGACCAGAGTTTCATTTACATGTTACCCTACTGTCCTTCCAAAGGACAGGCAATGAATCCCCCTTGATGAGGCAATACATTTATTTGGTTTTACTACAAAGCCATACAATTTGTTAAAATGAACACTGTGCTCTTTATGTTTGTCTCAGCACTTCTCTTGCATGTTGCAGCACCTATGCAGAAGTCAGTAATCTTCATGATGATTTCTGGTCCACACCAAAAGAGTGGTGAGGCAGCAGTTCCTGCTTGAAAATTAGTCTTATGTAAACTGGATTGCATTATTTTTTGGTATAGAGCAGTCAGTCACACTCAAACCGTGCAAAACAGAGGCTGTTCTGTTAAAATACAAGCAAATTTAGCAGCCATTTTGTGGACATCTGCGTCTTGGAAATTTGCAGGGCTGCTCCCTGATCCCCTAAAGACATCCTCATTAAGATCTACATTATCAGCCAAGCCCTTCGATGCTGCCTGTGAGGAGGCGGTACCTCAGCCTGAGCTCAGAAAATACTTTAAATTTGATCAGTGCTTCATAGTCTCCGTTTGCAAAATGAACAACTCAAAGATGACAAAAAGAGATGCAGTGTCTATGCCGAGCCATCAAAATTCATTGGGGAGGCACCCGAGCTGGCAGAGGAACAGTTGCTTTCCCCTACTCCTTTTAGCCATTGCCAGAGCAGGTAACAGACACAGAGGAGTGACAAGGATGGGACTGCTGATCAGCAGGAGTCCTCACGCCCGGTGGCAGGGCAGTGTGCCGCTCCCCGAGTAGAACAGAGCAACATACTTTGAAGAATAGCTGTAACTGCAAAACAGGTTAAAATAAAATTAACCCTTTTTTCCCTAAAATTATATATGATGGTTACGTCATGGATCCTGTCATACTGGGGCTATAGCTGAATTGTGCAATGCTTAAAAGCATGAGGCAAGGTTTTCCTACGGTACTGTGCTCCTGTGGCACAGTGTCATAGTGTTTTGGTGAAGAAGCATCACTTGAGTATAACCTACCGAAATATCAGCAATATGAACATAACACCTAATTATTGATTACCTTTCACCTTAAGATCCTGAAAAGAATTGTGACATTCTATATTGTATCATGCACCCAAATTTGAGGAAATTTTATAACTTCATATTAAATCACAAGTCAAGATTCTGTTCCCTTTGTTCATGCAAAATCTTTTCTGATCTCAGTGGGGTAAGACTATTTTAAAATTAAAAGATCTTTCTTATTGGGTAATATACAAATAAACATACTGCTTCCAAGGCTTCCATATTTTACAATTTTTTTCCAACGTATAAAGATTAGCTGTGTATATTAAATGTGTTTACAAGATGCGTGTACTAAAGACGATGGAACATTGGGAGGTGCAAGGGCTGGAAAGTACAAGGTAAAGGAGGAGGAGGCTGTGGTACCACACATGTTTCCACTGCTCTGAGCTGATACCTAATAGCTGATCTCTTGGGACATCCAATGAAATAACTTAGCTTTCATATGCAATTTTGATAGCATTCATACGAAGCTTGTCAGGGCCCTGAGTACGTCAAAAGACTCTGTAGCCATCTTTCTCTGCAATCCTCCTCTGCAGCCCCTTCCACCCCACACATCTAAGGGTTTAGCTGCTTGTGTTTGTGGTCTGCTTTAATGTGGCGATGCTGTGCAGCTGTCAATCACACTTCTGTGAAAACAGCTGAGTTGTGAGAAAGAGCCGCGAGAAGCCTCATCGGGGGCCTCTGCTCGTGCACCCCATGCTCCCTGCCTTGGGAGCTGCAGTACCTGCCCTGCAGGCTGCCCAGCCCTTGCACCTTGCTGGCCCTGCCCTGGCTTCACTTGCCAGCTGGACCTTGAACCAGCCTGCCACTACGGACCTGTGCGGTCATCTGGGCTTTTGGCTGACCTGGTGACAGTTGCTGGAGCTGCTCTGCTCTTCTTCCCTGGGTCCCACGGGGCTGTGCCCCTTGTAGTGAGGACCTGGCCCCTGCCTGCCCCGCTGTCCCCGGCAGCTCGCAGCGTGCCTGCCGGGTGGAGCAGCCCCGTGCTGCTGCTCCTGACACCGTGTGCTGCTGCAGGGCCCTTTCTGAGCCGCGTAGAAGTCCTCAGTTTCCTGGCAAACAGCTGTAGGGATTCCTCAGGTTGTAAGAAAGGTTATTTTGAGGGCAGATTTAAAAATTGTTTTTACAGACGCCACAAACTAAGTGGCTAGGACGCCTTCTGTAGATTCCCATAGGTTGCACATTGCAACAAGGAATCTCTGTCCACCCACCTAGAGTTATTAACAGAGTTACTGCCGGATTTAAGCGCAGTCCCACCACAAGGCAGCGAGGCACAGCATTGCCCTGGGGTGGTCCTGCCACAGGGGCTCTTTCTGCAATGACCACAGCACTGCCCTACATCACTCCCAGGACACAGGTGAGAGCATTTACCCAAAGGGGGAAGCCAGGCAGCCACTCACTTTGTCCCATAACGTGGGAGCACAAACAGTCTACCAAGTGGTTGTACAGGGAAGAGGGAGACAAGCCGTTTGTCTTTATTAATCTGTGTGCATCAGTATAGGAAGGCCAGAGCCGCTCACTCCTGTCGCACCATGGTACTTCCCCTAAGCAGATGCCTAAAGAAAATTTGCTCTGTGTCCAGAAATCTTTTCAGTGCAAGTGCTTTCCTGCTGAGCAGCTGCAACAGTCACTTCTGAACTATGCATACCTAAGCTGCGCTACTGCGAATAATGTTTTATTTCCCTCCAGAAATGTTTTCTTTTTCCCCTTCTTTGCAGATGCTTCTTTTCTCCCCCTCTGCCCTCAGTTTGTTGTCACCTCTCATAGCTTTTCTTGTTTAATCGGGAACCCAAATGCCTCAGAGCAGGTGCCTTGACTCCTCAGCTGGCTGTGAAGCTCCGTGAGCAGCCACGTGGCACCGCAGAAATAATAAGGAAGGAATTCTATATCCCTTTACCCTCAGTGGCCAGACTGCTGACAAATTTTGCCCTGCATTGCAGATGCGATTCAATTATTGCAATGAACCCAATCCGAAATAATTAATGAAGACTTTCTAATGCGTATTGGGAAGACCATCCACCAAAACAGGGAGCTTTTCTTTCTTCTCTTGCTATATTGCTACACTCAGCAGCTTCATAGCTAGTAAGCTACAAAGCATTAGTTTCCTTAATTTCAACGGCTAATCCCTTTTGATAGGTCAGAGGTAGATACAATTAATGTCAGGTGATTATGAAGTCATTGACAGTACTCTGAAATGGAAACTGTAAGAAGAGCTACGAGCTATGGTTACCAATGTTACGTTACTTAAGTCACTCCTTTGCTTGTATTTGCTAGTTTTGCTGCTGCGTAAGGTTTGCTTAGCAGGCACCTATGTCCTTTGTACCTTTTGTAGCTGCTTAATGATAAAAGTTCTCAGTCGGCAAGTGAGTGACAGTGCACGCCATCTCTCATTTTCTGTGTGTTTATCTTCCAGGGAAGCACTGCCTTCAGACACACTCGTGGGTCATTAACCAAGTTAATTCAAAACATCAACTAAATAGCCTGTAATTGCAACGATTTACGTGTAAGTGCCAGGCTGTAACTATACTGTTTTTCCTACCACAGGTGCACAGTGCAGAGTATTCTGCACTGACGCAGCCTGAGTTGATGTTATGCTGGAGACCTCAGAGGTAAGAGTTCATTGAACTCAGTTCGCTCCTTTTGCTGTGTTTTCTGCTTCGCAAACACAGTTGTCAAATGAATATAATTGCTAGCACAGGGCTGTTGGTTTTTTCCTGTCAAGGAGCAAGAGGACTTTATGAAGGCTTAAAGATCTAACTAAAAGGTCAATTGGCATAATCAACAATTTAAGTAATAAATCTATTATCACGCTTTCAATTTCATTATCCAATTAATGATTCCTTCCCCTGGGTTAGAATTGGCATTTCAGTGTGCAGAGCATGGCGACTCTCAATAGACAGGTACATTTTTAAATGTACTTTATGGCCAAGATAATTTATAACACAAAAACTCCAAAGGACATAATGGTTCCTTTGTTCTCTAGGCATCGGTCATGTTCTCCCTTAAATTAGAACTGTGTATAATGTAACAAGGGGAATAAACATCTAATACGGAAATGGACTTGAGTTGGGATGCTTATGTGCTTGCACATGTTTTTGCATGATATTAACTGAAAGTAGCAAGAAACGTATTCTGGCAATGCTCTTGGTCACAGTCCAAAATAGTTCCCCCTCTTTTGCAGCAGTGAGGGAGGAAAGAGAACAGGGACAGGAAGGGAGAGGCACATTTCAGCAGCAGAAAGAAGCTGACTCTCATGTCTTCTCTGCTGTTGTAAACCAAACCTCATTCATTTGAAACTATTTTGCTTAAAGACACTACACTGAAGATCCTCTGGAGTGACTGAGACAAGATACTGGCCTATTCTGCTAACAGCTCTCCCAAGAGTGAAATCATGCATTACTTGTTTTCCAGTTTTATACTAATCATAATTGCCTTTTGCAACTGAAACCCATATATTGCTGATATACGGTGCATAGGTTAGCAATAGTATTTTGTCACTGCTTTTTAATACCGAATTTAAGCGTGGTCTAAGCAGATAAGTAGCAAACTGTTTACAGATGCAGAACTGAGAGTGTAATTAACCTTCCTGCTTAATGAGGTATTAGTGGGTATCACCCAAGAGCTTGAGGTTATATATAAAATATGCTTTCCCCTACTTCTCAGTCCTTGCCCTAATCAGTGCCTCATCAAATTGAGCTCTCAAGAGCAAACAACAACAGCAAATCCCATTAGGAAGTAAAGCTTCAGAATTCATTAAAGATCCTGAGTCACCCATACAGGCTGGTCCGGGACTGGCAGGGTTTTCCTCCCGCACCAGGGTAAGAGAGGTCCAACATTAGGCAGGCCTTGCCCTCAGGCCCTGGATTTGAAAGTTTTCTGCTTCCCAGAAAATTTGGGCATACTTCAAAGTCCAAGAAGTGCTGTGGCCTCTAGAGATGCACCACTAAGAGGCACATCCAGGAGGAGACTGGCACAGCCGTGGTCTGATAGAACTCCACAACCAAGTAACTACACAGGCTACTTCTCCACCCAAAGAACAACTTGTGACCAAATGGCAGCAGGGACCCTGGTCATGTGCATTAGGACTGCTGAGATATTCCTGCAAAGACAGAAAATGTGCTAGATACAGGAACTACAGTGACTTTACTGTGTACAGGGAAGCCCTATTTACTTGTCTGAAATTTGTATAAAAATATTTTTATATATCTCATTGCACGCCACCTGGCAACATAACAATGCATTATTGACAAAGATAATACACACACACACAAAAAATCTCCAGGCTTAGATCAGAATCCCTTGCCCGTGGTGTGCAGAAATTTATGTTAAATAGTTGCACTACGTTTCCTTAGGTGGGCTGTATTTCATAGCTGTTCCTGGGGCTACATAAGGATCTCACCGATACTGGCCCTGCACTGAGCTGGGGAACCTGACAACCTCCAGAAATCCCTTTTGACCTAAATTATTCTTTGATTCTACGAATCTGTTTGAAACATAAAACAAAGTAGATAAATGCTCACCAAAATGGCAATGTCCTCTGTAAAAGAAGCTAGCAAGTTTTTGGCCTTACCTGGATGAGAGTTTTGTTATTTAATACCCTTCCCTTCCTCAATATCAGGTGAACTTATCTGTTTACAGTTGCATAACATCATTAAAGTTTCAGGTTCTGAAACTTTAAATACAAAGAGATGATAAACTAAATATTTTAGACAACCTGGGATTAGATTCCATTGACCTTCACAAACTCCTTTGAGTAATTTATATAAATGAACCTACTTATTATTCATAAAAACAAAATGCCTGGAAAAATGTAAATCCAGGACTATTGCTGAGTTTTGCAGCTGAGATCAGAGCTAGTCCATTAGGGCCATAGCCAGTAGTTCGTCACGCTGCCAAGTCCACTGTAGTGCCTGAACTACTTCTAATTGTCTCAAAATTATTTTCTTTCTGATCATTTGAGGGAGTACTGGACTTTTGTTTTAGTCAAATCACAGTGTACCAGGGTAAACGTTAGCCCCCTCCACGCTTCATTGCACTAGAGCTGCACAGGGACAAACCAGCTGCACAAGAACGCATTAAATCTAACTGTGCTTTTTTTCTAGTCCTAAGTAACACAATGCAGCTATTTTTAATTTCTCTGCAGCAACAAGTGTTAAACAGGCTACATGTGACCTAGCTTGCATTTTAAAGAGGGACGATAAGAAGAAAAATTTGTAAAAGCTGCACAGTGCCAGACTCACGGACTGTAAGGCTGGAACTGGGGGATCCCGCGGCTTGGCCTTGTTCTCACCCTCCCCCGTTGCCACCCATAGAAGATTGTCATGTTTTAGGGGAAGGGCTTCTGCATCAGTCCCTAGGGGTATAACCGCAATGGCTAAAAAATAGCTTAGGGTGCCTTCCTTTCCCTCATCTAACTAGAAAATTAAAGGCAGGGTGGGGCGGGAGAGAGAGAGAGATGCTCTGCCAGGACACAACTCAGGGTGGTCACTGATGTCCTGAAATTCCCCCAAGGAAAACTTGTCCTTTCATGGTCCGCAGAGAGATCCCCAAGAGCCCAGCCCCTCCAAGCTCACTTTCTGACAGTTCTTTGGAAATAATACCAAGGAAAACTCTGTGCTGAATAAAATGGCACTGCAGTGAGTCAGGACAGAGAACTACGTCTCTTTTGTGTTCATGAATCTATTTTAGAGTTATGTTGACCTTTACAAGAACCTTTACTTAATAACACCTCAATTAAAGATACTGGGTCAGAGAGAGAGCACTTTCTAGCAAGGACAGAAGGTGGACAGGGCCCTCGGAAGAGACATTGACAATTAAAATGAAATGTCACCATTAGCCTATAGGAAATGGCTAAACGAGGTGTTATTATTGGTAACACAGACATTGTAGAAGAAAGATGAAGCAAACAGAACTAAGCAATTCTTCTCTGTTAAAAGTGAGATGTTTTTAGTGAGGAGTCACCCATTCCCATCAGTCAGCTAGGAGTTGCTTTTATTTCCATCTCCATTTTATAATTTCTTAACAGAAAAAATGCAAATAATTTCATTAAAAAAGATTCAGCCAAATTAGCTATGCCTATTCACCAGCCGAGGTCTTTAGATGCTGAACACGCATAGCTGTTTTTTTCTTGCACACTTTACATCTCCTTTTCTTTCCATGCCTCATACTCCTCTCAGCAAACTAACCGTTGCTAAAAGGAGAGATTTAACTCAGTGGCACAGAACAGGCTGTGTTGAAGTGCCTGTTTTTGGGTCTCTGAGCATGCCCATTACTAAATGGGTTTTTCTAGAAGGCAGCACAACCTGTCTCAGTCTGTTGTTGCGCTTCATGGCTCAGAAATTAAAAAGTGCTGATCTTGCGTTTTCTTTGACTAGCTCGATTTCTGAATGTTAAGTAAATATCCTTACCTTGATAAGTGGAACAGATCCCATTTTGTGAATAAACTAAATGAAGGAAATAGGCCTAGAAGGGACCTCTTGAAGTATCATGTCCATATCGCGCTTCCTACCCCCAGCCAACATTATATACAATGTTGATGCTAACCAGCTCCGTTTAAAAACCAGGTATGTAAGGGTCAAAAGGCCCCAGAAGCTGAGGTTGAGAACTCCAAAGCTTCACATATCGATCCACAAATATATTTTAAAAAGATGTTTAGCAATAGAGACAAATCCTTCTTCTTTGTATTGACCTTCCTATGTGTGAGTCCTAGCATTGATAAGGTTTTCCCTCTCCAGCTAACTGCTCGGTCTTGATCCATGCCCTAACCTGGTCCACCCTGCACAGCAGAGGCAGGCTCCTGCCCTCTGAGAAAGTGAAGAACCCCAACATGTATTTGCATGAGGGAAGAGCAGAGATGAAGTACGTTCGCATTGGTACCCTCATTTTGGCAGCTGCTAATTATGGATCACTTGACCTGGCGACTTTAACTTCCTTTTACTGGAATATGTTACGTGTAATTACTATCAATACAGCACTAAAAAGGTTTCTAGGGCAAGTGGAAAGAAAGGGTTTGAATGTCTTGACTTTTTATTTTTTCCTGTAAAATGTCTGGCAAAATATGGGAGTGCTATGACACAAAGATCAGAGGTTGTTTTGAAGCCTCTGTTCTGTCTAAAGATGAAAAGCAAAGACAACAGAAATCCTTCTGAACTTCAGCTTTATGCTCTTATAGAGACCAAGAAAAAAAAAAAGTCCAGCAGCTCCAGCAGTCACGGCAGCAGTGGTGGGTGATGCACAGTGGAAGGGGTCTCGTAACTCTACCCTTCACTTTTGGTCAAACCAGCTTTCTGCGGCTGGAGTAGGAGAGCAGGCTATGATCCATGAGCTTCATGCAGAAGTTAATACTGGCAGAGATGTTACGTTTGCAATATACTTTGGCCCTTTTGAACCCGGGAGCCTTCTAGATCCATTTTCTGAGCTGAATAAGGATTTAGGGAGTACACAAAGGGGAAAAGGGTCCCTGAACCCTGACCACTGTGCAAAGGTCAAGAGCCAATGAGACTCTCCTAGAAGTCTTATTTCACCCTGACATACGCAGCATGCATGCATACATACATATATATATATATATGCAGCACCTAATGCTCTCAGCTTGTACTGGAAAGAAATTCTTTATGGCTGTAAGATGCCACTGAGAATTTTGTGGGAAAGAGTTTGATTTTTCCTTTGTTTGTTTAATCCAAAGAGCACAGAAAGAGATGCTGAGCATGGAGAATTTGCCCTTAACCTTAATTTCCCCAAAGTCACTGAATTAAAGTAAGGGAAGGAGTATGCTTTAAACTTCCTTCTCTCTCCATCCTGCAAGTTATAATTGTTGTGGATCTTTTTAATCACATTAATTCCTTTGTCTGTACAGAGATTGAAAATCGTTAACTGATAATTATTATGTCTTTTTGCCTTTTAATTAAAAAGTTAACTGCCATGGGTAAGTGCCAAGTAACATCTGAATGCTATACATTTTCATATCCTCTGGCTTCTGCAAAACAGGGCCAATCAAAGAGTCAAAACCCACAGCACTCTTCAGGCTTGGAAAGGTTTGGGGAATTTGACTTAAACTGAAAATGGCTTTCTTTACACCAAAGTTAAGGACACATCTGTGAATTACATCCTTCAAAATTCTTTGGCCAGACTGAAGAATCGACACTTATATTTGGGTGGGGTTTTTTCTTTTTTTGATAGAAGATGACTCACACTGTACAGTAAATCATGTCATGCAACTCTCCCAAGAAAAGACTCAATTTTTCCAAATTATATTTGATATTTTCATGACACCAACAGCGATAAGATTTTGTTGGAACCATTGACTCATTCCTCTTGCAAGGGAACAAAGGTTAGATGTAACAAAGGCCCTAAGGCCCAGATCTTCAAAGGTATTTTGTTGCTTAACTACCCACAGCCATTAGCTTCTTGATTAAAAGGTAAAAAGACATACTAATGGGAGTTAAGCCTGTGGAAACTGCCTTTTTTCTACAATTTTAATTTTTTACTTAGGCAAATTAGCTGATATGTATAAATGACCAGTCACATATCATACAGCGTCTAGGGCTATGTTAAATCTATTGCTACCAAGGAGCAAACCAAAGCCTATAATTACAGCATGTTCTCTGTAATTAAGGTCATGTTCCAGATCCCCTTCTATTTCCAGTATTCAAAGGCACACATCTTTCTGAAACGAAAGCTTCCTGTTTGAAATCAACTTCCTTGATTTCAGCTGCAACACGGACTTTTTTTCAGAAAGTTTGTGTGAAATTGTTCCTTCTCTTTAAAAATTCATAGAGTATAAAAACAGAAAGAGGCATAGGTTTCACTTCAATGTACTGATCTCAAGTGCTGGGAAACTTCAGTTTTTGCAGTCACAGTCAAAATTCAAATATATTCTACCAAAGTGGCTCTGCTCTGATGGAATATGGAACACCTTTCAAGGCACAGTCATACTTTCATTTTGATTTTTTGGGGTTTGATTTTATTTGAATCAAATTTTGACTGAAAAATATAGGAGCCTAAGCTGTCATCTTCCCCTACGCTCTGTGTTGCTGTCTCTTCTGGAGCGATTCTGCAGCTAACTGGACTTCTAATAAAACCACTTCACTTAGTAGATGCCTTCAATGGCGGGATTTAAAGTGAAGCAAGACTGTGTAGTTGTGTGTCATTGCCAGAGTGAGCACACAATTAACTCTTTTGTTACACATATGCAACACATGGTTCTCCAATAACGCATTGCTCAGTGTTGCACAGAAGAGCTGTCTTCAATCCCCTTGCACAGATGAAACTCCTTGGAAGTCCATGATGCTTTCTGCTTCAGGATCCAGCTTAGATGCTCTCCTCCCTGCTGAGTCTTTCAGGTAAGTGGGAGTAAAAGGCAGTAAAATTGCAGTCATATGCCAGCAGACAAGATTGAACACATACAGAGTGTAGACATGATGAATAAGAAGGTGGTATTTTAATAGTCAATTTTCAGAATATAACAGCTCTTGAAAATAGATTAGCTTAGAACGTTTTCTCTATTTAGAAGCGTCACTACTTAGCTGTGCACTTAAGTAAAAGCTGAGCTTTGGGGCATCTTTAAATTAAAGGATTGCCATAGGTTAGAAAGGCTGCCAGCAAAGCGGTACCTCAAAACGAAAACCTGGTGCCATCAGAGAACATAAATGACAGAATATAAATAAAACAATTATTATGGTTATCTTTATTCTAAGTCGCTTCCGATAAATTCAAGTTGCTGCTGTATTTCCAGAACTCAAGATATGTCAAACTAAGCTGGCTCATAAATTAGAATGTTGGAGCTCAGGATGTACCCAAGAGTAGATGTATCTGTGTGTCTGTGTGTGTGTATGTTCAAGAGCTATTAAGTTCAGTAGGTCCACTCTAAGGAGAGGCACATAGGCATTTCAGCCCCCAGTTTATATCTAGAATGCTTTGGTTGGCTGTGGAAGTTTTTTCCAGTGTATGATAGGCAAACCTGGGAGGCAGGGAACAAGACTTGTTCAGAGGGAGAGGGAGAGAACAGATGTATCTCTGCGAGTCAAGGGCTTTCACTGGGGAGAGGGGAGTCCTGTGCTCACTCAGGAACCTGTCTGAGGGCGGCTTATGCATTTCATACTGCGACCGCACACTGCAATATATGCAAGGTGTCCTCAGAGTAGAGAGTTACTGCATGGAGGGCACTGCCATCACGATCAGCATCAGTGCTCTAGAAGAAGAGACCATGCCTGGTGCTGTATTTGAAAAGAGCAAACTTGGCACCTGGCTATGAACTGAAATTTAACACTGGGCCTTGAGAAGGGAGGGGTTTCCACTCTCCTCCACTTCTCCCACTAGCTAATCTGGGCAGCTCATTCCTCAAAATGCCAGCTCACATCCGTCCCGCTCTCAGGTACTGAACGGGGACCGCAGGGGTGTCCTGCAGTGGGTGGGTGCTGCAGTGAGGGCATGGGGCTGAGTGCTGTGGGACCTCTGGGCTTCCCCAGATGCAGCTCAGAGTGCTCTCCGGTGTGCCTCTTTCGGAAGCTGTGAACTCCTCAAAACAGGTCAGAAAATAAAACGTTATGTGATCCCCTGCTGAATCTAGTGCAAAGAGCCTTCTCTGCTAACGTGCTTCTCTGTGCACAGCGGAGTACAGCCTGAATTATCACCATGGGATTTTCTGCTTGAATTTGACACATTTATTTTGATGACGAAGAGCGAGAACAATAGGACTCCTATCAGTGTCAATGGGAACTGAAAAGATTTTTCTCTCAGCGGTCTGTATCACCGTGATTGTGAGCCTGTTGGTCAGAAGTACCCCTTTAATAATTTGTGTTAGCATTGCGCCTTGTACCCATAAGCTGACGGACCAATGGCACTCCTGTCAGAATACGGATACTAATGCAAAGTACCCACAATTGCTTTTCACTGGAAAATGTTGTCACATAATAAAAAAGCTTCTTCAGGGGCTGAACTTTATCATATTTACTTTGGGTCCTTACACCATACTGACACGCCTGAAGCTGCAGAACAAACGGCTAATCATGCAATGAACTCTTACCATGCTTATTGCCTATGTGGTCCACTCACAACAAGATCTGGGGCAATTAATGTAAATTTTTAAAAATGCCAGATGCCGGTGGAGGTCCTGGGAATATTAGCATAATAAAAAGGACCAAAGATGACATTTCTAAATGAGGTCTTACTCCTCTTTTGTTATCACTAGTAACCCAGAGAAGCCTCAAAAAAAAAAAGGGACACACACACACACACACACACACACATCCTGTTCAGGCTTCAAATTAATAAAAAATAGAGTCCCTGCAGTGTTGTATTCCCAGTTATGAATGGTAGGATTCATGCTTAACCTAAAAATCATACATCCATGCACTCGGTGAGGTGATTCTTCTCCAACCACCTTGTGCTATGAATTGTTTTTTGAAGAAACTATGCATCTCCGCAAACACAGCATCCTGGCTCAGGTTAAAGAAGATCGAATACCAGTCGAATAATGACACAAACTGCAAATATGCCACTGTGTTTAACAGGGCAAAAGAAAGTCCTCCTCCTGCTGCTGGATCAATGCTGCATGGGTTCACATAATGCTGCCACCCCTGTAGTTCCCTGCAAGACTGGGATCCCAGATATCCACACTCAAAATCAAGACTGTGAAAGTCCCAGTGGCTGGCTTAGACTAGTAATAGCATCAGTGACTGAGAAGAACTGCACTGGCTCTTACCGTGTCAGGAACCAGCAACTTTCTCCGGAACAAGGATAAATCACAATTTAGCATTTTATTCCTGCCCAGAAGTCAGGGCAGCAAGTTTCTGAGCTTATACAATTACAATGTTTATCAGTCCACGTAAAAGGATATGAATGGATTTACAAAGGTAGGCAGGTCGGGTCTTGCCAACTTGGGAGCCTAAGCAAAATAAAAGGCAGCACTCTTCCTTATTCTTCAGAGACAATTCACCTCCTTCTGCGGCTGAGGTCTCCAGTGCCCATTTTCAACTCGTGCCCTCAGCTTCCTCTGCTTTTCTAGCACCCTGAAGGTAGCAGGAGGCAAACCATGCATCTTCCACCCTCCTGCTATCAACCCCTGCCCCAGCCTGTCCCCCTCCACATTTCTCCCCCTTCTGCCTCACACCCCATGCCCACAGCCCTGTGCAGACCCTGGTAGAAAGTCTCTCTGCATTTTATAATCCCCTTTTATATATTGGAAGGCCTCAATAAGGTCTCCCCGGAGCCTTCTCTTCTCCAGGCTGAACAGCCCCAACTCTCTCAGCCTGTCTTTACAGAAGAGGCGTTCCAGTCCTCTGATCATTTTCATGGCCCTCCTCTAACAGGTCCATGTCTTTCTTGTATTGGGGACTCCAGAGCTGGATGTAGTACTTCAGGTGGGGTCTCACAAGAGTGGAGTAGAGGGAGAGAATCACCTCCCTCGACCTACTGGCCATGCTTCTTTTGATGCAGCCCAGGATATGGTTGGCTTTCTGGGCTGCGAGTGCACATTGCCAGCTCATGTTCAGCTTTTCATCCACCAGTATCTCCAAGTCCTTCTCCACAGGGCTGCTTTCAATCCCTTCATCCCCCAGTCTGTATTGATACTGGGGATTGCCCTGACCCAGGTGCAGGACCTTGCACTTGGCCTTGGACCTCATGAGGTTCACATGGGCCCAACTCCTCAAGCCTGTCAAGGTCCCTCTGGATGGCAACCCTTCCTTCTAGTGAATCAACTTCACCACTCAGCTTGGTATCATCTGCAAACTTGCTGAAGGTGCACTCAATCTCCCTGTCCATGTTGTTAATGAAGATATTAAATAGTGTTGGTCCCAGTACAGACCCCTGAGGGACGCCACTTGTTACTGGTTTCCACCTGGACATTGAGCCATTGACTGTAACTCTTTAGAGGTGGCCATCCAGCCAATTCCTGATCCATCTAACAATCCATCCGTCAAACCCATGTTTCTCTAATTTAGCAGCAAGTATGTTGTAGGGGACCGTATCAAAGGCCTTCCATAAGTCCAGGTAGATGACATCCGTAGGTCTTACCTTGTCCACTGATGCAGCCACTCCATTGTAGAAGCCCACGAGGTTAGTCAGGCATGATTTGCTCTTGGTGAAGCCATGTTGGCTGTCTCCAATCACCTCGCTGTCTTCCCTATGTTTCGACATGTCTTCCAGGAAGATCTGTTCCATGATCTTACTGGGCACAGAGGTGAGGCTGACTGGTCGGTGGTTCCCAGGGTCCTTCTTTTTACCCTTTTAAAAAATGGTGTGATGTTTCTCTTTCTCCAGTCACCGGGGAACTTCACCTGACTGCCATGACTTTTCAAATATGATGGAGAGTGGCTTGGCAACTACATCAGCCAATTCCCTCAGGACCCTGGGATGCATCTTGCCAGGTCCCATGGACTTGTGTGTGTTCTAGTTCCTCAGGTGGTCTCAAACCTGATCTTCACTTTTGATGGGAGGGACTTCATTCCCCCAGTCCCTGCCTTGAGGTTCAAGGGCTTGAGAGATGTGGGAAGAGAGATTACCATTGAAAACTGAGGCAAATAATTTGTTGAGTACCTCAGCCTTCTCCATCTGTTGTCACCAGCTTTCCCATTTTGTCGGTTGTCACCAGCTCTCCTGTCTTATTTACCAAGGGGGTACATTTTCTTTAATCTTCCTTTTCTGGCCAACATATGTGTAGAAGCCCTTCTTATTATTCTTCGCACCCCTTGCCAAATTCAGCTCCGACCGTGCCTTAGCTTTCCTGATCCCATCCCTAAACATCTGGGCAGCTTCCCTACACTCTTCCCAGGATCCATGTCCCTGGTTCCACTGCCTGTGGAGCCTCCTCATCCTCAGGTGGAGGAGCCCAGCCCAATCCTGCTGGGGAAGAACGCTGGAAGGAGGCACAGCCAGGCAGGGGCCAGGCAGGCGTTCAGGCAGGAGCAGACTGAAAGCCGTGGCAGCAGTGACTGCAACGGGAGGGCTCTGCGTGCCCCTCTGTCACTGTGCATCTACCGATGGGTGGTACGGGAAGGTGAAGCTGCAGTGCCTATGCCTCTGCAACTCAAAGGGGAAAGGCGTTTTCCAGAAAAGTCTCACAAAATTTATTTCACTCTCTCTATTAAGGCTGGCCCCAAACATAGATTTTGATGAAGAGAGGAGGCTTCTGCAAGGTAGTCCCTGGAAATGGAAAGGTTTGGCAAGCTTCTTGGGCTCCGCAAAATAATGCGTTAACTTTTTTTATTGATTTGGGAAAAATTTGAGGGAGTTAAATGCATTGCCAGAGCAAATTGAATCTATATTTCTTCACAGATACATGAGTCAGAGCATCTGAATGTGTATTGCCAAATATAGCAATTGTGCTCCATCAAAAGATGGATGCTGGAGTATAACTGCACACTTTCCAAAGTTTTGTTTTAATTATTCCTTCAGAAAAACGATCAAAAGGACTCTTTTCCACATATCTGCAAAAGCAGCTAGATGAAGAAATGCTATATCTTTCAACAGAAATGGCAGTGAGCCTCACATTACGAGGTGCTGAGCTCCACAGCAATGAAGAACAAAGCCAGGTGGCAGAGCGAGCCGTGAAACTCTGACTATTTAACCCGGTCTCTACGCATTAATTCGCATTGTCAGGCTACCTCCAGCACACACCGTTTGAAGGGCCGCTCCCACCCCGACCTGGGCGGCCGAGCCCATCCCCAGCTCCCCGGTTGCCTCCCTCGGTGCCGACCTCTTTCCTCTGCAGGGACGCCCCGGGACCACCCCGCAGGGGAGCGCTGCTCCTGCCGGGCGTTTGGGGAAAGAGGCAGCCGCCGTGCCTGTAACCACCGTTTTCTGAGGACGAGCGTGAGCGGGCCTCCTGCCGCGGGCCCTCCGCCCTGCCCGCTCGACCGAGGAGGACCGAGGAGGAGGAGGCGGGGGCGGGTTCCCGTCTGTGGGGGACAGGGACCCCCGCGCGTCCCGCTCACCGCCCGCCCGCGGCCCGGGCATCCGCACCCGCTGCCGCGCGTCAGCCGCCGCCGCCGCCAGGGGGCGCCGCGCCCTCTCGGATGGGGTGGCGGGGGCTCGGCGCGGGCGCGGCGCTCATTGGCTGGCGCGGGACCGGCTGGGCGCGGGGCGCCGCTTCTTAACGGGCGGCGCGGGGCGGCGGGAGCGCTGTGCCGGGCGGGCTGCTGCGAGCCGGGCTGCCGCGCGACATGAGCGAGGTGAGCGGCCGTTGGGCGGGCGGCCGGCCGTTGGGATGAGCGGCCGTTGGGGCGGCGGGCTCTCGGGGGGCGCCAACAGGGGGGCTTGTGGGGGGACACCGCCGCAGCCCCTCGCAAAGCGGCCCGGGAGGCCGGAGCGTGGGCAGCACCGGGCGTCGAACGTGACCGGTGACTTTCCGAAGGGCAGCTGGGGAGGGTGGGTGCTTCCCGGGCTGGGAACCCGGTGGGGCTCTGCTGTACTTCCCGGCAGAGCTGGTGGACCTGAGAGGTGTCTCTTTGCTGGGTGGGGGGGCTGAAATATACAGCTTCTGTTAAACCCTGTCTTCTGATAAACAGATCTCCACAGGTGTGTATGCTCCTTCAAAGCACAAAACAAGGCAAGGTTCTGCCCTTTGAAGGACTGTGTGCACCAGTGGAGAATCATTTATTAAAAAAACCTAATCATTCAAAGATGTATCTAATGCTTTCCTATGCAGAAAGAAGGCTTTAGTAAGTTGCGTGAAAGTTATCTGCTAGAGCTCATGGAAAAAAATGCTCTGTTTGTAGTTGGATGCTGATGTAAACTTTATAAATAGAGTCCTGGGAAGGATTACAATTAAGGAAAAAATGTAAATACTGCCAAACATGTAAGGATCACTAGTACTCCTGTAAATAAATAAGCTGAAAATTTTCACTTGTGGGTTTTTTTTTTTGCAGTGGAAAAGTTCTCTGTGGCAAACTAGTATTTTTGTTAAAAGTGTTGTCAGGCATGATGACTACTTGATAGTGTAGTCAGTCAAATGCTGGGCAGATCCCACATTCTCTAGCGCAACTCTTTCTTTGGGAATCGGTAGAGATACCGGTAACTGTGCCTTACCCAGCACCTATTTTTGGAGGCTATTTCCTGTTATAAAAGACCTGCTGCTTCATTTAACAAATGGGTATTCCTTTCTTAGCAGCAAGAGTGAAATTAAGAGCGACACCAAGTAAGTTTTGACTAGTTGTTGTGCAGGTGTTACACTCGGCTGTATTTTTTAGGCGAGGTGTAAACCTGAGACAAAAAGCAGTGTAGTAACACGGTCTCTGGTGCAGAGATTTATGAGGAGAAGCTTACATCTTAGCTTGCAGGTCAGGCCAAATGGGGAAAGCAGAGGAAATCCTCATCGTGCTTTCCTGCTGCTCGCAGGGATCAGGCAGTGCAGGTGTAATGCACCAGGCTGCCTGTGACCTCTCCTCAGCTGCTGCCTGTATTTCTATCAACTGGATAGAGCTCCTGCAGGGTGGGGGGGTTTTTGCAGTCACTGTCCCTTTGCCACCCAGGCTAGCTGAAGTGTTCTGTGAGATGCAACAACGCTGTTCTACTCCTTAAAGATAGCATTTGGGGGGAAAAAATCTTCTAGTGAGGAGTAATGATTGGGTGATACTGCTGTACTTACTAAACTGTACAAGGCACTCTTTTGTTATAGCCCTGTGCTGGGTTGTATTTGCTCAGTAATTACCCCTTTGTAGTTTGAGTTGGATTGCTTGCCTTTTGGACTTTAAAAGTCCTGATGAACATCAAGATCATCCTTAATACCAGCATAGGCGTTCTCTGTTCATGATATGTTTCCTTGTGCCTCACAGAACAGTATTCCTAGCAAACCCTCAGAGCTGGAAGATGTCTTTCTCTGGCGCAGCACTAAGCCCTGTGTGTATGACACCTAGCACCTCTGTGTCTTCAGTGCTACTGTCATTCAACTGACAATATTGGAGAGTTTCACTCATAGCTCCAATGAAGAAAAGCTTCCTTGCTGTTACTTGCCTATCAGCTATTACTCAAAAGATCATTCCTTTTCCAAAAGGCAGATGAAAGCAACTGGACCACCCCACCTCACTGCAAAAGACTGTTGTTAAAAAATGAGGTGAAAAAGATTAGCAGAAAGCAAGCTCCTTAAGACATCTGTTTGCTCCTTAAGACATCTGTATTTGGAGGGGGTCTTGGCAGATTTCACTTGTAATGCTGTAACAAAAAAAAAAATTATTTTCTTTGTTTTAATCTGCTAGAAAATCTGAGGACAGGGTGATTGAAAAGAGGCTCAACTAGAGCCATCAAAGGATTATCCCAAATAGAATGGTGTTGGGAGGATGGGAAGGCTTTTTTGCTTGATGTTAACAATTGTCAGAATTTGAGTGGAGCTTGAAATGCGGTTGCAGAAATCTGAGAGCTCTCATATCCCTCAAGTTATTTGCTGAGACTTTGCACGGATTCTTAATTTACTGCTTCAAGCACAATTAACTTATTTCCTGTTTATGGACAGTGATTACCAGTCTCCTGGTGGACAAAGCTGGACAGGAAGCAGATGTTCATCTGACTATAGTACTTTTCTATTTTCTAGCAGCTAACTTATTTTTTTCAGGAAGGGTAAAGAACTTTTATACAGAAAACCCCTACACTTCTTCCTCTGCAATATTTGTCTGAAAATGTGTTTAAGATGCTTTGCCTGCTGGGCAGAAGTCTGGCCCTGTAACTAGTTACAGGGAACTTGAGGTGTAAGAGTTTACCTAGTAGCATTGCAAAACATGGTTAGTGCTTCCTGCTGCTTGGTTTTAGTGGCAGATAGATCAGTTAGCTGTATGGGGAACTTCTCAGAAATGTTGCAATATATTGAAATACATTTTCAGATACTGAAGTAGCTTTGAAAATCTGTCCTCAAATAACTGAGGAGCCTTTTCTTTATGTCTGTACATGTTTTCTGTTATTTTTAATGAACCTAGAGAGAAGAGCCATGCTGGAAAACATCAGCTACTGTCAGTGAGCACCCATGAGATGTGGCTTTTCTGTTAAAGATCTCTAGGCACATAGGACGAACTGGGGGAAGTAATCTTGGGTGATGGGCTCATAGACCAATGTCAAATGGCTAATTCATAGCCAGTAGTTTTTACCAGTGAGCCTCTACACTCACAACTGGCATAAACTTGATTTACCACAGGGAATCCTGTCATCTTATCAGTCGTTTAACTACCTGACATGTTGCAGATGATGTCTGGTCATGGTGACAGTATTCCCCTGGCATGAAGGTTCACAAGAAGCATTTCATCACACAAACATTTTTACGACATTCACTGCCACTCTTGCCTCCTGTGTTGAATGATTCTGGTTGTCATCAGGAATCAGGTCTGGACTTGGGAAGGAGTGCACTTAAACAATATGATATTACAGCCCTGGATGCTGTTCCAGTGGTTCAGGGATGAAGCACATGTGTAAGGAGTAGGAGCTTAAAATAGCATTAGCAGAGATTGCCTTGTTGGATTGCCATTTATTTCCTTTTGATATTAAAAGGTCAGAGTGGTATTGCTGGTGTAGGGGAGAAGTTCAGCTCTAACATGTTATTTGGGTGTCTGACTTTGGGAGAGCCATTCAGGAAATCTACCTAATCAGCCCACGTGCCTGAGGCACCTGTGATTTAAGAGAAGAACTTGCATTGGAGGAGCCTTACACAATGCAAGTGAAGTGCTGTACTGATTGCCAGGCTGCTGATGTGCACCACCTAAGGCAGGATTTGAGCCAGCAGCTTTTATATACTTGAGGAGCAGCCTGGCTACCAGACAGTAGCAAGAATATCCAAGCTTTCCTTTTGAAATGGGTATCAAGCAACCAGGCACATGAAATTAATGAGAGAAGAGAGCTGTTAGAGGTTTGACTCCGTAGAGTGCTTAGGTCGCTTATTTGGGGAGGCTAAGAGCTGGGGGCTTGATCTCTGCATAAATACAGGGGTTTTGGTCAGGCTTTGAATACAAAGAACACCAGGTCTTGTTTCTTCTTTGAGCTACAGCAAGCTCTTTCCCTTTGCCTTATGTTGCCTCTGGGCTCTTGAATCCTGCAGCAACTGCTATTTTGTGTCCACCTTCAAAAGGACCGTGAAGGGTGCACATGTCCTGTGATAGGGATGTGCAGGGCATTCACAGGGGGATGAGCTGTCATCTGGGGTATGCCCATCCAGACAGCTCTCCTCTGCAGCCTGGAGTACTTACTCTTTGTTTTGGAGCTCAGATCACCCTCAGTGGGAGGTACCCAGGCATCTGACTCTGCAAAGATGGAGTCTTCACTGGAAAGTTGACATGGCCTGATGGAGGCTTCATTGGAAAGTTGACATGGCCTAACACTGGGGTCAAAGATATTTTTCTGAAAACTGAACTTCACCAGTCCTTGAGGTGTGTGCGTAAGCACTAATCACCAAGGCAGTCTCTGCTGTGGCTGTTTTCAAAACCAGTATAACCACATGGCCTGGTGGTTTGGGCATGCCCCTAAGCTCGCAGAGTAACAGGGGGTGTCTTCCCTCCAGGGTGAGGCAGAACCTGGAACATGTCTCTATCTCTCTGGACAAGTGTGCTCACCAGGAGGCTGTTGGAGAAGGAGAGGGATGTGTCTGAGTGTGAAACATTAGGTGTACACAGAGGCTTCTGTCTGAAACTGTAGCTGCTTCAGGTAGTTAAATGGGAAAACTGGGGTTCTCTCATGGGTTGCTCTCCTGAATTCAGCTGAAACTGTTCCACTGAAATGGTGTTTAGGGTCTTAGAACCAGAGGTATTTAAACACTGAAGTGAGAATTGTACACCAATAATCCTGATAGCACTAAATCAAAGAGCTGGTGTTTGTAGGGGGAAAAAAATGCCATGTTTTTTTAGAGGAGCTCCTGTTCTCTTGTGCGGTGCTTGCAGTCCTGGAGGTGTCTGAGCCAGCCAGTTGTCTTAGGGGGGCCCTTCTGGATGCATTTTTCAGATGCTGCTGTGACCCCCAACTGTTAACTATTGGCCTCACTGAGGTTATACTCACAATACATACAAAACTGCATAGATCTAAACTGTAGCAAGAACATGGCAGGGTGGAGGAGGAAATTCTGCAGCTGTTATAGGATGGGGGTGGGACAGATAAGGCACATGAACATCAGCTTTTAATTTTAACTCACATCTATTTATTAGCTGAGTGGTAAATTGCAGCTCAAAAGAGGAGGAAGAAGGGAGAACAATAAGTTTTACATCTGTCACTTTGCCTACTCATTCCATCAGTGTGGTTTCAGTGGGATCAAGCACCTTCTAAAATAGCACTTAGAAGTGATGTTGGAAATTGATCTTAATCTGGTGAAACCAGCAGACATACCATTTAGAAAGAAGTGCAGTGGTTTTCTTGCAATGTATAGAATGCCAACAGATTCAAACACAACACTTTATTAAAGGACAGTTAGTTTTAATAGTATGCTTCAGATATCATGTTTCCCTGTAAAAGAGTAACTTAAAGCAAAAACTCCTGCATTCATAAAACACGAAAACTCCAACCTTCGCACTGCAGTACTTGATAATACAATATCATTTCAGGTTGCAAAGGCATATTAGTTTCTAGTCCAATATCCCTAAATTTGTAATGCATTGGCAAGTTTAAGAGTCATCTTCCAACAGTTTCTACATTAACTAGCTCATGCTAATGATGAAGTGTGGTGTATAGTAGCAGTTAACCTCAACAGAAACAGTGGTGGCCTTCTCATCAAAGGTTGCTGGGTGTTTATTTATTGCTTTGAATAAAATATTTGATTTCCAGGCCACTATTTGCTATTGTCTGGCTTGCTTTTTTGTAGGGATGACCTGGAAAATGTGTCTCTGTTTACATGTTTTACCTCTTCTCTGTAATTTTGCTACAGAAGAACTTGTAATAGAGTGGCTAGGCCTAGAAACTGGGTATGTAAATCATGAGACACCCATTTCTTGGCTGAAGAAGATTGGGAGAAGAAGGCTGCATGCATCAGAGGAAAGCTATGCCTTTCTTCAGCCTGTCAGTTGCAACAGAGCCTTAAATTCACTGAGCAATTTAATGCTTTCTTCTCTGCAAGGCATAGGATCTTCTAATGAAGATGAATAACATACATTCTCCCCCTTTCTAAGAAAAGGTGTTCTGTTTCTTTTTCTTCAGTTATTTAGAAACCCAAGGTCCAAACAAAAAACAACATAGGTAAGTAGAAACTAGGTCAAATCATAACTTACAAATCCTTTTTCCCATTCTTCTACTTTTAATTAAGAAAATCAGTTATTTCTTGTATGGAAAGAGATGGAAGAGACAGACTATATAGGCTACCTTTCCCTTAACAGGAAATGAATGGCCATCTTGGTGGAATAAGCTCAGAGCAAGCAACTGTAGTTGTGGCACTTAGTATTAATGGCAGGATTTGAGGTCACAATTTATCCCCACTTTCCATGTCTGTTCCCTCTGAGACCAGACTAGCCTACTTATAGGTAAATTGGGCAAGTGACACATAGGCCAGGTGCTATCTCATCTGATCAATTCATACCAAGGGGGCTATAGCCTTATTTATGCACTAACATGGAATTTGGAGGAAGAAGCAGAAGTTCAGTCAGAAGAAATGAAAATTGTCTGCCTACATGCTTTGAATATTATTACAGCTGAACTGTCTTTCCTCTTTAAAAGTATTATTTTAGACACTGAATGTTCTTACATTATCACCTTAGTATATAGTACATGAAATATGACCCAAAACAGTGGTGCAGCTGATACTATGAGTACTGTGACAGTAGACAGAACGATGTTAGAGATCTCTTTTGTTAAATCTGAAAGTAAGAAACAAAAGGGGAAAAAAAACCCCTGTAAGGCGGTATCATTCTTGTCTGACTTTGGAGACTTCAAAGATTCCTGGACTGAGATAGCAAGCTGATGAGAAGGGTGGCATAAGGTATGAGGGCTTCAGATTTTCTAATGTGTGGAAAGACAGAGCTATAACTATTGTAAAATGTATGCAAATGTATATTTAGTCTTTAACACAGAGTCTTAGTGTCCAAATGCCTTACAGCAAGGTCTGAGCTGTTCTGTCACCAGCTTTACTTGCTGCTCCTTGGCTGCAGGTTTGATTCTAGCTGTGCTGTGGAGCCAGCTGCCAGATAGTGCCAGCAGGACTAGAAAGCTGCAATAGTAGAACCAGAGAACCCTGAACAAAATTTTCAGGTTATAATGGTTTAAACTTGGAAGTGGCATGCACTGCTGTGCGCTTGAGCAGGGGGAGGTTGTGTTAGGTCAGAGCACAACACGAGTGTCCTAAAAGTGAAGAGACCTGTAGGGATCCTGGCTAGCTGTACACACTGGTGTCAATGTGTTTGTAGGGATTTTAGGTGCACCTTTTCTGGTTCAGAAACAGTTCAGAAATGCCCAAGCTAGCACTGACTAGGGCTAACCCTGGAAACAGGGCAATTCCATGTTATGTTAATCTTGACAAGAGTTAGCAGGCTCTTCTGTGTGAGTGAATCGGTGAGACAGCTGGAACAGTCCTGTTAGGTCTGCATCTGCAGTAGGAACTAGTAGGATTGCACGTGAGAAGCAGTTTTTCATAGTAAGTGCCTTAGTTCTGTAGGGGGTCGAGGAGAACTTTCAAGGAAATTAGGGATCTGCACAGCTTCAGAATCACTGGGCAGAGTGCTGGAAAGCAGACAGTACCTATTGCTAATGCCTGGAGATGCTTTGCATCTCTGTCCTCTGTGACCTACAAAATAAGCCTTGTTACCCAGCTGGTACCACTGGTCAGGGCACCTGGCTGTCAATCTGCCTTGGTGATGCTTTGTTCTTTATGAATCTAACACTAGGGGGATGAGCAGGCATTGAAATAGTTGGCAGCATTCTGACTACAGGAGAAGATACATTTCAAGGAAAAGGCTATCAAGATCATGATAATGAACTCCTAAATTGGTGCAAGTGGGTAACTAAGCAGGTGAGGAAAAGCTGAATAGATCTGAAGACACCTTTAATTTCTTGAGAATTTTGGTAATATTGGACCTTTTCCTAGTAACACTTGGGATACAAAGTAGGACCAGTGATTTGTGGGGATGTTTTTATAGACATCATAGAACTTTCCCACAAATAATTTTGCTTTAGTGAATTGGTGTTTCTGAGCCAGATGTATTCAACTGATCTGTCCTGACCAGTGCCATTACCCACATACTGTACCTTTGCCTGTCTACTAAGAAGCTGTATGTGTTTCAGCAAAGCCCTCAATAGGGTGAGGTTGGGTTGATCAGAGGAAAGTGTGCCGTATTCTACAAGGGGATGGGGGAGTTGGGCTTTGGATGGCCAAGGTGGACTTCTCTTTAAAAGGGACCAAACAATTCCAAACAAAGTGAGTGCAGACTTCATCAGACAGATGCAACATAACCTGGTGAAGGAGAGAAGCCTGCCTGAGATGAACCAGAGTGTAATGCCTAGCTAAATGTGAAAACATATTTGAAAATGCTGAAGTCCAAGTTTGGGTGGGGCAGTAGGGGAGAGGTACAGAGACAGAAAAATAATTCTCATAAAAATCACTAGCATGTCTTTCATCTGAATTCTAGGGCTTTTCATTCCCTAGCTTGAATGTTTCAAGTAATGGGATTCTTGCTGTCTCTCATTTTCTCTTGTAGAAAATATGCTTCTCTTTCAAACCCCCAGAATTAAATTATTTTTGTTTTAAGATGCTGAATACTCTGGGTGTTGACTTTTTTAAGCATGTAATTTTTACAGTAATTGAAATACTCTGAAGAATGCCTTTTATTTGAACTTAAGAGATACTATGTGGTGGTCAGGAAAAAAATCTGAGTAACACTGAAATCTAGTTCCTTGAATTCCAAACATGTATTAGTAAAATGTGACGTAAAAGGGAGACAGAAGTTGGAAACTGCTACAAATTAGAAGTGTTAACTTGGTAGGAATGAGGAGGAGGAAGAGCATACTAGGCAAGAGGGGACGGCTAGGCAGGCAGCTTTCTGTGGATGACATGGTAGAAAAATAAGACATGTGGCTTCATAGCTGCTTCATACATATCACTACTCCACTTGGATCTGACAGATACACACCACTAGAAAAGAGAGCAAACACATTGTTGGCTTGGCACACTTTAAAATGCATGTGCCAGCACACACGTGCTGCAGTTTAAGCAGGGCAGCCAAACACCTAAGGCAGGCCAGCTTCATGCCAATTTTGTTTGCCAGTCAGACTTGGCTAGCTATCACTTCTTTCCTTCAGCATATTTTGCAAGCTACTGGACAGCACTAACATCTAAGCCAAGCTGAAAGAACCTCTCAAGTAAGATTACAGCAGACCCTCTCCTTGTTTCACAGGGCTTTTATTCTGAGTGCTGCCTTGTATTCTTTGCTTGGACTGAAAGCTTGGTGCATTTCCATCCTGGAACTGGACTTGTGGGATGGATCTTCAGATGCAGAAACATTGGTAGCAAAGGATGTAGCATTAATGTTGTAAACTGCAAAAAACCCCAAGTTGCAAATTATCTGAATTCTAGCAATATCTTTTGTGGTCGTGCCATGTAAGCCTTTAATAGATGTTTTTGTCTGACTGTAGTATGTCAGGCAGTGCACAGCTGGATCTAAGTGAATGTTATTACCTGCTTTCCACATGAAACTTCTAAGGA